>NC_053394.1:411267126-411599011 GCF_905171765.1 Bufo bufo
CCACAGGACCTCCCGCTGTGTCCGAATCCAGGAGAATGGGTACAAAATCCTCACAAGATGGTATAACACGCCAGATAAATATGCACTTTTCTCTCAAGACAATTCGGACACATGCTGGAGGTGCCTGCGGGAGAAAGGGACCTTCTTCCACATATGGTGGACATGCCCCCTTATAAATAAATGGTGGTCGGAAATCTTCTCCCTGGCAAACAAAATCTGTCATACTTCATTTCAGCCGTCTCCCCAACTGACGTTACTATCCCTCAATCAGGATAAAGACTTCCCAAACACACCCTTCATCTTCATGCAATTACTGATAGCCGTGCGCCTTGCACTTCCCAGACTCTGGAGGCAAAGTCAAACCCCATCTATAGAACAATGGTTGCAAAAAGTTGATCAGATACATAGGTTCGAGGAATTATCCTCATGGGAAAATCGTACGCATATTGCCTTCATCAAAAAATGGCTTCCTTGGTCAACCTTTAGATCACCCCAAAACAAAGACACCCCTCCAACCCCCTAATCCTCTAACCCACTAAGGTTTCCCACTCAGGTCTTCAGGGACCTTCAACCACATATTAAACAAAGGTGCGCTTCCCACCTTGTCACCTTCTAGCACTCTTTCCCCTCATTCAACTAGACCAGAAGTATAATGTGCACCCCAGGATTCCACAACTCATTTCTCTAACATTAGTAGATAGAAACTTTCTTCACATTCTTAATTGCCTTCTGATTACTCATTCTACTATGCTCTTAGATCTCTAACAATTTTTGATAGTAAAACACAATGTATTCATTCACAATGTATTCATTCGCATACTGATTTGGCCTGCGAGCCTTACCTTGGTACCCTGTTACCCTTTGTTCTTTATTGAAAAATCAATAAAAATATATATAAAAAAAGAATATGGTCTATTAAAATATTTCCCTTGAATAAAATAGTCACACCCTCTGACTTATTTCCGTTGGACCCGGACCACACTGAAGTTCCGTCCTTCCAGTCCGCCTTATATTTATTGTAGTTTTGTCTGTGGGGGATGCAGCATTCTTGTAAAAAAACTATCTCTTCTATTCTAGATTTCGAGTGCACGCTCCTGGTGTTTAGGGAAATACCTTCTAAAACAGCCATAATAAAAGATTAAAAGGGGAGTTTTTATCATCTTACCTGGGCACAGTTTCAGACAGCATCAGCAATGCCAGGGTTTTCTTTACCGCTCTCCTCATCACCTAACACCCCAGATGTCACGGTGTCCATTGAGCCGGTCGGAGAGGAGCTACCATCGCTCAGCTGGCCCCCCTCATCTCCCAGCACGTTCCCCGGAGGGTGCTCCCAGATCGAGCCCATGGGAGCAATATCGGGTATCGGAGCCGCAACGTCGCCCCTCTCCTTTTCCGGGGCAGAGGTCTCGTTCATTTCGGTTTCGGGGATGGTATTAGTGACCTCTACCCCACCGCTTTGGTGAGGAGAGAGGCTTTGTAGAGCGCCCTCGGGATCTGCCACTTGTCCACCAGTTGGCGTCCCCCTTAGGTCAGCCTTATCCACACTCGCCCAATCCCTTCTTTTTTTAGAAGCCGCGGCTCCATCTGGATCCTCCGTAGTGCTGGGCCCAGGGACCGAGTGCGAGCCAGGCGGATCAGCATCATCCAGTCCGCTCTTATTCTCCCTTCCTGGTGGAAGGGTTTTGTCTGTCCGCTGATCACTGGACTTTCGCTTATTTCGCTTCTCCTTTGGTTCACCTGGTTGGGGGGGCCTGCTCGAGGTATCCATTTTCTCTGGCTCCTCTCCTTGGGGTTGTGGTTCGGCTTTCTCTTTTTCTTCCGATTGTGGATCCGTCTGTTCCCCTGGCCGCCTCTGCTGTCCTGGCTGTGCCCTAAAATCAGATTTAAAAGGACAGTCACGGGAGAGATGGCCTAATCTTTTACCTGAGGCACACTCTCGTCTCATGTTGGGTGCTGCCACAGTTTTTGCATGTACTCTCACACGTTTCAGCATAGTGACCGTATTGCTTGCAATTCCTACAGAATGGTGGCATATTAGAAAAAAACATGTCTCCTACCATGTCTCCCAGTTTAAAACGGGCTGGGGGTAAGATAAAACCTCCAGGATGTTTGGAATTACGGCAACCGATGACTTTAAACAGCCATTTTGACGTCCAGATCCCGGCAGTATTCAGAATTTTTCTAAAAGCAATAATCTTTTTAAAATATGTGGCTAAAAAGGCAGAAATAATATTAACATCAGCAAAAGGTGAGTACATTTTTATAATAATGGTTAATGATTCGTAACATTCATGTTCATAGATTTTGAGCCCTTGTAACCTTCTGTCATTTATATTTGCTGGAATTTTAGCTAAAACACTTTTAAAAATACCATTTTGGGTGAATGTCACATCATACACCCGACGCCTAGGATAGTCTTGTATGGCCAAAATCTCATGTTTTTGTATACTAAAAACACCATACAAGACTTTACCTTTACCAAATATTCCAAATTGTACTCCCCTTTCTTCTTTTCTGTGACGTATAGGCGTATAGTATCTTTAATCTTAGCATACTCCGGGATCTGGTGCTCTTCTTCTTCCTCTTGTCTGGGTATATTTTCTCTAAATTTTTCGGTTCCTCCTTTTTCGGGATTCTTCTCTTCTTGCTCCTTCTCTTCCTCTAGCTCCGTCATCTTTAGAATTCTTCCTCTGGGGTTCTCCCTTCTTTTCGCTTTTCTTTTTCCTCTCCACCGTGGTAAATTTTCCTCCTCCTTCTCCGACTCCGACTCCTCCTCAGACTCCGTCTCCTCCTCCTGGGTCGTCTGCCATAGATGGATCTTTGGCGCTTTGTCTCTGTGAACAAGAGATACAAATGCTCCCCTAGCCGTCCGGAAACTTCTAGGGGTAACGGGGGATAGCAACTCGACGCTCCCGGGACTAAGCCTCTCTCCCAATAGCAGCAGGGGGGTGAAGTCTAGGCAATAAACCTGAGATTATCCCCCCAGGCCGAGAAAGAGGGTACCCGGGACCTACCAAGCGCAGCACACAAGATTTTTTATTTTTAATTTTGTAAAACCTTACAGGTTTGGATAACACTAGCAAGTAAACAAGCTTGTTAACCAAATTATCATCAGGCTTATTTTACTTCAAAAATAATAACAGCATAATTACAAAGATACAAGTTGTTTCCACTTTTTAAATTTCCATATACCTTCAGCATCAATGCCCCCCTTCCTTTTTTTTTAATAATTGTATTTTTATTAAAGTAATTATAAAAGTAGAAGAAACATACATAGCTTCATAGAAAATCCGCCTGTCATCAGGCAAACAGTAAATAAACATATTTTGACAATTTGAATAGGCCATATAAATGCAGAACAAGCATTTCAAGTGTCACCCATTATAATTCAAATAGTAACATATCTGAGCAAAGACTGCCTATTACTGAGCAGTCACAATATAAAAAGAACAAATTCAAAATATCATAAACATAGGACAGGACAAGACACAAAAGGGTAGACAAAAGGTTGGGTAAGAGCGATAGAAAGGAAACTAGTCATCAGTCTCTGTGAGCATGTCCCAAGACTGCCATACTTTATGGAATTTATCCATAGAATTATTGATAAGCGCAGATAAATATTCCATACGCCTAACCTCCATACCACTAGAGAACAGATCAGACTTAGTCGGTATGTCACGCCTCTTCCAGTATTTAGCTATAAGGCGTCTAGTAGCCGACAATACATGAAGAACCAAGCAAAGCATGTGTTTCTTTAGTATTACTGGGGGCATGTTTAGTAGGAACATAAACGGATCCAGTGAGAATTTTATATTGGTAAGTTGTAAAAGAAGTTGTTGGGTCTCCCTCCATAAAGGAAAGATAACATGGCAATCCCAAAAGATATGTAGTAAAGACCCTCGGCCTGAGTCACACCGCCAGCAGGCATCAGAGATAGTAGGATTCAAGTGTTTAAGCATCTGGGGCGTATGATACCAAAACATCAAAAGCTTATAAGCATTTTCTCTGTAGGTCACACAAGTAGATGACATTGCTGCTCTACGCCATATAAGTTGCCAATCGCTCGGCGATATTTCCTTCTCTAGGTATCTCTCCCATTTAGACATATATGTATGTCGCATAATTTGTGGAGGTTCCGGGGTTGAAAGAAGAACATAAATATCTGATATAAGACCCCTAGTGGAAGTGGAAAGTTTACAAAGTCGTTCAAACATTGTCGGAGTAGACACCTTTTTATCATTAAATAGGGTTCTAAACAAGTGCTGAATTTGTATGTGTTGCCACCTAGAGGACACCTGTAGGTTATACCTACTCTTGAGTTCTTCAAATGGTATAATTTCAAGGGTTCTATACTCCCCTATATTGGCAAATCTGAATAATTTGTTGGAGAACCACGGCTTAAAGGATGTGAACTGCAATCCTAACGGGAATATTGGATTAAATAAAAAAGATGTCATGGAGGACTTATCAGACATTAATGGAAATTTCAGTCTGCACTGTTTCCAAACATTATATGTTAAGGACATAGGGCCCAACAATTGTATAGTATAGGTGGTCGGTAATGGCGACCATAAGAGGGCATTAGGGTGAACAGGGGCTAACCACAGCTTCTCAATTTCCATCCATCTAGAAAATGCCAGGAGGGAAGACCATGCAGGTATACGACGTAAATGCGTCACCCAATAATATTTGGTTACATCGGGGAGCCCTAAACCACCCTGTGATTTAAGGGCGGTAAGAGTATTACAAGAAATTCTGTGTCTCTTCCCATTCCAGACAAACCTAAGGATGGAAGATTGCAAAGCTCTTAGGTCCTTTTTAGGTATGGGAACTGGAATTGTTTCCATTACATATAATAACTTAGGCAGTATGGTCATCTTGACCGCTGCAATGCGTCCCATTAGGGAAATTGGCAGGGGCATCCATTTTACCATAAGCGAATTGAGTTCCTGGAAGAGAGGGACAAAGTTATGAGCATAAAGGCTATGATATGTTTTTGTAAGCTGGACTCCCAAATATTTGAGGGTGGTATCATTCCATTTAAAATGGAAATTGCTTCGTCGATTACTCAGTATTTCCGGCGGGACATTAATAGATAGAGCTTCAGTTTTTGAAGTATTTATCTTATACCCAGACAATTTGCCATATTCCCCTATAATCCGAAATAAATTCGGCAAGGAAGTATGTAAATTTGTTAGCGTAAGGAGGATATCATCAGCAAAGAGTGATACTTTAAAGGGCACCTTATTGACTTCTATTCCCTGAATATCTGGATGAACTCGTATTAGGGCCGCCAGAGGCTCTATGCAAAGTATGAAAAGTAAGGGGGATAACGGGCAACCCTGCCTAGTTCCGTTCCGAATAATTATTTTATTTGACTGGGCATGTGTCATTTTCACATAAGCTGTTGGGTGAGTGTAAAGAGCACTGATGGCCTTTAAAAAGGGTCCCCCTATGCCAAAACACCGCAACGCAGAAAACATAAATGGCCAACTCAGGCGGTCAAAGGCCTTTTCTGCATCAAGGCCTAGTATTAACGCTTGCTGCTTCCGCCGATTAATAATGTCTATCAAATCTATAGCCCTCCTTGTATTGTCACTTCCCTGGCGATTTAACACAAAGCCAACTTGATCTTTATGGATCAAATTCGGAAGCAGATTAGCAAGTCTGTTCGCTAACAGTTTTGTAAATATCTTTAGATCTGAATTAAGAAGGGCTATTGGGCGATAGTTAACACAATCCATATGATCTTTCCCTGGTTTCGGTATAAGGGTGATATAGGAATGAAGCATTGAGTCCGGCACAGGGGAGCCTTCCAAGAAAGAGTTAAAAATCTTGACCATATACGGAAGGAGGGTATCTACATATGTCTTGTAATATAGATATGGAAGACCATCTGGTCCAGGTGATTTGCGGTTAGGAAGGTTTTTAATTACTTCTGATATTTCTTCCGCAGTAATCTGAATGTTAAGAGTAGCTGCTAGGTCATTAGATAATTTAGGTAGCTTACATCTTTCGAGGAAGGAGGAAAAGATTTCCCGCTGCTTCAGAGGGTCTTTAGGAACCTGCTGTGGGAGAGAGTAAAGACTTTCATAGTACTTCTGAAAGAGAGCAACAATTTCATTAGGGTCATAGGTAATGGTACCGTCTGTCCGTCTCAGAGCTGTTGGGGTATTTGTCATGTTGGAATCCCGCAACTGTTTTGCCAAGAGCGTATGTGATTTATTACCCCATGCATAATAGCGTTGCCTGGAATACAAAAGTAGCTTGTCTGTTTTTGCTAATGCTAATTCTCTCAACTTAGCTCTCAACACAATAATGCACCTTAAAAGGTGGCGGGAGTTGCGAGATCCCAATTGACCCTCCAAGCATTCTAGATCTTTCTTGAGCTCACAGTACTGCATATTTCTATCTTTTTTCATTCTAGCTCCAATGGCTATGCATTCTCCCCGAAAGACAGCTTTATGCGCCTCCCATAAGGTAGACACGGAGGAGACTGATTGCTGGTTAATACGAAAATATTCTGACAGGCTCTCCTGCAGGGATTGTCTAGGTATAAGATTAGAGAGAAGACTCTCATTTAAACGCCAGTGGCAGACCCTAGTAATTGGATGTTTATTGTTTAACGTTAGGAAAATAGGTGCGTGGTCTGACCAAGTGATAGACCCTATATCAGCGTCCATCATTAATCGCATTGTTGGAATATTGCCTAGAAAGTAATCAATTCGAGAGTGTGTACTGTGAGGATGTGAATAGAACGTAAACATCCTAGATGTAGGGTAGTTCACCCGCCACAAGTCATATAACTCAAATTTTCGCACCACTCGTCTAAAGAGGCGTGAAAGTCTAGCTTGTTCTCTGGAAGGGGGCTTATCTGACGTTTCAGAAAAGGAGATGTTAAAATCGCCTCCCACAATAAGTGCTGCTGGAAGTAAATGGGTGACCTTTGTGAGCACTTTAGTGAGGAAGGAGATCTGTTTAGAGTTTGGAGCATATAGATTACATAAGACAATAGGGGCACCATGTAAGGTTGCTTGTAAGATAATGTAGCGACCCTGAGGATCTGATATCTGTGCAGTTACCTGAAGCGGGCAGTTGACAGATAGCAGAATTGCCACTCCCGCCTTTTTTTTATCATTACACGCCGAGTATGCTTTGGGAAAAAGCCCAGCTGCAAATTTGAATGATCCTGTGTCATCAAAATGTGTCTCCTGGAGGAAAACCACCTCCGCCTTTTGAGTGCGACACTCCTTTTAACATTGGAGTTCAGGCCTTTGACGTTTAGAGACATACACTTAATCATGGTGGAAAAAGTGATCGGACCATATACTTGCTATTTAGAGAGCTGAAGGCAATCCCCCAGGAGACCTCATTCCAGACACCCCAACTGATCATCTGTAAAAGAGCATAGTCAATACCCTGAAGTACAGCAAACATATAATAGGACAAAGGACACACAAGGATACAGGGGGACATACAGGACATTAGAATAGTAAAGAAATTGGTAGGAATAATCCAAACATTGGACACTAACGTCCAGGCGGGGGCATCAAAAAAAAGCCTGAGATTTCGGACATAGCCCTGTCTCTTTCCCTCAGTTCCCGGAGGTATAAAGGAAAGGAAGATGGTAATTAAGATCAATCCCCTTTGTGGTGACATGGTTGAACGCAACCGTCACAGTGAATAACACATTGATAGAATGATTTGCATAAAAAATTGAGCTCTAGAGGAGCTCTGCAAAACATTACAATCAAACAGTAAGGTATGAATAAACACATGTAGAACAACCGCCGCCATACAATAATGACAACAATTTTTAGGAGACGAGCATCATGGTACTACTCAGGTCACAGCAAGTCAGGTCATTTCTTCTCTCATTGCGGATCGCCGGGGATCTGCGATTCTTGCTCCGGACTTGCTCCCAGACAGGTGTAGGCGCCATCTGCGGGTCAGAGATTTCCCAGTCGTCAATGGGGGGTATAGGGACCCCCAATGTTTCACAGAAGGCAGATAAGTCCGCATGTGTCCTCAAAGGTACAGCTTTCCCATTCCTATTAGCAATAAGCACGAATGGATATCCCCACCGGTATGGAATTTTTTTCTGCTTCAGGGAAGCTAAGAGAGGTTGGAGTATTCTTCTTTTTTGCAGGGTCAGCCATGACAAGTCCTGGTAGAGCTGTACTTGGATACCCTGGAAATCAATAACTCAAAGTGTGCGGGCTTTAGACATTATAGCCTCCTTGAGCTGAAAATCAGTGATGCAGCATATGACATCTCTGGGCTGTGCTGAAGCATTCTTGGGGCGCAAGGCCCTATGAGCACGATCCATCTTTATAATGGTGGAGGGTGGGGACCCTAATATAGCATTAAACAAGTCATTTAGGATCTCTTGTACATTTTCTTCAGATTCTTGTTCAGGGAGACCCCTTACTCTAATATTGTGCCTACGACCCCTGTTGTCAAGGCCCTCCAAATGCCTGATGTTCTCTCGAATAACCTGGGAGTAACTCGATATAGTAGACTGGAGATGAGTAATATACTTGCGGGTGACATCATGTTCAGTTTCCAGGGAGTCCACTCTGGCCGCAACTTGTTGAAAGTCCTGACGCAAGGATGAGATTTCTGTTTTACATGATTTCTAAAATCCTCTTTGGTAGGAAGGTGTTGCAAGGATTGTGACAAGGAAGCTGATGGTAATGATGATTGTATGACCCCATCATCAGTGTCCTCAATTAAATCAGATTGTGAGTCCCAAGGGGTGTCCTCTCCCTCCAATCTCCCCTTGGTCCGAGGGTGATCTAGGGGGTCCTCAGGAGGCTCAGCCCAGTCCCTTCTACGCTGGGATGGTGTAGCTGGATTATTGTTGCGCTTGGGCGCCATTTTAGGCGGCATGCTTGCAGCTGCTTCAGGCTCTGACAAGTGTCCCACTATGCCCAAGGTCTCCTTTTGTGTTGCAGGCTTGTATGTGAATTCTGCAGCTAACGGGGACAGGAGGGAGCTGGTTACCTGCTGCACGTCGCTACGATCCGACCGCTGTGGTAGAAGATTCTCCCCTCCGTCACCACCTGTAATGGCGCCTGCAGCGGTTTCGCGCCTCAGGCCCCAGGGAACAGTCGGTGCTGGAGCGCGACGATCTAGGTAAGCTGCGATGCCGTAGTTCCGCAAATTAGGTGCCGGGCTGCCTCTAGATCTTTTGGAGGGCAGCGATTTCCCCATGGGATTCGGGCACTGTGCTGGTAAGGCTCCTGCAGTAGCTCAGGACGGCGGAGCTCTTACATTAAGCTGCCATCTCGCCGGACGGTCAAGCCACGCCCCCCGCTCCCCTTCCTTTTATCCCACAAGTAGCAAACATATAAGAGACTTAAAAACAGTTTAATACAATCAACCTCATCCCACACCTCCCTTTTATATACATACAAGTTCCTTGCCTCCCATAATACCTCTTTAAGGCAAGTCATTATAAGCCACGGCATTCGGCTCTCTATTTTGCTTGACAAACTAATAGCAAATGTTACATAACTTAATCCTGTTAATTCCTTAACTAAACCACCCACCCTCTTAATTACTTTTTGGGCAAAATTACAGTTCCAGAATACATGCAAAATACTTTCTCTCCCCCCACAACCCTGTCTTGGACACACATCACTTCTCACTAAATCTCTACTTTTTTGCACCTCTCTCACTGGCAAAGTCCCATGCATACTTAACCACACCAAATCCTTTTGCTTGTTTGTTATTCCATCCGTTCCTATACTCTTCCACACCTTCTCCGCTTCTGCTGAAGTCAATAAATTAATCTCTGCGGCTACCTCATCTTTCTTACATACATTCAAAACCTTCTTTTTATTTTTTAGATCATTCATACTCAAACCAGACAAACCTTTCTCCTTCACAAAATTTCTTTTTTAGCATACCAGTAAGGACAAATAAAGGCCACTGGTTGTCTCAAATTCCTTTCACGCCAACCCAACCGACACAAAAGCCAACCCCCCGTATAACTCAACATGCAAGCCACCTTACCACCCCCATTCAACAATCTCAATACATTCACCATAAAATTCATATGCAAATACAACTTAACATCCTGAAACCCCAAACCACCATTCTTTCTAGACTTCACCACAGTCATACGTTTAACTCTCTCCATTTTCACACCCCACAAGAACAAAAACAACACTCTGTTAATCTTTCTCAATTCAATGTGCGTTGGTGGGAATATATTCCCAATGTACAACAAAATTGGCAAAATCACACACTTTATCACCAATATTTTCCCAGTATACGATAACTCTCGCATTTTCCAGTAATCTAATTTCCTATCTATTTTATTTCACACTTCATCCCAATTCTTCTGGCCATTCATCCTTTCATCAAATCTAACACCGAACACTTTTATATTATCAATAGGGATGAGCGAACCCGAACTGACATTTTCGTAAAAGTCCGGGTTCGGGTTCGGTGTTAGGCGCTTTCTTGGCGCTTTTTGAAAGGCTGCAAAGCAGCCAATCAACAAGCGTCATACTACTTGCCCCAAGAGGCCATCACAGCCTTGCCTACTATTGGCATGGCTGTGATTGGCCAGTGCAGCATGTGACCCAGCCTCTATATAAGCTTGGGTCACGTAGCGCTGCACGTCACTCTGCTGATTCAAGCATAGGGAGAGGTTGCTGCTGCGACGTTAGGGCGAGATTAGGCAGATTAACTCCTCCAAAAGACTTCATTCTGTGATCGATCTCCAGCTGTGGATCATTGAAGTGCTAATATCGACTTGCTCACTTTTTTTAGGGTGCCCAGAGCGTTTTTATATCACTTTTTTCTGGGGTGATCGACGGCCATTTTGTGGCTTGTGGTGCGCCAGCACAAGCTACCACCAAGTGCTTTTAACCATCAATAGTGTGGTTATTTTTTGCTATATCCTACATCAGCTGCAGGCTGAGCCTGTGTCACCGAAGTGCATTTAACCATCAACAGTCTGGTTATTTTTTGGCCATATACTACATCAGGTGCAGGCTGAGCCTGTGTCACCCAAGTGCATTTAACCATCAACAGTGTGGTTAATTTTTGGCCATATACTACATCAGGTGCAGGCTGAGCCTGTGTCACCCAAGTGCATTTAACCATCAACAGTGTGGTTAATTTTTGGCCATACAGGGAGTGCAGAATTATTAGGCAAGTTGTATTTTTGAGGATTAATTTTATTATTGAACAACAACCATGTTCTCAATGAACCCAATAAACTCATTAATATCAAAGCTGAATATTTTTGGAAGTAGTTTTTAGTTTGTTTTTAGTTTTAGCTATTTTAGGGGGATATTTGTGTGTGCAGGTGACTTACTGTGCATAATTATTAGGCAACTTAACAAAGAACAAATATATACCCATTTCAATTATTTATTTTTACCAGTGAAACCAATATAACATCTCAACATTCAAAAACAAAACAAAAACAAATCAGTGACCAATATAGCCACCTTTCTTTGCAAGGACACTCAAAAGCCTGCCATCCATGGATTCTGTCAGTGTTTTGATCTGTTCACCATCAACATTGCGTGCAGCAGCGACCACAGCCTCCCAGACACTGTTCAGAGAGGTGTACTGTTTTCCCTCCTTGTAAATCTCACATTTGATGATGGACCACAGGTTCTCAATGGGGTTCAGATCAGGGGAACAAGGAGGCCATGTCATTAGATTTTCTTCTTTTATACCCTTTCTTGCCAGCCACGCTGTGGAGTACTTGGACGCGTGTGATGGAGCATTGTCCTGCATGAAAATCATGTTTTTCTTGAAGGATGCAGACTTCTTCCTGTACCACTGCTTGAAGAAGGTGTCTTCCAGAAACTGGCAGTAGGACTGGGAGTTGAGCTTGACTCCATCCTCAACCCGAAAAGGCCCCACAAGCTCATCTTTGATGATACCAGCCCAAACCAGTACTCCACCTCCACCTTGCTGGCGTCTGAGTCGGACTGGAGCTCTCTGCCCTTTACCAATCCAGCCACGGGCCCATCCATCTGGCCCATCAAGACTCACTCTCATTTCATCAGGCCATAAAACCTTAGAAAAATCAGTCTTGAGATATTTCTTGGCCCAGTCTTGACGTTTCAGCTTGTGTGTCTTGTTCAGTGGTGGTCGTCTTTCAGCCTTTCTTACCTTGGCCATGTCTCTGAGTATTGCACTCCAGTGATGTTGCAGCTCTGAAATATGGCCAAACTGGTGGCAAGTGGCATCTTGGCAGCTGCACGCTTGACTTTTCTCAGTTCATGGGCAGTTATTTTGCGCCTTGGTTTTTCCACACGCTTCTTGCGACCCTGTTGACTATTTTGAATGAAACGCTTGATTGTTCGATGATCACGCTTCAGAAGCTTTGCAATTTTAAGAGTGCTGCATCCCTCTGCAAGATATCTCACTATTTTTGACTTTTCTGAGCCTGTCAAGTCCTTCTTTTGACCCATTTTGCCAAAGGAAAGGAAGTTGCCTAATAATTATGCACACCTAATATAGGGTGTTGATGTCATTAGACCACACCCCTTCTCATTACAGAGATGCACATTACCTAATATGCTTAATTGGTAGTAGGCTTTCGAGCCTATACAGCTTGGAGTAAGACAACATGCATAAAGAGGATGATGTGGTCAAAATACTTATTTGCCTAATAATTCTGCATGCAGTGTATACTACATCAGGTGCAGGCTGAGCCTGTGTCACCCAAGTGCATTTTACCATCAACAGTGTGGTTAATTTTTGGCCATATACTACATCAGGTGCAGGCTGAGCCTGTGTCACCCAAGTGCAGTTATTTTTTGGCCATATACTACATCAGGGGCAAGTTGAGCCTGTCACCCAGCGCCTAAAAAATAGACCTGACATTTCTATTCAACCAAATCTGTACTGTTTTAGCTGGTCAAGTTATTTGTAGTGACCGTAAAAGCACAGTTTTTGTTCTGGGTTGAAAAACTATTCCCAAATTTGCCATTCTCAAAATTGTGGTGAACGGGAACAATGAGGAAAACATCTAATAAGGGACGTGGACGTGGACGTGTTAGTGGACCCTCTGGTGCTGGGAGAGGACGTGGCCGTTCTGCCACAGCCACACGTCCTAGTGAACCAACTACCTCAGGTCCCAGTAGCCAGCAGAATTTACAGCGATATTTGGTGGGGCCCAATGCCGTTCTAAGGATGGTAAGGCCTGAGCAGGTACAGGCATTAGTCAATTGGGTGGCCGACAGTGGATCCAGCACGTTCACATTATCTCCCACCCAGTCTTCTGCACGGCAGCGTTCAGCTCTCCATCTCACAAACATTTGAGAGAAAGCGTAAATTCCCACCTAGCCACCCTCGATCCCTGGCCCTGAATGCCAGCATTTCTAAACTACTGGCCTTTGAAATGCTGTCATTTAGGCTGGTGGACACACACAGCTTCAAACAGCTCATGTCGCTTGCTGTCCCACAGTATGTTGTTCCCAGCCGGCACTACTTCTCCAAGAGAGCCGTGCCTTCCCTGCAAGTGTGCACTGCGCAACGCCATCTGTGGCAAGGTCCACCTAACCACGGCCAGGGACGCTATATCTCCCTAACTGCACACTGGGTAAATGTAGTGGCGGCTGGGCCCCAGGCGGAGAGCTGTTTGGCGCATGTCCTTCCGCCGCCAAGGATCGCAGGGCAACATTCTTTGCATCCTGTCTCCTCCTCCTCCTACTCAGCTTCCTCCTCCTCTTCTTCCACCTGCTCATCCAGTCAGCCACACACCTTCACCACCAACTTCAGCACAGCCCGGGGTAAACGTCAGCAGGCCGTTCTGAAACTCATATGTTTGGAGGACAGGCCCCACACCGCACAGGAGTTGTGGCGGGGTATAGAACAACAGACCGACGAGTGGTTGCTGCCGGTGAGCCTCAAGCCCGGCCTGGTGGTGTGCGATAATGGGCGAAATCTCGTTGCAGCTCTGGGACTAGCCGGTTTGACGCACATCCCTTGCCTGGCGCATGTGCTGAATTTGGTGGTGCAGAAGTTCATTCGCAACTACCCCGACATGTCAGAGCTGCTGCATAAAGTGCGGGCTGTCTGTTCGCGCTTCCGGCGTTTACACCCTGCCGCTGCTCGCCTGTCTGCGCTACAGCGTAACTTCGGCCTTCCCGCTCACCGCCTCATATGCGACGTGCCCACCAGGTGGAACTCCACCTTGCATATGCTGGACAGACTGTGCGAGCAGCAGCAGGCCATAGTGGAGTTTCAGCTGCAGCACGCACGGGTCAGTCGCACTGCAGATCAGCCCCACTTCACCACCAATGACTGGGCATCTATGCGAGACCTGTGTGCCCTGTTGCGCTGTTTCGAGTACTCCACCAACATGGCCAGTGGCGATGACGCCGTTATCAGCGTTACAATACCACTTCTATGTCTCCTTGAGAAAACACTTAGGGCGATGATGGAAGAGGAGGTGGCCCAGGAGGAAGAGGAGGAAGAGGGGTCATTTTTAGCACTTTCAGGCCAGTCTCTTCGAAGTGACTCAGAGACAGGTTTTTTGCAACAGCAGAGGCCAGGTACAAATGTGGCCAGACAGGGCCCACTACTGGAGGACGAGGAGGAGGATGAGGATGAAGCATGTTCACAGCGGGGTGGCACCCAAAGCAGCTCGGGCCCATCACTGGTGCGTGGCTGGGGGGAAACACAGGACGATGACGATACGCCTCCCACAGAGGGCAGCCTGGCACACATGAGTGACTACATGCTGCAGTGCCTGCGCAACGACAGCAGATTTGCCCACATTTTAACGTGTGCGGACTACTGGGTTGCCACCCTGCTGGATCCCCGGTACAGAGACAATGTGCCCACCTTACTTCCTACACTGGAGCGTGATAGGAAGATGCGCGAGTACAAGCGCACGTTGGTAGACGCGCTACTGAGAGCATTCCCAAATGTCACAGGGGAACCAGTGGAAGCCCAAGGCGAAGGCAGAGGAGGAGCAAGAGGTCGCCAACGCAGCTGTGTCACGGCCAACTCCTCTTAGGGCAGGGTTAGCATGGCAGATATGTGGAAAAGTTTTGTCACCACGCCACAGCTAACTGCACCACCACCTGATACGGAACGTGTTAGCAGGAGGCAACATTTCACTAACATGGTGGAACAGTACCTGTGCACACCCCTCCACGTACTGACTGATGGTTCGGCCCCATTCAACTTCTGGGTCTCCAAATTGTCCACGTGGCCAGAGCTAGCCTTTTATGCCTTGGAGGTGCTGGCCTGCCCGGCGGCCAGCGTTTTGTCTGAACGTGTATTCAGCACGGCAGGGGGCGTCATTACAGACAAACGCAGCCGCCTGTCTACAGCCAATGTGGACAAGCTGACGTTCATAAAAATGAACCAGGCATGGATCCCACAGGACCTGTCCATCCCTTGTGCAGATTAGATATTGACTACCTCCCCTTAACAATATATTAATGTACTCCAGGGCACTTCCTCATTCAATCCTATTTTTATTTTCATTTTACCATTATATTGCGGGACAACCCAAAGTTGAATGAACCTCTCCTCTGTCTGGGTGCCGGGGCCTAAATGTGTGACAGTGACCTGTTCCAGTGGTGGGTGACGTGAAGACTGATTCTCTGCTATGACATGAAGACTGATTCTGCGCTGACATAAGGCCAGATTCTCTGTTACGGGACCTCTCTCCTCTGCCTGGGTGCCTGGGCCTAAATGTGTGACAGTGGCCTGTTCCAGTGGTGGGTGACGTGAAACCTGATTCTCTGCTATGACATAAGGCCAGATTCTCTGTTACGGGACCTCTCTCCTCTGCCTGGGTGCCTGGGCCTAAATGTGTGACAGTGGCCTGTTCCAGTGGTGGGTGACGTGAAGCCAGATTCTCTGTTACGGGACCTCTCTCCTCTGCCTGGGTGCCTGGGCCCAAATGTGTGACAGTGGCCTGTTCCAGTGGTGGGTGACGTGAAGCCTGATTCTCTGCTATGACATGAAGACTGATTCTGCGCTGACATAAGGCCAGATTCTCTGTTACGGGACCTCTCTCCTCTGCCTGGGTGCCTGGGCCTAAATGTGTGACAGTGGCCTGTTCCAGTGGTGGGTGACGTGAAGCCTGATTCTCTGCTATGACATGAAGACTGATTCTGCGCTGACATAAGGCCAGATTCTATGTTACGGGACCTCTCTCCTCTGTCTGGGTGCCGGGGCCTAAATGTGTGACAGTGGTGGGTGACGTGAAGCCTGATTCTCTGCTGACATGAAGCCAGATTCTCTGCTATGGGACCTCTGTCCAATTGATATTGGTTAATTTTAATTTTTTTTATTTTTATTTTAATTCATTTCCCTATCCACATTTGTTTGCAGGGGATTTACCTACATGTTGCTGCCTTTTGCAGCCCTCTAGCTCTTTCCTGGGCTGTTTTACAGCCTTTTTAGTGCCCAAAAGTTCGGGTCCCCATTGACTTCAATGGGGTTCGGGTTCGGGACGAAGTTCGGATCCCGAACCCGAACATTTACGGGAAGTTCGGCTGAACTTCTCGAACCCGAACATCCAGGTGTTCGCTCAACTCTAATTATCAACTACTTTCACACCCAAATCCAACACATCACATCCACCACCAAAACACTTCACCTCACACCAATTCACTCTAAAAGCTGAGGCCCCACAAAAAATATCTGTAATCAACTTAGCCCTTTGCAGCTCAGCCTTATTCTCACTTATCACACATACATCATCCATATACCCAAACACTTTAACACTCTTACCACCACTCCCAGGCACACTTACTCCTCTCCTCATCACCTAACACCCCAGATGTCACGGTGTCCATCGAGCCGGTCGGAGAGGAGCTACCATCGCTCAGCTGGCCCCCCTCATCTCCCAGCACGTTCCCCGGAGGGTGCTCCCAGATCGAGCCCATGGGAGCAATATCGGGTATCGGAGCCGCGACGTCGCCCCTCTCGCCGCCGGCGAAAGCGGGCATCCTTGTCTACCCCCAGATCTAACGCTAATTCTATCACTCTCCACTCCATTCACCAAAAGTCTACTACCTATCCCATCATACAAACTTCTAATCGCGCTGACAAACACTCTCGTAAATCCCATTCTTTCTATCACTCTAAACAGAAAAATATGTGAAAGCCTGTCAAAGGCCTTTTCAAAGTCCAACGAAAACACATTCACACTCCTGTCTCTCTGCAATCCGTCCCACAGAACATCCCTCAACAAACTCAGATTCCCAGATATACTTCGTTCCGGCACACCACACACTTGTTCTTCTTGCACAACCTGCCCAACCACTCTACTCATTCTCTTTGCAATCAACCTAGCATACCCCTTATAATCAACATTCAGTAACGTTATAGGTCTCCAATTACGCAGGTCACTTCTTTCACCCTTTTTAAATATTAACACCACCACTCCTTCCTTCATTGACTTACTAATCACACTCTCTCTCCACATGTACTTATACACCTCAACTAAATCTTTACCCAACAAATCCCAATATTTAATAAAGAATTCCACTGGAATTCCATCCCTCCCTGGCGTTTTGTTTCTAGCCATACTATCAACTATATTTCTAACCTCATCCTCAGAAATCTCCTTTTCTAACCCTCCTAAATCTTCAATCCCTATCTTGTGTTCTAATGCCCCAAGGACCTCCTCCTCCAAACCCACATCCCTCCACTTTTCCCTATAAAGCTCCTTATAGAAATCTTCAACCCCTCCCCTTACCCCATCCCCACCTATCTCTACCCCATTCATATATTTCACCCTTTCTAACTCCGTCCTTCCCCTTACTACCTTTTTAAAGAAAAAACGGGAACAACGTTCATCCTTCTCCAACACATCCATTTTTGTTTGATAAATTATTTGTTTCCCTCTCTCCCGTAATAGATCACTCAAAACCTTCCTCTCCTCACACAATCTCTCATCCACATCATAACCCATTTCCCTCATACTGTACAAAAAATCTAGCTTCATATTAGATCTAACATACCTATTTCTTCTCCTCGCTGCCCATTTATGTCCCATCCTCTTAAAGAAACCTTTCACTCTCTCTTTCATCCAATCCCACCAATCCAAAACACATTCAAAATCTTCTTCCGCCACCATCCACCGTAAATTTCCTTAAATTTCTCTTTCACACCCTCATCATCTAACATACTCACATTCATCTTCCACACCCCTCTTCCATAATTCCTCACACTCTCCAGTTCCAATTCACACTGCAAACACTCATGATCCGAGTATCCCACTCTTACTTGTGAATACCTTTTTGACCAAAAAAGACCTTGAAACAAAAATATAGTCTAACCTGGAATGTATGCGGGATTGGTTTGATCTTACATACCTTAACAACATCCCTCAAAATATTATCATTCATATTTTGATTAAAAAATTTACTAGTAACATCCATTCTGTCACCATCTAGTTGACAATTAATATTGCCGACTACAAAACAAGGAGTCCTACCTGGCAAAAAAAGTTGAATTTTTTCAAATAAATCCTTTCTTAGGTTCCTATCTGCAGGAGCATATATATTAACAACTCTAAACATAATATTTCTAAATTTAACAAAAACCATAATGCATCTTCAAGGTTCAATATTAATGTAATGGTCAATAACACAACTCTTATTTTTAAATAAAATACCCACCTCATCATTTTTATTCCTTGGTGAAGTGGACCAGACCGACTTACCAAAACGCCATTCATCTTCCTTAGGACTTTCATCTAGTCCACATTCCTGCAAACAAAAAATATCCCCTGACCTACTAGCCAGATCTTCCAAAATGGCGGACCTCCTAGATTTATTTTTGAAAACCCTCACATTGAGGGAACAAACTGAAAAGTTACTAGAAATTAAACATTAAGAAATGAACACACAAAATCACGAGTTGGGAGGCATCTGCATTACCTCTGCAAGTTGCTCCACCTCCTCAGCACCCAAGTAGGGGGAAGAAGCCCCACTTACTGGACTCAGCAACGCCTCCGCAAACTCCAATGCCTTAAACGAATTCTCCGAAACAAAATCTGGGGACTCCGGCAGTTGTCACCCCCTGAACTCTCTGGAGCCGGGTCTTTTCTGGGCCTTTTTGCCCCCTTTGCTATCTCCCACCTATCCTCCCCAAACTGAAATACCTCCTCAGATCCTCCTGGAATAACCGGCTCAGTCCGGAGGACAAGAGAGGCCTGGGCTGGCTGCCCCTGCTGAGAACCCCCTGCAGCCTCCATAGGTTCCAGCTCTTCTACTACTCTATGATCAGGAGCTGTAATTACAGACTGGGAACCCGACGACTGCCCACCTTCAGATTGGGTCCCCACCTTCACTACAGGATCCGCAACATTACCGTCCGGTCTACTAGGGCTCCACCTTTTCTCAATCAGCCTGGTTGTTTTCTTTACCACATCTGAGAAATAAGGGGTGCCCTGAATTAGGGTCTTTGGGCAGTCCTTACAAGCATGCCCAGACTTACCACATGTGTCGCATTTGCGTGCCTTATCACATGCTCCAGCTTCGTGGCCAGGTTCCTTGCAATTACGGCAGCACTTCCCAATTGTGCACACGCTCATCACATGGC
Organism: Bufo bufo; assembly: GCF_905171765.1. Classification (NCBI taxonomy): domain Eukaryota; kingdom Metazoa; phylum Chordata; class Amphibia; order Anura; family Bufonidae; genus Bufo; species Bufo bufo. The sequence goes on from NC_053394.1 coordinate 411,286,684, forward strand.
CAAATTTGAAACACTAGCGGCAATATTTCGGCTGCCCTTCATAGTACAGAAAACCCCTGTAGCCCCCAATAGAGAAGTTCCCTGGTGGGTGTTTAACACCACCTATCCCTATAGGGGAGGGGGACAGTCTTACCCAAAACCGATGTTTACCGGTGGCCAGTCCCCAACGGTCATGCAACTTCTGAGGGCCTCTGACTGTAGTTAAAAACTGCAATAAAAAAGCACTCTTTCCTCCATCAAGTAGGCCGGAAAAATGTCAAATTTGTGCAGAATCGACTGGGGGTCCTCCTCCTTCAAGGTCTTCGCCTTCTCGTAAATATCCACGCAGATCCCCTCCTCGACGAGTGTGAGATCGAAGCGCCCAACCTTCGGGAAATCTTGCAGGCACAGGATGTATCCAAAGTCGAGTTTCAAGGCTTTCATGATGACGTCCTCCACCAAGGTTTGTCTTCCAATCTGGAACATATGAGCTGGCTTAACCAGAAAACGCTGAGTATTACGCACTCCTTGACGCTCCAAACCGGCAGAATGCCGCACACGATCGCTCTCTGGTGGTTTGAGACTAGGCCGCTCCCCTATAGCAGCAGGGAGGTAAGACACCGGATATAAACCGGTGCCCCTCTCCCAGGCCGAGGAGTCGGGTACTCTCACCACCACCTCTGACTAAGACACTTGATCTTAGCCAAAAGGCCAAGAAGCGATAACCCGTTCGGCCTCGACAACGGGGCCGCCTATTGCCAATGCAGAGCACTTCTCAAGGCAACAGCCTACAGGCCCCAGCCATAGCCACAGTCCGGAAGGCTTCTTGCTCTCTCACAAAACAGGAAAAAACATGCGTACTACGCTCCTCTTCGTGTTCGCCATCTGCATAGCTCCGCCCACCACTGTTGGACATGCCTTTTCTTCGCACAAAATTCCTGGTGCCAAAGCACGCCAAGCAGAAAAAATGAAAAGAGGAGTGAGTGGAGAAGTTGTGAATAAAAAAAAAAGGGTATGCATTGTTGATTGTGATGTCACGGCCCCATTGTTGAGTGTTCCATCAGGGCCCTTGTGATGTCATCCAGTGACCTGACCTTACTTGACCTCTGACCTGACAAGGCTCTTGTGACATGTGCAGTGTTCCGTCCATTGTCCAGACAAGGTAGGTCCAGCTGCATAGGAAGTGCTGGACTACTTTTTAGCCTCCAGGTAATCCAGTTCAAAAGATCCACAAGAGGGAGACACAGGCAAACTTTACTCATTTATTGAAACACTGGAAAAGCTAAATGGTTACATCCAGTCAACTTGCTACAAAAGGGTCAATTGTCAGGGACAACTCAGCAGTCCTCCCAGGTGTGCACAACAGGTCCAAATCAAACGTGGAGGTCCAAACAATTCATTCAGGTGATAAGTCAATTAACCCATCGGTGTTAGGACACTGGCTGGCTGGGTTGCTTGGTGCTGGAACTAACCAACAGCTGATGCAATTAGGAGATTGACAGACTAGATGCAGGTATATGCAGAAAGCAGCAGTGCACTGACTGGGCTGACAGAGGAGAAGCTGAAGTGCAGACTCCTGAGGCAGGACACAGCAACTTTCCACTTGCTTGCTGGAAGGATGCTTGCAATCCATCTATTTCATTCTGTTTTTTCATACTGGATTAGAAGGGGTGCACCGGTCCTGGAGGTACTGCAATACCAGGTCAATGCGTGGAGTGGACAGAGCAAGCTCTTTTTCCATCTCCCTGTTCGAAAAATCCATTTAATATATGGTCCCCAGATAGGGGACGTATCAGATATTAAACTGATAAGAACAAATGTATTTTTATTTTTTTAAACCATTCAGTTTATACGAGCTCTCAAATACATAGTCTCAATATCTAAAAGACATCACCAGAACTGTAATAAGCTCTTATCACCTCATCATCATGGTTACATTTTTATTTGTTAACCAGAAATCTCCAATTTTTTTTTCCAATAACCCTTGCTATCTACACCACCACCGTACTTACTATCCCATCTATACACAAAAAATAACCTAGATAACAAAAGATTCACGCATTCCTGTACAGACAACAACTCCCTCTTAAAGACCCACAAATTCCTCACGTCCCATAGACTTTCCATCACACAAATCATTCCGCTTTCCATTTGCACCCATACCAAACAAAGCCACTTTCCAATTCAAATGTGTAACTCCTGTCAATTCTTTCATCAATCTTCCCATTCCATCCCATACCTCCTGTGCATACTTACATTCCCAAAACAGGTGCCTCACACTTTCACTCTCTCCACAACCATCTCTTGGACACACATCAGATCTTACCAAATCTCTTTTCTTCTGTACCTCTCTCACCGGCAATATATTCTGCAAACCCATCCACACAATCTTTCTGTCTATTCGTAGCACCTTTAATTGACAATTTCTTCTATACATTTTCTGCCTCCCATGACCTTAAGTTAACAATATCACACGCAACCTCATTTCTCCTCAAAGTATTCATAACATACTTCTTATTTTTTAATTCACACATCTTAACACCTAACAAATCATATTTCGTAATGAACACCTCAATTACCGAATACCACTTTGGACACGCAAAAGCCACCGGAACTCTCGCATCTCTTTTCTTCCACCTCAAACCATACATCATCCATCCTGCCATATACCTCATGATATACGCACACTTACTTTCTTTCCCAATTAAAACCACAAAGGTTTTAACATAACACAAACCAAAGAAAACCTCAAAATTCGGAAATTCTAACCCTCCATTTTCTTTTAGCTTATACAAAAAAACTCTTTAATTTTACCATTCTGCTCCCCCAAAAAAAGGAAAAAATCATTTTCTCCACTTTTTTTAATTTCATTAAATTCCGAGGATACACTCCATACACAAACCATATAATCGGCAAAATCTCAGATTTTACAATCAAAATCTTACCAGTCAAACTCAAATCTCTCAAAATCTCTCAACTTCCCAAAATTCTGCTTTCTTTCTACTCTTTTTCCACGTTCATCCCAACTTTCATCTTATCATTCAGTAATACTTCCAATACTTTAATTGGCCCTCCTTCACATTTAACATTATCCATTTTAACCTCAGAATCTCCAAAACATTTAAAGGAACATTTATCCCAGTTCACCTTGAATCCTGACCCGCCACAAAACAAATCCAAAACCAAACTTCCTCTCCTCATTGCAGCCATATTATCATTCACTATTAGAATATCATCCATATAACCTAATACACTCACATACTTCCCCATACTACCTGGAATTAACATTCCTCTCATTACTTTGTCTTTTTATACCATACACATCAAAACCTCGATTACACTAATAAATAATACTGGGGACATTGGACACCCCTGTCTAACTCCTGATTGTACTCATTCACCAAGATCTCACTTCCCACATCATTATATAGACTTCTCACACACTTCAAAAAATTCACAGGATAACCCATTATCTCCAACACCTCAAACATAAACTCATGCACTACTCTGTCAAAAGCCTTCTCAAAATCCACTGACAACAACATACATTTCTGTTTTCTACTTTCGCAATCCCAAAACAAGTTCTCTGACGTACTCCTCCCCGCCACAGCACATACTTGATCTTCTTGCACCACCTTACCAACCACTTCACGCATACGATTTGCTAATATTTTACTAAAAATCTTGTAATCCACATTCAATAAGGTAATTGGTCTCCAATTATTCAAGGATTTTTTCTCACCTTTCTTAAAAATCAGCATAACCACACCTTCTTTCATTGATTCTACCAGAACACCATTCTCCCACATATATTTTCATATTTTCCAAAAATCTTCACCCATCCATTCCCATGCTTTGACATACAATTCTACAGGTAACCCATCCTTTCCTGGTGTTTTATTCATTTTTGCTCCAAATACTATTCACTTTACCTCATCCATAGTGATTTCTTCACTCAAAAGCTCTCCATCTTCTCTATTTAGTTTATTTTCTACACTCTTCAATATTTCATCCATCAGTTTTCTTGCATACAAAGCTGTATAGAAATCCTCTATCACCTCCATCATTTTAACCCCATCCACACTTATCCCTAAATTATTGAGAATTCCACTCATTTCTTCTTTCTTCCCACACACTTTTTTTTAAAGAAAAATCTCGTACACTTCTCATCTTCCTCCATGCATTCTACTTTTGCACGAAAATTTATTTCTTTCCCCTTTTTTTTGATCCATTGTTTTTGCTCTTCTCTAACCTTTTTAATTAAATCATCTACATTCACACCCATCCCACCTAATTTTCTCAACCAATCCAATCTAAAATTCAACTCATTATACATATTTCTCGACATTCTAGCTTTCTTATAACTCCACCTCCTAAAGAAAATTTTCATTCTCCCTTTACCCCATTCCCACCACTACAAAATATCTTCAAAATCATTCATCTTTTCCCTCCAAATCATAAAATTTTTCCTGAAGGCATACATTACTCTTTCATCATCCAATAAACTCGTATTCAATTTCCACACCCCATTCCCATATATGTTTCCAACATCACCTTCCACACCAACTTTTAAATAAACATGATCTGAAAAAACACCTCATTCTGAACATAACTTTTACACTTAATATTTTTTGAAATAAAGACATAATCAATTCTTGATACTATACTCCCTCTATTGGCCTTATATGTATTCGGTGGTGGTTTCCCCAAACTTGCCTCTGCCCAATCTAGAAAGGAGAAATCTTTGATTAATTGACTTAATTTCTTCCCTGATACATCACACTTTTCACCTTCAGTCGTACAATTAAAGTCTCCCACAAACACAATCGGCATTCTACCTAACAAAAACATATTCAACTTTTCCAACAAATTCATTCGCTCCTCTTTTTTTGTTGAACCATACACATTTACAACTTTCACCCTCCAATTTTTATATTTTACTTCAGCCACTAAACATCTTCCTGCTTCCACCACTGTATAGGACTCTATACTCATATCTCTATTCATCAGCAAAATTCCCACCCCATCATTCCTATTATCATTCGTCCCTGACCATACCGACTCGCCATAAGGCCATTCATCCGCTTTTAAGGGCTCAGATATCCCACATTCCTGGAGACATATTATATCTCCCCCTTGATCTTTTAGAAAATCAAAAATCACAGTTCTTCTTGTCTTTGCCATCAATAGTCTTACATTCAAGGATAGGATATGAAAGGCAAGTCGTTTTTCCATGCCTTATACCACACCTCCATCTTGTTGTCAACCTAACTCTCTTTGAGGCTGGTAGCTTTGCATACAGTCCCCAATCCCTGCTTCGCCTAAAAAAATGAGCATTTGGAGAGTCTGATGGAAAGGTTCTCTCTTCCCCCAGACTGCTAGCATCACTGACTGGCGACAATAAGCTTCTGGGTCTCTTTATGGCCATCTCTTTGCATTCATCTTCAGAGACCAAGGATCTTTTAGTGAGATCACCTTGATCACCTGCTTGACCACAGGGAATTCCACTGTCATCACTATCTGCCGTGGCCGAGATTTCAGTCACAACCATATCCGACTTTCCTTCACCATGCAGACCTGTTGCCTCATCAGAAGGAGTGCTCAACAACATCTCAAAGGAAAAGTCTATCCCTTCTTGTACTTCCATGCCAGACACTGCATTAGTCTGCTGTGGCACCTTCGGGGTTATAGAAATCTGAGGTCTCTCCACAACTGGAGCCCTGGAGACACTCCCAGGATCCCTCCTCAAAGCATCCGAGTAGGATTTCCTAGGCATGGGATTCATTGGGCAGTCTTTGAAGATATGACCTGCTTTCCCACATACATTCCAAACCTTTGGGTTTGAGCAGGAACTGGCCAAATAGCCCTCTTGATTACAACGAGAACAAATCAGTCTTGTTTCTCTACAGTTGTCCGCGGTATGGCCATAAATTTTACATCTCCGACAGAAACTCGGACCACCTTCAAAAATCAACAGGCCTCTGTCCTTCCAATTGAAAAGGACTCTGGTGGATATGACATACCACCAGCACAGGTCGGGTCGACTCTAAACCTGACAAGGAACTTATGTTTTCCTGTCCACAAAAGCTCAGAATTCAGAACTTTGTGTATGTATTTGATTTCCTCACAAAATCTATGCAGGAATGCGGTAATACTCTCGACAGAAACATAGGGGTTATACATATAAACCACCAACGGCACACCATTATTATACAATAGGGTAAATGTCAGCCCATCCAACTCTGGATTATACTCCTGATCCTTAAGGAACATATGCAAGTTGTGGCAAGCTTGAGCACATGTCAAAACCAGAGTGTAACGCCCTCTCCTAGGGCCTTGTAGACAAAGAATATCATCTTTTCTTACATGTAGTACCTCTTGAACAAGATGTTTCAAAGTAAATTTCTCCTTTTTCTCCTCCGCAACATCAATCCAAAAGGCATTACAGACCCGGAAATCTCCGGTCCCAGCAGGGCGTATAATCACGCCCATCTTGAATATTGTGTGTCGTCTGTCCTCCTTCCTCCGTCCTCCCGTCAATCGCCTTCTCAAGCCTCAGCCCTGATCGCAGCCAAAAGGCCGAGAAGCGATGGGCCGCTTATCGCCAATGCAGAGCACTTCTCAAGGCAACAGCCTACAGGCCCCAGCCATAGCCACAGTCCGGGATGCTTTTTGCTCTCTCACAAAACAGGAAAAAACGTGCGTCCTACGCTCAGAAATCACCAGCATGCTCCTCTTCGTGTTCGCCATCTGCATAGCTCTGCCCACCACTGTTGGATGCTCCTTTTCTTCGCACGAAATTCCTGGTGCCAAAGCACGCCAAGCAGAAAAAATGAAAAGAGGAGTGAGTGGAGAAGTTGTGAAAAAAAAAAAAAGGTATGCATTGTTGAGTGTTCCATCAGGGCCCTTGTGATGTCATCCAGTGACCTGACCTTACTTGACCTCTGACCTGACAAGGCTCTTGTGACACGTGCAGTGTTCCGTCCATTGTCCAGACAAGGTAGGTCTAGCTGCATAGGAAGTGCTGGACTACTTTTTAGCCTCCAAGTAATCCAGTTAAAAAGATCCACAAGAGGGAGACACAGGCAAACTTTACTCATTTATTGAAGCACAATTGAAGCACTGGAAAAGCTAAATGGTTATATCCAGCCAACTTGCTACAAAAGGGTCAATTGCCAGGGACAACCCAGCAGCCCTCCAAGGTGTGCACAACAGGCCCAAATCAAACGTGGAGGTCCAAACAATTCATTCAGGTGATAAGCCAATTAACCAATCAGTCTTAATTGGATCTAGGGTGTGAGGACACTGGTTGGCTGGGTTTCTTGGTGCTGGAACTAACCAACAGCTGATGCAATTAGGAGATTGACAGACTAGATGCAGGTATATGCAGAAAGCAGCACTGCACTGACTGGGCTGACAGAGGAGAAGCTGAAGTGCAGACTCCTGAGGGAGGCAGGACACAGCAACTTTCCACTTGCTTGCTGGAAGGATGCTTGCAATCAATCAATTTCATTCTGTTTTTCATACTGGATTAGAAGGGGTGCACCGGTCCTGGAGGTACTGCAATACCAGGTCAATGCGTGGAGTGGACAGAGCAAGCTCTTCTTTTCCTTCTCCCTGTTCGAAAAATCCATTTAATATATGGTCCTCAGATAGGGGACGTATCAGATATTAAACTGATAAGAACAGATTTTTTTTATTATTTTTTTATTGAAAATATTTCATTACATCTAAAACACACTCATATACAACAAAATAAATTCATCATATACACATCATAATCAGTACTTACATCATCAGTACTTAATAAGTGATTTCCATTTCTTAAATTTCCAAATTCCCTCAGAATCAAACCCGCCACCCTTCTTCCTATCCCACATATAAATAACATAGAGTCTAGACAAGATAATTTTAACACAATCATTCCCCGACACATCCTCCCTCACATCCCATAAGCTTTCCATAACACACACTATAATAAACCATAATATTCTTAAATTCATCCTACCTTGTGCCCCTAAACCACACATAGCTACCCTCCATTTTGCACATTCAATACCTGTCAAAGCTTTTACTAAACCATTCATTTTCCTCCATACATCCTTTGCATACACACAATCCCAAAATACATGTCTCACTGATTCAGTATCACCACACCTTGGGCAAACATCCACTCTAATCAAGTCTCTTTTTTTCTGTACTTCCCGTACTGGCAAAATATTTTGTAGACTCAGCCAGACAATGTCTCGCTGTCTGTTCGTTGTACCTTTTATTGACAATTTTTTCCATACAAACAATGCCTCACTTATCCTTAACCCCACTATGTCACATGCAATCTCATTCTCTCTCAACCCAACTAACATCCTCTTTTTATCCTTAAACTCTTTCATTTCTTTAGACAACAAATCATACTTCCTGACGAACTTCTAAACCACCTCCTACCATATTGGACATTTAAACGCCACAGGCACTTATGAGTTCCTTTTGTACCAATTCAAACCATACAACATCCATCCAGCCATATATCTCGCCATACACGCACTCTTACTCTGCTTTTCAATCATCAACACAAACAATTTGATGTAACTTAATACAATAAAAATTTGGGAAACCCAAGCCACCATTCACACTGCACTTATACACAAATTCACGTTTCAGTTTCTCCATTTTACTGCCCCAGAGAAAAGTGAAAACTAATTTCTCCGCCCTCCTGATTTTCCTTGTACATCCTGGGTATATTCCTGCTACAAAAAGAATAATCGGTAATATTACCACTTTGATAATTAATACTTTTCCAACCAACGATAACTCCCTCAGTTTCCAAAAATTTAATTTTTTCTCTATCTTTCTTCCACATTAATCCCAGCTTTCATTTCCTTTCAAATCATCATTCATCCAAATCCCTAACACTTTCACCTCATTCTGCTCATTCTTCTTTATCTTCCAGACAAACACTTTGTCACGGCTGTATGTGAGCAACAAGAGCATACACAGTGAATTTAGCTTCTGACCAGACCCAAACTAGGGAGGATAAAGGGTGACCCCTGTCAGACCCTAAAAGCTCTCCCTATGCTGCTAAGCACATGTCCGGATCCAAATGGTGGATCGAGACATGCCCGCGTACCTAAGGCTGATGACCACTGTAACCCCTACAATAGTGGAAGGGGCATGGCCACTGGTGCCCTGCTCAGTATATGGACGGAACCGGGGTCGCCTCGGATCCAGTCAGCAAACAAACAGAAACACACAATGTCTGCACACTTAACTGAAGGAGCTGCAGCAGCAGTGAAAACAGATCCAAAGACAGCTGGCAATATCCGGAGTACTTGCTTCAGCAGAACACAGGTCCAGTGAAAAGATATCACACAAGTGAAGATACTCAAGCGAGAGATACAACTCAAATGAAGAATATAATCCGCACCCTACAAAGGAGGAGGGGTGATTTAAAGGCAGAGAAATCAAACACAGGGGGACAGCTGGGAGGAAGAAAACAGAAAGTAAAGACCTCATCACAGGGGCGGAGAAACAGAGCAGAGAGAACTCCTCCAAGCTCTAGTAGTGACATCATCACACGGGTGGAAAAACAGAGCTGTGAGAACGTCTCAAAGCTCTGGTAGTGACACACTTTTATCCCCAAAACATTTAAATACTGACTTGCCCCAATTAACCTTGAACGCAGATGCACCACAAAACATATCCAGCCATAACTTTCCTCTCCTCATACTTGCCAAATTATCACTCACAATCACCACATCATCCATATATCCTAGCACTTTCACACTCTTACCCATACTCCCAACAATCCTTTCATCACTTTATCCTTTCTCAATAAACACAATAATACTTCAATTATACAAATAAAAAGGACAGGGGACATAGGACACCCCTGTCTCTCTCCACTCTGCACACTCACCTTTCTACTCAACCATCCATTAACCAAAATCTCACTCGACACACCATCATACAAACTTCTAACTCCATCCACTAATTTTTGGGGAAATCCCATTTTGATAAACACTCCAAACATAAACCAATGATCCACCCTATCATACGCCTTCTCAAAGTCAATCGCCAACAACATACACTTCTGCTTCCTCATCAAATAGTCACCAATCAAATCTCTCAGCAAACATAAATTTTCACTCAACCTTCTCCCAGGCACCGCACATACTTGATCCTCATTCACAACTTTGCCAACTACTTCACTCATTCTGTTCGCTAGCACTTTATAATCAACATTAAGGAGCGTAATAGGCCTCCAATTTTCCAGCTTGTTTTTATCCCCTTTTTTTTTTTTATTAACACCACCACTTTCTTTCTGTAACTAATTTCCTCTGTCTTTTTGCTTCCTCCAATAAGTCTGTTACATCCACACCAAAGCTTTTCAACTTCCACAGCCATTCAATCCTCTTATTCAACTCATCATACTCATTCCTCAACCTCCTCGCTCTCTTATAACCCCATTTTTAAAAAAAAAAACTTAAACCTAGATTTCACCCACTCCCACCAACATAATACACTGCTCAAAAAAATAAAGGGTACACTTAAAGAGGACCTTTCACCTTAAAAAACATTGTGAACTAAGTATGCTGCCATGGAGAGCGGCGCCCGGGGATCTCACTGCACTTACTATTATCCCCGGGCGCTGCTCCGTTCTCCCGTTATGCCCTCCGGTACCTTTGCTCTGTAAGTTATAGTAGGCGGTGTCTGCCCTTGTCCTGTGGGCGTCTCCTTCTCCTAGGCTGCAGCGCTGGCCAATCGCAGCGCACAGCTCACAGCCTGGGAGAAAAAAACCTCCCAGGCTGTGAGCTCTGCGATGCGATTGGCCAGCGCTGCAGCCTAGGACAAGGAGACGCCCACAGGACAAGGGCAGACACCGCCTACTATAACTTAGTGAGTAAAGATACCGGAGGGGATAACGGGAGAACGGAGCGGCGCCCGGGGATAATAGTAAGTGCAGTGAGATCCCCGGGCGCCGCTCTCCATGGCAGCATACTTAGTTCACAATGTTTTTCAAGGTGAAAGGTCCTCTTTAAACAACACAATGTAACTCCAAGTCAATCACACTTCTGTGAAATGAAACTGTCCACTTAGGAAGCAACACTGAGTGACAATCAACTTCACATGCTGTTGTGCAAATGGGATAGACAACAGGTGGAAATTATAGGCAATTAGCAAGACACCCCCAATAAAGGAGTGGTTCTGCAGGTGGTAACCACAGACCACTTCTCAGTTCCTATGCTTCCTGGCTGATGTTTTGGTCACTTTTAAATGCTGGCGGTGCTTTCACTCTAGTGGTAGCATGAGACGGAGTCTACAACCCACACAAGTGGCTCAGGTAGTGCAGCTTATCCAGGATGGCACATCAATGCGAGCTGTGGCAAGAAGGTTTGCTGTGTCTGTCAGCGTAGTGTCCAGAGCATGGAGGCGCTACCAGGAGACAGGCCAGTACATCAGGAGACGTGGAGGAGGCCGTAGGAGGGCAATAACCCAGCAGCAGGACCGCTACCTCCGCCTTTGTGCAAGGAGGAACAGGAGGAGCACTGCCAGAGCCCTGCAAAATGATCTCCAGCAGGCCACAAATGTGCATGTGTCTGCTCAAACGGTCAGAACAGACTCCATGAGGGTGTTATGAGGGCCCGACGTCCACAGGTGGGGGTTGTGCTTACAGCCCAACACCGTGCAGGACGTTTGGTATTTTCCAGAGAACACCAAGATTGGCAAATTCGCCACTGGCGCCCTGTGCTCTTCAAGATGAAAGCAGGTTCACACTGAGCACATGTGACAGACGTGACAGAGTCTGGTGACGCCGTGGAGAACGTTCTGCTGCCTGCAACATCCTCCAGCATGACCGGTTTGGCATTGGGTCAGTAATGGTGTGGGGGGCATTTCTTTGGAGGGCCACACAGCCCTCCATGTGCTCACCAGAGGTAGCCTGACTGCCATTAGGTACCGAGATGAGATCCTCAGACCCCTTGTTAGACCATATGCTGGTGCGGTTGGCCCTGGGTTCCTCCTAATGCAAGACAATGCTAGACCTCATGTGGCTGGAATGTGTCAGCAGTTCCTGCAAGACGAAGGCATTGATGCTATGGACTGGCCCGCCCGTTCCCCAGACCTGAATCCAATTGAGCACATCTGGGACATCATGTCTCGCTCTATCCACTAACGTCACGTTGCACCACAGACTGTCCAGGAGTTGGCAGATGCTTTAGTCCAGATCTGGGAGGAGATCCCTCAGGAGACCATCCGCCACCTCATCAGGAGCATGCACAGGCGTTGTAGGGAGGTCATACAGGTACGTGGAGGCCACACACTCTACTGAGCCTCATTTTGACTTGTTTTAAGGACATTACATCAAAGTTGGATCAGCCTGTAGTGTGTTTTTCCACTTTAATTTTGAGTGTGACTCCAAATCCAGACCTCTATGGGTTGAAAAGTTTGATTTCCATTTTTTTTATTTTTGTGTGATTTTGTTGTCAGCACATTCAACTATGTAAAGAACAAAGTATTTCAGAAGAAAATTTAATTAATTCAGATCTAAGATGTGTTATTTTTGTGTTCCCTTTATTTTTTTGAGCAGTGTATATTTTCAAACTCACTCTTTCTCAACTTCCATCTTTCATCACCCTTTCATCATCCAACAACACAGTATTAAGCTTCCACACACCCCTACCATACAAACATTCTTCCTCACTTTCCACACAGATGTTTAAACACATGTGATCTGAAAAAAACTGCATAATCTTGATACATCTTTGTACATTTTAAATTTTTTGAAATGAAAATGAAATCAATCCTGGAGGAAATATACCCTTTGTCTGACTTGAAAGTAACTGGAGGTGGCTTCCCTAACATAAGACCACAATCAAGAAAAGAAAAAAACTGTAATAATTTTCTTTAACTTATCCCCAGTTATATCTATCTTCCCACCCTCAACACTACAATTGAAATCCCCCAAAAGCAAAATTGGCATCCTGCCTACTAAATAAAAGCTCAATTTATCCAACAGATCTAATCTATCCTTCTTTCCTGTAGGACAGTAAACATTTACTACTCTAAAACGTAACTCCTTATACTTAATTTACGGCAATAATGCACCTTCCCACCTCCACCACAATATGACTATCAAAAACAAAATCTTTATGCCCCAACAAAATTCCCACCCCGTCATTTTTATTGGCACAAGAGCCTGACCATATTGATTTGCTATATGGCCAGTCTCTTGCACAACCAGAATCAGAAATCCCGCACTCCTGAACACAAGCAACCTCAGGGTTATGATTTTTTATAAAATCGAAGATAGCAGCTCTTCTTATCTTAGATTTTAAAAGTCTTACGTTCAGGGATAAGACATTGATTGTAATTTGTCTCCCCATTGCAGGATTTTGTTATAAATGAAATTATATATACCCCACAGTTTTTTCAGCCGATCCCTCCTGGAGAATGGTTTCCTCCAGTACAGAAGTTCATTGCTGTTACGTCGTCTAAAAAACATGAGGTATTTTCGGGAATAGCAGGTTGAGGATATACATCTTGCCTCACCGGACTCTGGACATCCCCGGAAAGATCTGATGGAAGCAACCGGGTTTTTTTTGCTTTCGCATTAGAATCTTCTTCCGCTGACCTTGCCAAAGAAACAGTCAAGTCGCTTGTAGCGCCAAAGTCCCCTTGTCCCCCTTCGCCTTCCTTCTGTTGCTCCCCCATCTCATGCCACCTGAGGACATCAGGGGTTCTGGTCAAAGAGGGATCTACTTCTCCTTCCCCTTGAAGGTCTGTAAGAGGATCAAGCAACTGAGGTAAATTCTCCACCTGAGAGAGCTCCATTTCAATATTTTCAAAATTCTCAATAGTTGTTATTCCCCCACTGGCACTCGGAGGTTCCTCACCTTGCTGAGGAGGTACAACATTTTGCACAACAGTTTGTGGTGGTATAGGCTCAGGGGTCCGCTGAGTTGCCTCTATCTGAGGTGTCTGAACAGAAGTACCATCTCTCTGCAGAGATGACTTGAATGGCCCTGCAGCTCTAGCCCTTGCAGCATCTGCATATGACTGAGGCTTTCTTGCTCTCCAACCTCTAGCGGGACAACTACTAAAGGCATGTCCCTCCTCATTGCACAGATTACAGACCACAGAATTTGTACAGTCTCTTGCTACAGTATGTGTCCACACCTTTATGGTTTCTTGGCAATTTTCCATCACATGACCATAAATTTAGCATTTGCGGAAAAAACACGGAGCATCCTGGAAGAACAAAGGCCCCTGTCTCTTCCCAAAGCAAAACTCTGCGGAGGATGACTCACCCCACCAGGCCCTCCAGGGCTCGGACGGAAACGTACAAAGAACTTGTGCTTACCGGTCCATAGACCATGACTTCCCATCACTTTATGGCTATATACCACTTTATCACAGTACTTTGTCAGGAACAAATAGATGTCATCAACATGAACATGTGGGTTAAACATAAGAACAGTAAGATGAACGTCTCGATTATATAGTACAGTGAATGTTAGTCCATCAAGTTCAGGGTTGTTCTTATTACTTTCCAAAAACAAGTAAAGGTTATGACATGCCACAATAGAATTAAGCACCAAAGTACGTCTTCAACCAATTCCGTCTTGAAGGCAAAGAACACCAGACATGGAAACATGAAGGGTTTTAAACAATACCTTTTTCAAAAGGAATTCGTCGTTGAATTTCTCCTTCTTTTCTTCCTCAATATAAATGGCGAAAGCGTTTTGGACCCGATAATCCTCGGTCCCAGCAAAGTCGATTTTCACGCCCATGATAGGTCGCAAATCCAAGGATCGCCTTCCCAGTATCCTATCCTTCTCCCTAAAGCAGCAGGAAGCTTAAGCCCGAGGGCGATGCTGCAGGGCCAAGAGCTTGGACTAAGATCCCTTCTGGCATAGATACACGATCTTAGCCAAAAGGCCGAGAAGCGATAACCTGCTCGGCCTCGACAACGGGGCCGCTTATCGCCAATGCAGAGCACTTCTCAAGGCAACAGCCTACAGGCCCTAGCCATAGCCACAGTCTGGGAGGCTTCTTGCTCTCTCACAAAACAGGAAAAAAACGTGTGTCCTATGCTCAGAAATCACCAGCATGCTCCTCTTCGTGTTCCCCATCTGCATAGCTCCGCCCACCACTGTTGGACACGCCTTTTCTTCGCACAAAATTCCTGGTGCCAAAGCACGCCAAGCAGAAAAAATGAAAAGAGGAGTGAATGGAGAAGTTGTGAAAAAAAAGGGTATGCATTGTTGATTGTTCCATCAGGGCCCTTGTGATGTCATCCAGTGACCTGACCTTACTTGACCTCTGACCTGACAAGGCTCTTGTGACATGTGCAGTGTTCCCTTCATTGTCCAGACAAGGTAGGTCCAGCTGCATAGGAAGTGCTGGACTACTTTTTAGCCTCCAAGTAATCCAGTTAAAAAGATCCACAAGAGGGAGACACAGGCAAACTTTACTCATTTATTGAAACACTGGAAAATCTAAATGGTTACATCCAGCCAACTTGCTACAAAAGGGTCAATTGCCAGGGACAACTCAGCAGCCCTCCCAGGTGTGCACAACAGGCCCAAATCAAACGTGGAGGTCCAAACAATTCATTTAGGTGATAAGCCAATTAACCAATCAGTCTTAATTGGATCTACGGTGTGAGGACACTGGCTGGCTGGGTTGCTTGGTGCTGGAACTAACCAACAGCTGATGCAATTAGGAGATTGACAGACTAGATGCAGGTATATGCAGAAAGCAGCACTGCACTGACTGGGCAGACAGAGGAGAAGCTGAAGTGCAGACTCCTGAGGGAGGCAGGACACAGCAACTTTCCACTTGCTTGCTGGAAGGATGCTTGCAATCCATTTCAATTTCAATTTCATTCTGTTTTTCATACTGGATTAGAAGGGGTGCACCGGTCCTGGAGGTACTGCAATACCAGGTCAATGCGTGGAGTGGACAGAGCAAGCTCTTTTTCCATCTCCCTGTTCGAAAAATCCATTTAATATATGGTCCCCAGATAGGGGACGTATCAGATATTAAACTGATAAGAACAGATTTTTTTTATTTTATTTTATTTTTATTTTTTTTTCGAAGCCCGAAGAGCGTGCTTTCTCACCCGTGCATCAAAATCGTGCAGCGTGCTACACAAAAATAGTGCTCAGGTCGCGGTCTATCGCAGGCCCTCTCCGAAGAGAAGAGCCCCCCACAAACCATTCCCAATCCCTCCGGGGCCGTCAAGCTCCTGCAAGGGACTGAGACAAAAGGCCGCCCTCAGCCGAAGCCAAGGGTACGCCAATCTATACTCCCGGCTTTCGCCTAGGCTGCCACCCAGGGCGTCAGCCAGGAGTTTCCACAAGGTCTGGGCTCTCCCCGGAGGGAGAGCCCAAGGGGTTTGGCAGGGGGGTGAGTAACCAGTATGGCCACACACACCCCCCCTAGACCACAAGGAGGGGGTACCCGTAAGGGCGCCGCAACCTTGAAAAGGTCCTGAGACAAACAAACGTGTAAAAGTGCACACAGTGACATAAAAATAAATAAGTGAATGAGTGCCGTTAAGGCCCGGTCATTCGGCCGGAATTATAAAAATTCCTCTCTTGTCAGGGCCGAAGCCGAGCCAAGAAGAGCTGATACAATTAGGAGATTGACAGACTAGATACAGGTATGCAGGAAGCAGCACTGCACAGCACTGACTGGGAAGACAGAGGAGAAGCTGAAGTGCAGACTCCACTTCCTTGCTGGAAGGATGCTTGCAATCAATTTCATTCTGTTTTTCATACTGGATTAGAAGGGGTGCACCGGTCCTGGAGGTACTGCAATACCAGGTCAATGCGTGGAGTGGACAGAGCAAGCTCTTTTTCCATCTCCCTGTTCGAAAAATCCATTTAATATATGGTCCCCAGATAGGGGACGTATCAGACATTAAACTGAAAAGAACAGATTTATTATTTTTTTTCCCTTTTTTTCCGTTTTTTAAATTTTTTTCCTCAACTCATCAGTCTATTACACTTCGCAAGATTTCACTTACTAGTGACTATTCGACTTAGATAAACATCATCTGAGTTATTTTCTTTAAAAATTAAGATTTAAACATACAGATTACAATCATTAAAGTTCCAAATTTCGGACGCCTTGTCATCACCCAATTACACCGTATGGAGACGTGACAAAAATAACCTTACTGCATCCATAGGCGTGAGCACCACTTTTCTAAACACTAACAAATTTCTTATATCCCAAATTACCTCCTTCAAAACAGAACATGTAATCCAGTACACTCTGACATTATCTTTTGCAGAAAAATCTCGCCAATTAACACATTGTCATAACATAAATTGTCACAATTAAACAGAAACAAAAGCAACCTATTTAAGATCTGAAACACTTGTTTGACATAATTACATTCCCAAAATAAATGGTATATATCCAATCTTATTCTAGCCTTCCCTAGGGCAAATCTCAGACGATCCAATAGCTCTTCTGTTTAGGAGCGCTCTCGTGGGTAAACAATTATGCAGGGTCAGCCAAGATACATCACGTTGCCTGTTAGAAAGGCCCTGAATTTTGAATAACCTAAAGACACAGGCTGCCTGTATCCTACTCAAAGCCCAAGGTACATACAGCTCTTCCCCCTTTCCAATATGTTCCATTATTTTTATCTTCTCAGGTATCGCAAACTGACCCAGATTAAACCGCTCATAAAAGGTCTTCAATATCACAAAGAAGGTAAATTAAAGGACATTGGTCTTCTTATATCCCTATCACACCAACCCCACTTCCCTAACAACCATCCAGCCAGGTATGTTTTCATTTCCGTTGTTCTATTCCTGGCTTGTACTGTCTTAAAAATTAACAAAAAATAGTGCAACCCCAAAAACACTTCTACATTTGGAAAATCATATTCACCTAAACATTTTTTGCTCATTACCACTGTTCTCTTTATCTTTTCCGTCTTTGAACTCCAAAAAATACAAAAAGTTTCCTAGTCATCCTCTTTACCCATAGCTTCCCAGGAGGGAAGATAACTGAGGTGTATAACAGTAGGGGCAATATTACAGACTTTATTACCAGAATCTTCCCGGCCAAGGACAATTTCCTCAAATTCCAAAAGGCAACTTTTTTCTCGACTTTTGTCTGAACCTGACTCAAACTTTTCTCTCCTTTCAGGTTTTTCTCAAAGGTCACTCCTAGTACTTCAATATCCTCTTTTTTCTCTACCTTATCCACTTCAAATTGTATTTGTTTCCCAAAGTTACTAAGTTGGCACTTGCTCCAGTTAACACTCATTCCAGAAATTGCACAATAGATTTTTAGATGCAAATTGGCCCTATCCAAATCAGCTTTAGAACTGCACAGGAAGATCACATCATCCATGTAGCTCATAGATTTTACCTGAGTACCGCCACTACCAGGGATAACACAGCCACTGATGCACTTGTCTTTCTGGATACTTATCAGCAGTGGTTCGATGACACATATAAAGAGCAAAGGCGATAGCGGGCACCCTTGCCTCACCCCGGATCTCACTTGTATGGGCGGGCTTAGATGTCCATTAACTAAGATCCTACTTTCCACTCCCCTATAAAGGCCTTTGATCACATTTATTACTTTAGCAGGAACTCCCATCTTATTTAAAACTGTAAACATGAAACTGTGAGACACTTTATCAAAGGCTTTTTCTAGGTAGATAGATTCTAAGATTAGGGGGAGATCTATATCCTTGGCATAGAATATTAAGTCCCTCAACAAGACTAGATTATCTGATATCCGACGTCCTGGTACAGAACAAGTCTGATACATGCCCACCATATCCCAAACCACTTGGCTCAGTCTGGATGCCACGATTTTAGCTAACAATTTGTAATCCACGTTAAGCAATGTAATAGGACGCCAGTCACCACACCTTGTCTCATAGAGTCTGATAATTTACCTGTCTCAAAAGCATACTGAAGCACCTTAACCACCTCATCTTTTAAAAAATACTAACACTTTAAATAAAATTAAACAGGTAACCCATCACTCCCTGGGGTCTTACCCTTGGCCATACAATTTGTCATCCTTTCTATTTCTGCTTCATTAATTGCATCAGACAAAGGTCCTAGGTCACCGGCTGCAATATTACTATCAATACCCCTGCAATAGTCCTCAATCTCCTCTCCTGATGCTGCATTGTCCACAACAAACAAGGAACCAAGGAATCTACCTATCTCAGTAATCATCCCCTTTCCAGTAACCTCACCCTCCGCAGACAATACTGAAGATATAAACCCTTTTGCACCAAAGGTTTTTTTTGAAAAAATATCTTGTACATTGCTCATCCTCCTCCAGGTGTTTCACCTTAGCACGATGTACAATACCTTTCCCTTTCTCTGTAAACCACCTCCTTTAACTCCTCATCAACATCCCAACCTACTTGTTTAAACTTATAGAGGGTCTCAAGCTTCTTTACCAACACCGCTTCTTCCTCTTTCTTCTGTCTTGCCTTTCTTACTCCCTCTCTCTTAAAAAAAAACAGCTATGTCCATTTTTGCACAATCCCACCATGCAAGCAAATCCTTAAAACACTTCTGCCTCTGAACACAACCCTTAACCACCTCCGGACCGCCTAACGCAGGATCGCGTTCCGGAGGTGGCAGCGCTGCGCACAGTCACGCATATACGCGTCATCTCGCGAGACGCGAGATTTCCTGTGAACGCGCGTACACAGGCGCGCGCGCTCACAGGAACGGAAGGTAAGAGAGTTGATCTCCAGCCTGCCAGCGGCGATCGTTCGCTGGCAGGCTGGAGATGTGTTTTTTTTAACCCCTAACAGGTATATTAGACGCTGTTTTGATAACAGCGTCTAATATACCTGCTACCTGGTCCTCTGGTGGTCCCCTTTGTTTGGATCGACCACCAGAGGACACAGGTAGCTCAGTAAAGTAGCACCAAGCACCACTACACTACACTACACCCCCCCCCCCCATCACTTATTAACCCCTTATTAGCCCCTGATCACCCCTAATCACCCCTGATCACCCCATATAGACTCCCTGATCACCCCCCTGTCATTGATTACCCCCCTGTCATTGATCAACCCCCTGTAAAGCTCCATTCAGACGTCCGCATGATTTTTACGGATCCACTGATAGATGGATCGGATCCGCAAAACGCATCCGGACGTCTGAATGAAGCCTTACAGGGGCATGATCAATGACTGTGGTGATCACCCCATATAGACTCCCTGATCACCCCCCTGTCATTGATTACCCCCCTGTCATTGATTACCCCCCTGTAAAGCTCCATTCAGATGTCCGCATGATTTTTACGGATGCACTGATACATGGATCGGATCCGCAAAACGCATCCGGTCGTCTGAATGAAGCCTTACAGGGGCATGATCAATGACTGTGGTGATCACCCCCCTGTCATTGATTACCCCCCTGTAAAGCTCCATTCAGATGTCCGCATGATTTTTACGGATGCACTGATAGATGGATCAGATCCGCAAAACGCATCCGGACGTCTGAATGAAGCCTTACAGGGGCATGATCAATGACTGTGGTGATCACCCCATATAGACTCCCTGATCACCCCCCTGTCATTGATTACCCCCCTGTCATTGATTACCCCCCTGTAAAGCTCCATTCAGATGTCCGCATGATTTTTACGGATGCACTGATAGATGGATCGGATCCGCAAAACGCATCCGGACGTCTGAATGAAGCCTTACAGGGGCATGATCAATGACTGTGGTGATCACCCCATATAGACTCCCTGATCACCCCCCTGTAAAGCTCCATTCAGATGTCCGCATGATTTTTACGGATGCACTGATACATGGATCGGATCCGCAAAACGCATCCGGTCGTCTGAATGAAGCCTTACAGGGGCATGATCAATGACTGTGGTGATCACCCCCCTGTCATTGATTACCCCCCTGTAAAGCTCCATTCAGATGTCCGCATGATTTTTACGGATGCACTGATAGATGGATCCGATCCGCAAAACGCATCCGGACGTCTGAATGAAGCCTTACAGGGGCATGATCAATGACTGTGGTGATCACCCCATATAGACTCCCTGATCACCCCCCTGTCATTGATCACCCCCCTGTCATTGATTACCCCCCTGTAAAGCTCCATTCAGATGTCCGCATGATTTTTACGGATGCACTGATAGATGGATCGGATCCGCAAAACGCATCCGGACGTCTGAATGAAGCCTTACAGGGGCATGATCAATGACTGTGGTGATCACCCCATATAGACTCCCTGATCACCCCCCTGTCATTGATCACCCCCCTGTCATTGATTACCCCCCTGTAAAGCTCCATTCAGATGTCCGCATGATTTTTACGGATGCACTGATAGATGGATCGGATCCGCAAAACGCATCCGGACGTCTGAATGAAGCCTTACACGGGCGTGATCAATGACTGTGGTTATCACCCCATATAGACTCCCTGATCACCCCCCTGTCATTGATCACCCCCCTGTCATTGATCACCCCCCTGTCATTGATCACCCCCCTGTCATTTATCACCCCTCTGTAAGGCTCCATTCAGATATTTTTTTGGCCCAAGTTAGCAGAATTTTTTTTTTTTTTTCTTACAAAGTCTCATATTCCACTAACTTGTGTCAAAAAATAAAATCTCACATGAACTCACCATACCCCTCACGGAATCCAAATGCGTAAAATTTTTTAGACATTTATATTCCAGACTTCTTCTCACGCTTTAGGGCCCCTAGAATGCCAGGGCAGTATAAATACCCCACATGTGACCCCATTTCGGAAAGAAGACACCCCCAGGTATTCCGTGAGGGGCATATTGAGTCCATGAAAGATTGAAATTTTTGTCCCAAGTTAGCGGAACGGGAGACTTTGTGAGAAAAAAATTAAAAATATCAATTTCCGCTAAATTTCTATGAACTCGCCATGCCCCTCATTGAATACCTTGGGGTGTCTTCTTTCCAAAATGGGGTCACATGTGGGGTATTTATACTGCCCTGGCATTCTAGGGGCCCCAAAGCGTGAGAAGAAGTCTGGTATCCAAATGTCTAAAAATGCCCTCCTAAAAGGAATTTGGGCACCTTTGCGCATCTAGGCTGCAAAAAAGTGTCACACATCTGGTATCGCCGTACTCAGGAGAAGTTGGGGAATGTGTTTTGGGGTGTCATTTTACATATACCCATGCTGGGTGAGAGAAATATCTTGGTCAAATGCCAACTTTGTATAAAAAAATGGGAAAAGTTGTCTTTTGCCAAGATATTTCTCTCACCCAGCATGGGTATATGTAAAATGACACCCCAAAACACATTCCCCAACTTCTCCTGAATACGGCGATACCACATGTGTGACACTTTTTTGCAGCCTAGGTGGGCAAAGGGGCCCATATTCCAAAGAGCACCTTTAGGATTTCACAGGTCATTTACCTACTTACCACACATTAGGGCCCCTGGAAAATGCCAGGGCAGTATAACTACCCCACAAGTGACCCCATTTTGGAAAGAAGACACCCCAAGGTATTCCGTGAGGGGCATGGCGAGTTCCTAGAATTTTTTATTTTTTGTCACAAGTTAGTGGAAAATGCTTATTTTTTTTTTTTTTTTTTTTTTCATACAAAGTCTCATATTCCACTAACTTGTGACAAAAAATAAAAACTTCCATGAACTCACTTTGCCCATCAGCGAATACCTTGGGGTCTCTTCTTTCCAAAATGGGGTCACTTGTGGGGTAGTTATACTGCCCTGGCATTCTAGGGGCCCAAATGTGTGGTAAGGAGTTTGAAATCAAATTCTGTAAAAAATGACCTGTGAAATCCGAAAGGTGCTCTTTTGAATATGGGCCCCTTTGCCCACCTCGGCTGCAAAAAAGTGTCACACATCTGGTATCTCCGTAATCGGGAGAAGTTGGGGAATGTGTTTTGGGGTGTCATTTTACATATACCCATGCTGGGTGAGAGAAATATCTTGGCAAAAGACAACTTTTCCCATTTTTTTATACAAAGTTGGCATTTGACCAAGATATTTATCTCACCCAGCATGGGTATATGTAAAAAGACACCCCAAAACACATTCCTCAACTTCTCCTGAATACAGAGATACCAGATGTGTGACACTTTTTTGCAGCCTAGGTGGGCAAAGGGGCCCACATTCCAAAGAGCACCTTTCGGATTTCACAGGTCATTTACCTACTTACCACACATTTGGGCCCCTAGAATGCCAGGGCAGTATAACTACCCCACAAGTGACCCCATTTTGGAAAGAAGAGACCCCAAGGTATTCGCTGATGGGCATAGTGAGTTCATGGAAGTTTTTATTTTTTGTCACAAGTTTGTGGAATATGAGACTTTGTATGAAAAAAAAAAAAAAAAAAAAAAAATCATCATTTTCCACTAACTTGTGACAAAAAATAAAAAATTCTAGGAACTCGCCATGCCCCTCACGGAATACCTTGGGGTGTCTTCTTTCCAAAATGGGGTCACTTGTGGGGTAGTTATACTGCCCTGGTATTCTAGGGGCCCAAATGTGTGGTAAGGAGTTTGAAATCAAATTCAGGAAAAAATGAGGAGTGAAATCCGAAAGGTGCTCTTTGGAATATGGGCCCCTTTGCCCACCTAGGCTGCAAAAAAGTGTCACACATCTGGTATCCCCGTACTCAGGAGAAGTTGAGGAATGTGTTTTGGGGTGTCTTTTTACATATACCCATGCTGGGTGAGATAAATATCTTGGTCAAATGACAACTTTGTATAAAAAAATGGGAAAAGTTGTCTTTTGCCAAGATATTTCTCTCACCCAGCATGGGTATATATAAAATGACACCCCAAAACACATTCCCCACCTTCTCCTGAGTACGGAGATACCAGATGTGTGACACTTTTTTGCAGCCTAGGTGGGCAAAGGGGCCCATATTCCAAAGAGCACCTTTCGGATTTCACAGGTCATTTTTTACAGAATTTGATTTCAAACTCCTTACCACACATTTGGGCCCCTAGAATGCCAGGGCAGTATAACTACCCCACAAGTGACCCCATTTTGGAAAGAAGAGACCCCAAGGTATTCGCTGATGGGCATAGTGAGTTCATAGAAGTTTTTATTTTTTGTCACAAGTTAGTGGAATATGAGACTTTGTAAGGAAAAAAAAATAAAAAAAAAAAATCATCATTTTCCGCTAACTTGTGACAAAAAATAAAAAGTTCTATGAACTCACTATGCCCATCAGCGAATACCTTAGGGTGTGTACTTTCAGAAATGGGGTCATTTGTGGGGTGTTTGTACTGTCTGGGCATTGTAGAACCTCAGGAAACATGACAGGTGCTCAGAAAGTCAGAGCTGCTTCAAAAAGCGGAAATTCACATTTTTGTACCATAGTTTGTAAACGCTATAACTTTTACCCAAACCATTTTTTTTTTACCCAAACATTTTTTTTTTATCAAAGACATGTAGAACTATAAATTTAGAGCAAAATTTCTATATGGATGTCGTTTTTTTTGCAAAATTTTACAACTGAAAGTGAAAAATGTCATTTTTTTGCAAAAAAATCGTTAAATTTCGATTAATAACAAAAAAAGTAAAAATGTCAGCAGCAATGAAATACCACCAAATGAAAGCTCTATTAGTGAGAAGAAAAGGAGGTAAAATTCATTTGGGTGGTAAGTTGCATGACCGAGCAATAAACGGTGAAAGTAGTGTAGGTCAGAAGTGTAAAAAGTGGCCTGGTCTTTCAGGGTGTTTAAGCACTGGGGGCTGAGGTGGTTAAACACCTTCTCAAGCTTTTT
The DNA here is from genome assembly GCF_905171765.1 of Bufo bufo. Lineage (NCBI taxonomy): Eukaryota > Metazoa > Chordata > Amphibia > Anura > Bufonidae > Bufo > Bufo bufo. The sequence goes on from NC_053394.1 coordinate 411,311,423, forward strand.
AAGTGTATCTTCATTCTCCAAAAGCATTACATTGAGTTTCCAAACACCCCTCCCAAAAGCTACTGATTCTGCAAAGTCAAGTTTTACAACAACCATTTTATGATCTGTAAAGCTAACTCTCTGGTTTTCACACTTTACTATCTTTACACCTTCAGAGATCAATACAAAATCAATCCTGGATTTCACTTTGCCACTATCTGCTAGGTAAGTATATTTCTCATCACCCTCCACCCTTTTCTCCAGCATCCTGGTACCTCAGATCCTTTACCAACTGATTTAAGAGACAAGAAGACATGTCCAGCTTTACTTCAGCATCAGTTGCTCTGTCTGCCACAGATCTAATTGAGTTAAAATCCGCTGCAAGGACAGTAACCATTCTACCTGGCATATGCAACTTAAGAGTTTCAAAAAAAATTATTCTAATTTGTTTTTCTGCAGGAGCATAAACACAAAAAATCCTACTTCTGGAACCCAAATAATCTATTTCTAAACAAACCAGCCGGACAGGAACTATTACTCTAAAATCCTGTGCCACAATATTGCTATTTTTAAGTAATATGCCTACTCCCTCATTCTTATTCCCACCGCTTACAGACCAAAAGGACTTCCCCAAATTCCAATCTTCTTCATCTGGAGCGACCTTTATTGCACATTCCTGGAGGCAAATTATATCAGCATTCACATCTCTCTGATAGTCATAAACAGCAGCTCTTCTGTACTCCGACCCAATACTACGCACATTTAAAGATGCAACCACAAAACTCATTGTGAGTACGATAAAGATTTGTCCAGCCATAATAATCAATGTTGAAATTCATGTCCTCCTACTCTTCTAAATAACTCTGCACTAACATCAACACTAACATCAGGCGATTCCGGTCCAGAATCCCTGCAGATCAGAAGAGAACCAGGGGAGTCCGGATCCTCAAGGACTCCGGACCATTCACCCCCTGTCTAAAAACGTTTACTTGAAGTTGGGACCACCGCCCCTTGCACCTCTATAAATTCATCATCATCACTACTACTAGCTCTATTTTTTTGACCAGGAGTAATTCTATCATCACTACTCCCTCCCTGGCATTCCATTTCCTCTCCTTCTCCAATCACAGGGTTTGGGCAGTCAGGTCCTAACATAGGCTCCACTATGAGACGATCACCAAACACAGTCTCTATCACTGAGGGAGACTCCCTAGCAGGAACCACAACCACCTCCTTCTTACTGCTACCACTCCCCTTTGCAGATAAGGTACCTGCACCCTCTGACTCTTGGGTTTCTGCCCTACAACCTTCCACTCTTCACCTGTTTTAACACTCCCCTCCCCCACACTAGAGACTGCTGGAACACTGCTCTGTTTGCCCACCAAAGCTTCTCCTTCCAGCCACCTCTGCATAAGTAGTTTGCTTATTATTCCACATTGGACATCTTTTGGCAAGGTGCTTACTATCTCCACATAAGTCACACACTCTTATTTCTTCACAATCAATCCTTTTGTGACCAGTTTTCCCACAATTCCTGCACACCTCCCCCTGCACATGACCAAACACATTACATTTCCTGCAAAACTTTATTTGGCCTTCATAATAACAAAAACCCCTCTCCCCACCAATTGAAAAAACAGATGGAATACATTTAAAGCCTTTCTTTGCACTCCCAGCAATTTTGAATTTACACAAAAACTTCCTTTTCCCATTCAAATAACCGTGCTTATTCCTCAGCCGGCCCATAAATCTTACTTCCTCACAATAGTTCAAAAGAAAAGCTGTAACAGTATTGTCAGATACTTTCGGGTTGTACATATGTACAATTACCACTTTGGAACCTTGCTGAAATAATGGCACCAACACGATCTTCTCCATCACAGCAGATTTCTTCTCCTCCTTAAGTTGATTCAGCTCCACAAACATTCTTTGGCAGACACTCAAGGAAATAAACATAATATCATAAATTCCCTGCTTGGGGAAATCTTGCAGAGCCAATGGCTTGTCAGCTTCAGCACATCCAAGACGATCTGGTCCACTCCAATGGCCTTTCTGTCCTCCTCCCTCCAGACATGAAGCCGGATACTGTCCTCGACACCTCGAGACACCATTTTCAAAGCAAAGAATCCGCAGGCGATAAACCCACAATCACTCCCGAAACACCCAGGGTCCCCCGCAAGGAGGACCCTAGCTTACTCCTTCTAGCCAGACCAAACCAAATTCCCAGTCTGATCTTAGCCAAAAGGCCGAGAAGCGATAACCTGAAAGGGTTCGCAGTACAGGCCGATGGTCCCCAATGCAGAGCACTTCTGAAGGCAATAGACTACAGGCCCCAGACCCAGACACAGTCCGGGAGGCTTCTTTCTCTCACAAACTAGGGAAAACGTGGGTGCGTCCTACGCTCAGAAATCACCAGCATGCTCCTCTTCGTGTTTGCTATCTGCATAGCTCCACCCACCCGCAACTTTTAGCCACGCCTTTTCTTCGCATGCAATTTCTGGTGCCAAAGCACGCCAAGCAGAAAACATTACATGATATGAGGAGTGAGTAGTGAAAAAAAAAAAAAAAAAGGGTATGCATTGTTGTTGATTGTGATGTCAGGGCCCCATTGTTGAGTGTTCCGTCAGGGCCCTTGTGATGTCATCCACTGACCTGACCTTACTTGACCTCTGACCTGACAAGCCTCCTGTGACACGTGCAGTGTTCCATCCAATGTCCAGACAAGGTAGGTCCAGCTGCTGCTGCAGATACATAGGAAGTGCTGGACTACTTTTTATCCTCCAAGTAGTCCAGTTCAAATGATAGATCCACAAGAGGGAGACACAGGCAAACTTTACTCATTTAATGAAGCAAGGAAAAATGGTTACATCCAGCCAACTTGCTACAAAAGGGTCAATTACCAGGGACAACTCAGCATCGCAGGTGTGCACAACAGGCCCAAATCAAAACCAAGGTAATGTGCGTGGAGGTCCAAACACTTCATTCAGGTGATAAGCCAATTACCAATCATCAGTCTTAATTGGATTTAGGGTGTGAGGAGTCTGGCTGGCTGGGTTGCTTGGTGCTGTAACAAACCAACAGCTGATGCAATTAGGAGATTGACAGACTAGATGCAGGTACGCAGGAAGCAGCACAGCACAGCACAGCACTGACTGGGCAGACAGAGGAGAAGCTGAAGTGCAGACTCCAGAGGGAGGCAGGACACACACAACTTTCCACTTGCTTGCTGGAAGGATGCTTGCAATCAATCAATTTCATTCTGTTTTTCATACTGGATTAGAAGGGGTGCACCGGACCTGGAGGTACTGCAATACCAGGTCAATGCGTGGAGTGGACAGAGCAAGCTCTTTTTCCATCTCCCTGTTCGAAAAATCCATTTAATATATGGTCTCCAAATAGGGGACGTATCAGATATTAAACTGATAAGAACAGATTTTTTTATTATTTTTTTAACCACTCAGTGGTCAGTATCTAAAAGCTTTTAATAATCTTTCTTTGCACCATCAAGCTTTTCTGACCTCATCATCGTAGTTACTTTCTTTTATTTATCAATTTGTATTTATCAAAAATTTCCATTTTTTATGTTTCCACAACCCCTCACTATCTATACCACAACCGTGTTCCTTATCCCAACAATATATACTATACATTCTAGATAATATTAATCTCATACATCTCTTTGCTGGCACTACCTCTCTTTTGAACACACAAATTCCTCACATCCCACAAACATTCTGTTACACATATCATTATAAACAATAACAACCTTACATTCTACTTTCCAATCCATAAAAGTTACTCCTGTCAATTCCTCTATTATTTTCCCCATACCTTTCCATACAGACTGTGCATATTTACAATCCCAAATCAAATGTCTCACACTCTCACTCGCACCACATCCTTCTCTCGGACACACTTCTGACTTAATTAAATCTCTCCTTTTCTGCACTTCCCTTACGGGCAAAATATTCTGTAAACTCATCCATACTACATCCTTCTGTCTATTTGACACACCCTTTATTGATAATTTATTCCATACTCTTTCAGCTTCATTTGACCTCAAACCCATAATATCACGTGCAATTTCATTCTTACATATCACATTCATTACCATCTTTTTATTTTTAAACTCATCCATCTTAATTGCTAACAAATCATACTTTCTAATGAATTTCTCTACCACCATATACCATCCTGGACATTTAAAAGCAACCGGTACTCTTGCATCTCTTCCCTTCCATCTCAAACCATACATCATCCATCCTGCCATATACTTCATCATATATGCACATTTATTCTCTTTCACACTCATTATTACAAACATCTTAACATATGATATACCCCAAAAAACTTCAAAATTTGGAAGGCCAAGCCCTCCTCTCTCTCTTGATTTATGTACATGCTCTCTTTTTAGCTTTTCCATCCTACTACCCCATATAAAAGTAAAAAACATTTTCTCCACCTTTTTCACTTTCATCACATTCATCGGAAAAATACTAAACACAAACCATACTACAGGTATAATAACGGATTTAACAATCAAAACTTTCCCAGACAAACTTAAATCTCTCAGTCTCCAAAAATTAAACTTCCTTTCAATTATTTTTCCACATTCATCCCAACTTTCATTCCCTTTCAAATCATCATTAACCACCTCAGCTCCCCTAGGTTAAACACCCTTAATGACCAGGCCACTTTTTACACTTCTGCACTACACTACTTTCACCGTTTATTGCTCGGTCATGCAACTTACCACCCAAATGAATTTTACCTCCTTTTCTTCTCACTAATAGAGCTTTAATTTGGTGGTATTTCATTGCTGCTGAAATTTTTACTTTTTTTGTTAATCGAAATTTAACGAAATTTTTGCAAAAAAATTACATTTTTCACTTTCAGTTATAATTTTTTTTTAAAAAAAACGACATCCATATATAAATTTTTCTCAATTTATTGTTCTACATGTCTTTGGGTAAAAGTTATAGCGTTTACAAACTATGGTACAAAAATGTGAATTTCTGCTTTTTGAAGCAGCTTTGACTTTCTGAGCACCTTTCATGTTTCCTGAGGTTCTACAATATCCAGACAGTACAAACACCCCACAAATGACCCCATTTCGGAAAGTAGACACCCTAAGGTATTCTCTGATGGGCATAGTGAGTTCATAGAACTTTTTATTTTTTGTCACAAGTTAGCGGAAAATTATGATTTTTTTTTTTCCTTACAAAGTCTCATATTCCACTAACTTGTGACAAAAAATAAAAACTTCCATGAACTCACTATGCCCATCACGAAATACCTTGGGGTGTCTTCTTTCCAAAATGGGGTCACTTGTGGGGTAGTTATACTGCCCTGGCATTCTAGGGGCCCTAATGTGTGGGAAGTAGTCAAAATGTGTTAAAAATGACCTGTGAAATCCTAAAGGTGCTCTTTGGAATATGGGCCCCTTTGCCCACCTAGGCTGCAAAAAAATGTCACACATCTGGTATCGCCGTACTCAGGAGAAGTTGGGCAATTTGTTTTGGGGTGTCATTTTACATATACCAATGCTGGGTGAGAGAAATATCTCGGCAAAAGACAACCTTTCCCATTTTTTTATACAAAGTTGGCGTTTGACCAAGATATTTATCTCACCCAGCATAAGTATATGTAAAATGACACCCCAAAACACATTGCCCAACTTCTCCTGAGTACGGCGATACCAGATGTGTGACACTTTTTTGCAGCCTAGGTGGGCAAAGGGGCCCACATTCCAAAGAGCACCTTTAGGATTTCACAGGTCATTTTTTACACATTTTGATTTCAAACTACTTACCACACATTAGGGCCCCTAGAATGCCAGGGCAGTATAACTACCCCACAAGTGACCCCATTTTGGAAAGAAGACACCCCAAGGTATTTCGTGATGGGCATAGTGAGTTCATGGAATTTTTATTTTTTGTCACAAGTTAGTGGAATATGAGACTTTGTAAGAAAAAGAAAAAATCATCATTTTCCGCTAACTTGTGACAAAAAATAAAAAATTCTAGGAACTCGCCATGCCCCTCACGGAAAACCTTGGGGTGTCTTCTTTCCAAAATGGGGTCACTTGTGGGGTAGTTATACTGCCCTGGCAATTTAGGGGCCCTAATGTGTGGGAAGTATTTTGAAATCAAAATGTGTAAAAAATGACCTGTGAAATTCTAAAGGTGCTCTTTGGAATGTGGGCCCCTTTGTCCACCTAGGCTGCAAAAAAATGTCACACATCTGGTATCGCCGTACTCAGGAGAAGTTGGGCAATGTGTTTTGGGGTGTCATTTTACATATACCCATGCTGAGTGAGAGAAATATCTCGGCAAAAGACAACCTTTCCCATTTTTTGATACAAAGTTGGCATTTGACCAAGATATTTATCTCACCCAGCATGAATATATGTAAAATGACACCCCAAAACACATTGCCCAACTTCTCCTGAGTACGGCGATACCAGATGTGTGACACTTTTTTGCAGCCTAGATGCGCAAAGGGGCCCAAATTCCTTTTAGGAGGGCATTTTTAGACATTTGGATCCCAGACTTCTTCTCACGCTTTAGGGCCCCTAAAATGCCCCCATTTTGGAAAGAAGACACCCCAAGGTATTCAATGAGTGGCATGGCGAGTTCATGGAAAAAAAAAAATTTTGCCACAAGTTAGCGGAAATATATATATATTTTATTTTTCTCACAAAGTCTCCCTTTCCGCTAACTTGGGACAAAAATTTCAATCTTTCATGGACTCAATATGCCCCTCACGGAATACCTTGGGGTGTCTTCTTTCTGAAATGGGGTCACATGTGGGGTATTTATACTGCCCTGGCATTTTAGGGGCCCTAAAGCGTGAGAAGTCTGGAATATAAATGTCTAAAAAATTTGACCCCCTGTCATTGATCACCCCCCAGTAAGGCTCCATTCAGATGTCCGTATGTGTTTTGCGGATCCGATCCATGTATCCGTGGATCTGTAAAAAACATACGAACGTCTGAATGGAGCTTTACAGGGGAATGATCAATCACAGGGGGGTGATCAGGGAGTCTATATCGGGTGATCACCCCCCTGTCATTGATCACCCCCCTGTAAGGCTCTATTCAGATGTCCGTATGTGTTTTGCGGATCCGATCCATGTATCCGTGGATCCGTAAAAAACATACGAACATCTGAATGGAGTCTTACAAGGGGGTGATCAATGACAGGGGGGTGATCAGGGGTGTAGTGTAGTAGTGATTGGTGCTACTTATTACTGAGCTGCCTGTGTCCTCTGGTGGTCGATCCAAGCAAAAGGGACCACCAGGTAGCAGGTATATTAGACGCTGTTATCAAAACAGCGTCTATTATACCTGTTAGGGGTTAAAAAAATCGCATCTCCAGTCTGCCAGCGAACGATCGCCGCTGGCAGGCTGGAGATCCACTCGCTTACCTTCCGATCCTGTGAACGCGTGCGCCTGTGTGCGCGCGTTCACAGGAAATCTCGCAAGATGACACACGGATGCCTCCAGGAGGAATGAATCGACCGCCGCCAGGACGCATCCTGCGTTAGGCGGTCGGGAGGTGGTTAAAAAGTACTCCTAAAATCTTCATTGCTCCTGCCTCATATTTCACATCCTCCATTCTCACTTGACTGTCTCCAAAACATTTAAACAAACACTTATTCCAATTTACCTTAAAACCGGACGCTCCACAAAAAAAATCCTAAATTAATCTACCTCTCCTCATTGCTGCCATACTAACATTCATAATAACCACGTCATCCATATAGCCCAAAATATTTACAGACTTTCCCCCACTTCCTGGAACTAACATACCTCTCATAATCTTATCTCTCCTAACCAGACACATTAACACTTCAATAACACTTATAAATAAGACTGGAGACATTGGACATCCCTGTCTTACACCCGACTGCACACATATTCTCTTACTTAAATTCCCATTTACCAACAATTCACTAGACACACCATCATATAAACTCAAGCACTTCACAAAAACCCCTGGATATCCCATTTCATTCAAAACCTTAAACATATATTCATGTGCAACACGATCAAACGCTTTTTCAAAATCAATTGCTAACACCATACACTTCTGTTTCCTATCCATACAATCCCCAATCATATCTCTCATTAATACCAAATTTTCAGTCATACTTCTCCCTGGAACTGCACATACTTGTTCTTCCCCAATCACTTTCCCCACAACTTCACACATACGGTTGGCCAAAAATTTACTAAAAATCTTGTAATCTGTATTTAGCAGAGTAATTGGCCTCCAGTTCTCCACTCTCTTTCTCTTCCCTTTCTAAAAATTAATACTACCACTCCTTCTTTCATTGATTTACTCAAAGTTCCTCTCAGCCACATACATTTGCATATTTCAAACAGGTGCTCTCACATACAGCTCAACTGGGATTCCATCCTTCCCAGGTGTCCTATTCTTTTTTGCGCTAAAACATTCTTCTTTATCTCATCCATAGTCACTTCCACACACATTTTCTCACCCTCTCCCTTACTTAACTTACCATCTAAACTCTTCACAACATCCTCCATTAACTTTTTTTCCACTTACACACTGCTCTTCTTTATTTATAACCTCATCCATATCCTCTTTTTTTCCACATACTTTTTTAAAGAAAAATCTCTTCCAAATTCTCTACTTTTTCTTTCTTCTCTTGCCTTCATCACCAAATCATCTACATTCACACCTAAACTACTTAATTTTTTTGAACCATTCTAACCTCATTTTTAAATCTTTATATTCATACCTCAATATTCTTGCTTTTTTATAGCCCCATTTTCGGAAAAAAACTTTTACTCTATCTTTCATCCAATCCCACCATTGTAACACATCTTCAAAAACCTCCTTCCTTTTTTTCCACTCCATATACTCCATTCTAAACAAGTCCATTATTCTCTCATCATCCAATAGTGTAACATTCAACTTCCAAATTCCTCTACCATATATACTTTTAACATCTCCTTCTACACAACATTTTAAACACATATGATCTGTAAATACCACATCTTCCTGCCAATATCTTACACATTTTATATTTTTTTATATAAAAATGAAATCTATCCTAGATTCTATACTTCCTTTGTCTGATTTAAACGTGCACGGTGGTGGTTTCCCCATCATGACCTCTGATGTATCTAAAAAGGAAAGATCATATATTAGTTGATTCAACTTGTTTCCAGACGCATCCCTTTTCTCCTTCTCAATCACACAATTGAAGTCACCCAATAGTATAGTATCCATCCTTCCCAACAAATTTGCATTCAACTTTTCCCATAATTCCAGACGCTCTTCCTTTTTTGTTGATCTATACACATTTACAACCCTAATTTTCTATTTTCTATACTTAATTATCGCCACCACACATCTCCCAGCTTCCACCACCACATACGAATCCACACTCATCATCTTATTTTTTAATAAAATCCCTACACCCACCCTCCCCTGACCAAATTGTCTCTCCATATTCCCATTCACCCGTGCCCAATGATTCCGATATCCCACATTCCTGCAGACATATAATTTCTGCTTCTTGATTTTTTAGAAAAATCTAAAATTGCTGTCCTCCTTGCTCTTGATTTAAGGAGACAAACGTTCAAGGATAAGACATTACAGGTTAATTTGTCACCCATGTTTTGATTTTAAGGGCGGTATAATTTCCAGTCCCCCATTTTGTCCTCAGCCTCCTTCTCCTAGAGGGTGGAAGCCACAGCTAAAGCCTCTAGTCCCGGCTTCTTCTAAAAAAGGAATATCATTTGTCTTTCCTCTCTAGGACTTTCCTCTCTCTCTAATGATGTAATCAGTCTAGGTCTTTTAACAGACAAGTCTAAGCCTGCCTCTTCAAGACTGAAAGTTTCTTTGGTAAAGTCTCCTTGGCCCCCGTCCTCACATTCTACTTGCACTTCACTCCAGGGAATAATTGGTGGTTCAGACAACGGAACCTCAGTTTCTCTGACTCCTTGTAACCCTGTTTCCTCATCTGATGGTAGTGGAAGTCCATCCAAAAAAGGAGAAAAATCCATCTCTCCTCTTTCCTCTCCTCCTCCATCACCGGCCTCACTGGTATCCATAACGGCCTCATGTCTTATTTCTGGGACCGGAACCTCCCTGACATAGGGTTCCTTTGGCCAAGACCTTGCCACCTCAGAGTAGGTTCTTGCTTTGGGCTTGGGGTTGGTATTTAAAGTGCAATCTCTAAACACATGACCTGTCTTGCCACAAACATTGCAAACTACCGGGTTTTTACAATTCCTGGCGAGATGACCCTCCTGATTGCAATTAGAGCATCTCAAGGGTGTTTCTTTACACTCCTCTGCAATATGCCCATAAGTCTTACATCGTCGGCAATATTGTAGATTTCCTGGGAAAAACAAAAAGCCTCTGTCTCTCCCTATAGAAAAAGTCATAGGGGGGTAACGCATGCCACCTGGGCTGGACAGATCTACTTTGAATTTTACAAAGAATTTGTGTTTTCTCGTCCACAAGGCCTCTGAGTTTAGCACTTTATGTGAAAACCGCAGTTCCTCACAATACATTCGCAAGAAAACCAAAATATTTTCAATAGGAACATAGGGATTATGCATAAATACGACAAGAGGCACATCATCATTGTACAAGAGAGTGAAAACCATACCATCCAAAACCGGATTTTGTTCATTTCCTTTTAGAAAAAGCAGCAAATTATGACAAGATGCAACATTTGTTAGTTCCAGCGAAAATTGGCCTCTCTTTGGATCCTGCAAACAAAGAACCTCCTCCCGTCTCACATTCAAGGTTTTAAAAAGTACCTCACGTACCAGGAACTCCAGGGTAGATTTCTTGCTTTTCCCCTCCTCGATGTTGATTTTGAAGCCATTCTTGACCCGGTATTCTCCGGTCCCAGCTGTGCGGATGGTTACGCCCATGATCGCCTCCTCGACCTCAGCCTTGGCTACGTCCGGGCATGCCTTGATCGTAGCCAAAAGGCCGAGAAGCGATAACCTGAAATGGTTTGCAGTACAGGCCGATGGTCCCCAATGCAGAGCCCTTCTGAAGGCAATAGACTACAGGCCCCAGCCCCAGACACCGTCCGGGGGGCTTCTTTCTCTCACAAACCAGGGAAAACGTGCGTGCGTCCTACGCTCATAAAATCACCAGCATGCTCCTCTTCGTGTTCGCTATCTGCATAGCTCCGCCCACCCGCAACTTTTGGCCACGCCTTTTCTTTGCACGCCAAGCAGAAAACATGATATGAGGAGTGAATGGAGAAGTAGTAGTGAGAAAAAAAAAAAAAGGGGGTATGCATTGTTGATTGTGATGTCAGGGCCCCATTGTTGAGTGTTCAGTCAGAGCCCTTGTGATGTCATCCTCTGACCTGACAAGCCTCCTGTGACACGTGCAGTGTTCCGTCCATTGTCCAGACAAGATAGGTCCAGCTGCTTCTGCAGATACATAGGAAGTGCTGGACTACTTTTTATCCTCCAAGTAATCCAGTTCAAATGATAGATCCACAAGAGGGAGACACAGGCAAACTTTACTCATTTAATGAAGCAAAGAAAAATGGTTACATCCAGCCAACTTGCTACAAAAGGGTAAATTCCCAGGGACAACTCAGCATCACAGGTGTGCACAACAGGCCCAAATCAAACCCAAGGTAATGTGTGTGGAGGTGCAAACACTTCATTCAGGTGATAAACCAATTAACCCATCAGTCTTAATTGGATTTAGGGTGTGAGGAGTCTGGCTCACTGGGTTGCTTGGTGCTGGAACTAACCAACAGCTGATGCAATTAGGAGATTGACAGACTAGATGGAGGTATTATATGCATAAAGCAGCACTGCACTGACTGGGCAGACAGAGGAGAAGCTGAAGTGCAGACTCCTGAAGGAGGCAGGACACACACAACTTTCCTCTTGCTTGCTGGAAGGATGCTTGCAATCAATTTCATTCTGTTTTTCATACTGGATTAGAAGGGGTGCACCGGTCCTGGAGGTACTGCAATACCAGGTCAATGCGTGGAGTGGACAGAGCAAGCTCTTTTTCCATCTCCCTGTTTCGAAAAATCCATTTAATATATGGTCTCCAGATAGGGGACGTATCAGATATTAAACTGATAAGAACAGATATTTTTTTTAAGTTGGTAATCCCTTATTCAGGGATAACACATTTTTATTTAAAACACTAGTAAATTCGTACAATCATCACATTAAAAATGTAAAAAAAAACTCATTATAAAACATTTAAGACATTAATTATAACATGTTATATAATAGAGTTTTTACATATATTAAATGATCGAACCCCATTCCCTTGAAAACCATTTATGACACATAAAAGGAGCCCGCTTTTTATCAATTAAATAATATTTGCACATTTTGTCTAAAATCATCTTTAAAACATTTTCCTCAGAAATAAAATCATGCTTAAAACATAAAATATTTCTGGCTGACCATAGAGCTGTCTTCACACAGTTTACTGTCTTCCATGCCATAGTCTTTTTTATCCTGGATGGGCATTCCAGACCACCATAAAATACACCGTCCATTGTTAAAACTCTGAGTCCAGATATTTTCTTCAGTAGGGGGAACATCTTTGTCCAAATTCTTTTCGCGAAGAAAAAATGCCAGAATAGATGGTATATATCTTCTTCCTCCCTACAGCCTCCTCTTGGACATTCGGCAGTGCCAGTTAATCCTCTTCGGTGCTGGAATGCCCGGCATGGAAGACATTCGTGTACACAGCTCCAGGCCAGATCCTTCTGTGGATTAAAAAGATAATTAATGCTCACATCCTTCCATATCTGCTTACATTTTGTGTCATGAAAATTTTTAATCGGGGCCGTCAATTTTTCATCTTTTATGCTTTTTAAAATATTTTTACTATTTTTTAGCTCATGCAACCTTTTTCCACTTAAATTAAAAGAGGTCACAATTTTGTCTAAAATTTTATAATACTTGGGCAGGTTAAAAGAATATGGGGAATTTAAAACAGTGTCGAACCACTGATGCCTCCTCATAAAATAACCTGTATTATAACGGATAAAATACAAACTAAAATACTTAATTAAAAGGAACGTCTTAATGTCAGGAAAGTCCTTTCCACCTTTACTCTTAGGAAGTATTACCAATTCTCTTCTTAATTTTTCGATTTTAGACCCCCATGAAAAGTTAAAACAAGCTTTATTAACTTTTTTCTAAATACGTTCTGTGGGTGGAAAAACCATGCATAAATACAATAACATTGGTAAAACAATCATTTTTGTGATTAAAACTTTTCCCTCCATCGTTAACTTCCTAAGGTTCCACATACATAACTTCTTGTTCACCTTCTCTGTCACCGCATCCCAGCTTTTGAGCCCATCGTTTGCCTCACTGAAGGTGATTCCTAAAATCTGTACAGACTCGGACTCAGGGATAAGAACATCTGTTAAAATTTATCTTAAAACCGGACGAACAACAGAAATGTTCTACTTGTTTGGAAGCTTTCTGTATGGACAGGGTGTCCCTACAAATTACCGCCACATCATCCATATACCCCACTACTTTTGCCTCTTGTCCCCCTCCACCTGGCAGGGGGTCTTTTCTTATAGCACATAAAAGAGGCTCCAGCGCACAAATAAAAAGTAGTGGGGATAAGGGACACCCCTGCTTCACGCCTGATTTTAAAAGTATGTCCTGAGTAGAGTTGAGCGAACACCTGGATGTTCGGGTTCGACGAGTTCGGCCGAACTTTCGAAAAATGTTCGGGATCCGAACTCGACCCGAACTTCATCCCGAACCCGAACCCCATAGAAGTCAATGGGGACCCGAACTTTTGGGCACTAAAAAGGCTGTAAAACACACCCGGAAAGGGCTAGAGGGCTGCAAAAGGCAGCAAAATGTAGTTAAATCCCCTGCAAACAAATGTAGATAGGGAAATGATGAGTTAACATAAAATAAATAAAAATTAAACAATATTAATTGGAGTGAGGTCCCATAGCACAGAATCAGGCTTCAAGTCACCCACCAATGGAGAAGGTCACTTACTATTATTTTGACCACAGCACCCAGACAAAGGAGAGAGGTCCCACAGCAGAGAACCAGGCATCATATCACCCACCACAGGAGTAGGCCACCATTTAGTTACTTTGACCCCTACACCCAGACGGAGGAGAGAGGTTACACAGCAGAGAATCAGGCATTTAGATCACCCACCACAGGAGTAGGCCACCATTGAATCAGACCCCGGCAACCATGTCAGATGGCACAAGCATAAGCTTTATATCAATCAGCACAGGAGAAGGCGACTTTGACAGACTTTGACCCCTACACCCGGACGGAGGAGAGAGGTTTCAAAGCAGAGAATCAGGCATTTAGATCACCCACCACAGGAGTAGGCCCCAATTTAATGGGACCCCGGCAACCATGTCAGATGGCACAACCATCAGCTTCATATCAATCAGCACAGGAGAAGGCGACTTTGAAAGACTTTGACCCCTACACCCAGACGGAGGAGAGAGGTTTCACAGCAGAGAATCAGGCATTTAGATCACCCACCACAGGAGTAGGCCCCCATTGAATCAGACCCTGGCAACCATGTCAGATGGCACAACCATCAGCTTTATATCAATCAGCACAGGAGAAGGCGACTTTGAAAGACTTTGACCCCTACACCCAGATGGAGGAGAGAGGTTTCACAGCAGAGAATCAGGCATCATATCAACCACCACAGGAAAAGCCACCATTTAGTTACTTTGACCCCTGCACCCAGGAAGAGGAGAGAGGCACCACAGCACATATTCTGGCATCATATCAGCCACCACAGGAGAAGCCACCATTGAGTTACTTTGACCCCTGCACCCAGGAAGAGGAGAGAGGCACCACAGCACATATTCTGGCATCATATCAGCCACCACAGGAGAAGCCACCATTGAGTTACTTTGACCCCCGCACCCAGGAAGAGGAGAGAGGCACCATAGCACATATTCTGGCATCATATCAGCCACCACAGGAGAAGCCACCATTTAGTTACTTTGACCCCTTCACCCAAACAGAGGAGAGAGGTTCCACATCAGAGAATCAGGCATCATATCAACCACCACAGGAGTAGGCCACAATTTAGTTTATTTGACCCCTGCACCCAGGAAGAGGAGAGAGGCCCCACAGCACATATTCTGGCATCATATCACACACCACAGGAGAAGGCCTCTTTCAGTGATTTAGGCCTTTGGACCCAGACAGAGGAGAGAGGTCAGAGATTAGCTTCATATCCCCCAGCACAGCAGAAGACCGCTTTATTTGACTTAGGCCTCAGCACCCAGACAGAAGACAGAGGTAGCATGGCAGAGGTTATGGCTTCATGTCACCCGTTAGTTTAACCGGCCACTTTCATCTGGTTAGGCCCCGGCGCCCAGACAGAGAAGAGTTTCATTCAACTGTGGGTTTCATAAAATTTGTATCAAATAAAGAAGTGGCCCGTAGCACAACAAGACATGTTTTAGGCAGTTAATAAGGACTACTCTGCACAAGGGAGGGACAGGTCCTGTGGGATCCATGCCTGGTTCATCTTTATGAAGGTCAGCTTGTCCACGTTGGCTGTGGACAGGCGGCTGCGCTTGTCAGTAATGACGCCCCCTGCCGTGCTGAATACGCGTTCAGATAAAACGCTGGCCGCCGGGCAGGAAAGCACCTCCAAGGCATAACATGCTAACTCTGGCCACGTGGACAATTTCGAAACCCAGTAGTTGAATGGGGCCGAACCATCCGTCAGGATGTGGAGGGGTGTGCAGACATACTGTTCAACCATGTTAGTGAAATGCTGCCTCCTGCTAACACGTTCCGTATCAGGTGTCGGTGCAGATAGCTGTGGCGTGGAGACAAAACTTTTCCACATTTCTGCCATGCTAACCCTGCCCTCAGATGAGCTGGCCGTGACACAGCTGCGTTGGCGACCTCTTGCCACTCCTCTGCCTTCACCTTCCACCTGTTCCCCTGTGACATGTGGGAATGCTCTCAAGAGCGCCTCTATCAGCGTGCGCTTGTACTCGCGCATCTTACGGTCGCGCTCCAGTTCAGGAATTAAAGTGGGCACATTGTCTTTATACCGGGGATCCAGCAGGGTGGCCACCCAGTAGTCTGCACACGTTAAAACGTGGGCAACTCTGCTGTCGTTGCGCAGGCATTGGAGCATATATTCGCTCATGTGGGCCAGGCTACCCATGGGTAAGGACAAGCTGTCCTCTGTGGGAGGCGTATCGTCATCGTCCACCGTATCCCCCCAGCCACGCACCAGTGATGGGCCTGGGCTGCCACCCCGCTGTGAACTTGCGTCCTCCTCGTCCTCCAGTACAGTGCCTTGGCTGGCGACTTGTGAACCTGTCCTCTGCTGCTTAAACAAACCTCCCTCTGAGCCACTTCGAACAGACTGGCCCGAAAGTGTTAGAAACGAGCCCTCATCCTCCGCCACCTCCTCTAACATCATTGCCCTAAGTGTTTTCTCAAGGAGACATAGAAGTGGTATTGTAACGCTGATAACAGTGTCATCGCCACTGGCCATGTTGGTGGAGTACTCAAAACAGCGCAGCAGGGCACACAGGTCTCGCATGGAGGCCCAATCATTGGTGGTGAAGTGGTGCTGTTCGGCAGTACGACTGACGCGAGCGTGCTGCAGCTGAAACTCCACTATGGCCTGCTGCTGCTCGCACAGTCTCTCCAGCATGTGCAAGGTGGAGTTCCACCGGGTGGGCACGTCGCATATGAGGCGGTGAGCGGGAAGGCCGAAGTTCCGCTGTAGCGCAGACAGGCGAGCAGCGGCAGGATGTGAACGGCGGAAGCGCGCACAGACGGCCCGCACTTTATGCAGCAGCTCTGACATGTTGGGGTAGTGGTGAATGAACCTCTGCACCACCAAGTTCAGCACATGCGCCAGGCAAGGGATGTGCGTCAAACCGGCTAGTCCCAGAGCTGCCACGAGATTTCGCCCATTATCGCATACCACCAGGCCTGGCTTGAGGCCCACCGGCAGAAACCACTCGTCGGTCTGTTGTTCAATACCCCGCCACAACTCCTGTGCGGTGTGGGGCCTGTCCCCCAAACATATGAGTTTCAGAATGGCCTGCTGACGTTTACCCCGGGCTGTGCTGAAGTTGGTGGTGAAGGTGTGTGGCGAAGCAGTGGAGGAGGAAGCCGAGTAGGAGGAGGAGGCTACAGGAGGCAGAGAATGATGCCCTGCGATCCTAGGGGGCGGAAGGACGTGCGCCAAGGAACTGTCCGCCGGGGGCCCAGCCGCCACTACATTCATCCAGTGTGCAGTTAGTGAGATATAGCGTCCCTGGCCGTGCTTACTGGTCCACGTATCTGTGGTTAGGTGGACCTTGCCACAAATGGCGTTGCGCAGTGCACACTTGATTTTATCGGACACTTGCATGTGCAGGGAAGGCACGGCTGTCTTGGAGAAGTAGTGGCGGCTGGGAACCACATACTGCGGGACAGCCATGGCCATCAGCTGTTTGAAGCTGTCTGTGTCCACCAGCCGGAATGACAGCATTTCAAAGGCCAGCAGTTTAGAAATGCTGGCGTTCAGGCCAAGGGCTCGAGGGTGACTCGGGGGGAATTTGCGCTTCCTCTCTAAGGTTTGAGATATTGAGAGCTGAACGCTGCTGTGTGATATAGTGGAGACGCTAGTTGACGGTGGCGGTGGTGGTGGTGTCGGTGGCACATCCTCTGTTTGCTGCTCGGCAGGTGGCAACATTCCTCTCGAGGCGGAAGCCGAGGCAGCAGCGGTAGAGGGAGCAGGGGGAGCCTCAGCGAGTGCCTGGTTTTTAAGGTGTGTACCCCACTGCAGTTCATGCTTTGCATGTAGATGCCTGGTCATGCAGGTTGTGCTGAGGTTCAGAACGTTAATGCCTCGCCTCAGGCTCTGATGGCAGAGCGTGCAAGTCACTCGGGTCTTGTCGGTAGGACATTGTTTAAAGAAGTGCCATGCCAGGGAACTCTTTGAAGCTGCCTTTGTGGGGCTGGGTCCCTGTTGGCGATGTCCAGTAGCAGGCGAACTCTGGGGGCGGCGGCTCGTCTGCTTTGGCCCCCTGCTCCCTCTTTGGCTTCGCTGTTGTCTCGGTCTCACCACTACCTCTTCCTCTGAACTGTGAAAGTCATCGCCACGACCTTCAGTCCATGTGGGGTCTAAGACCTCATCGTCCTCTGCATCGTCTTCCACCCAGTCTCCCTCCCTGACCTCCTCCTGTTCAGTCTGCACACTGCAAAAAGACGCGGCAGTGGGCACCTGTGTTTCGTCATCATCAGAGAGTCGGTGACTCTGCTGTGGTGGTATTCCCATGTCCTCTTCATCTGGAGACATAAGTGGTTGTGCGTCAGTGCATGGTATGTCTTCCTCCACTGGGGAAGGGCTAGGTGGACGCCCCTGGGAAACCCTGGAAGCAGAGTCTTCAAACAGAAGAAGAGACTGCTGCATAACTTGTGGCTCAGACCGTTTCCCTGATATGCTTGGGGGTGATGTGACAGACTGATGGGCTTGGTTTTCAGGTGCCACCTGTGCGCTTTCCGCAGAAGACTGGGTGGAAGAACATGTGGTGAACGTGCTGGAAGCACTGTCGGCCACCCAATCGATTAATGCCTGTACCTTCTCAGGCCTTACCATCCTAAGAGCGTCATTGGGCCCCACGAGATATTGCGGTACATTCTGCCGGCTAGTTGAGGGAGTTCGTTCCCTACTGTGTGCGCCTGGGGCCGAACGGCCACGTCCTCTAGCAGCAACAGAGGCTCCACGGACACCACCACGACCGCGTCCTCGTCCCTTAATAGTATTTTTCTTCATTGTTGCGATTCAACTCGCACCACAATGAAATATATTATTTTTTATAAGCAAAATCCCCTCACTGGAATACTTTCAGTCTTTTGACTGTATGGATTACAGATGGAATGACTGTTATATGTGAGTACCGCTTTCTTTGACAGATTCTAGTATGGGTACATATATGTTTTCCCAACCCCAGCACATTAGTTTGCTAATTCCAGATGTATGAAACGCAGGCCTAACTGTATCTAGTATATTGAACGCCAGATAAACTAACTTGGCCTTTTTTAAATAAAAAAAATTCCCTCACTGGAATACTTTCAGTCTTTTGACTGTATGGATTACAGATGGAATGACTGTTATATGTGAGTACCGCTTTCTTTGACAGATTCTAGTATGGGTACATATATGTTTTCCCAACCCCAGCACATTGGTTTGCTAATTCCAGATGTATGAAACGCAGGCCTAACTGTATCTAGTATATTGAACGCCAGATAAACTAACTTGGCCTTTTTTAAATAAAAAAAATTCCCTCACTGGAATACTTTCAGTCTTTTGACTGTATGGATTACAGATGGAATGACTGTTATATGTGAGTACCGCTTTCTTTGACAGATTCTAGTATGGGTACATATATGTTTTCCCAACCCCAGCACATTAGTTTGCTAATTCCAGATGTATGAAACGCAGGCCTAACTGTATCTAGTATATTGAACGCCAGATAAACTAACTTGGCCTTTTTTAAATAAAAAAAATTCCCTCACTGGAATACTTTCAGTCTTTTGACTGTATGGATTACAGATGGAATGACTGTTATATGTGAGTACCGCTTTCTTTGACAGATTCTAGTATGGGTACATATATGTTTTCCCAACCCCAGCACATTAGTTTGCTAATTCCAGATGTATGAAACGCAGGCCTAACTGTATCTAGTATATTGAACGCCAGATAAACTAACTTGGCCTTTTTTAAATAAAAAAAATTCCCTCACTGGAATACTTTCAGTCTTTTGACTGTATGGATTACAGATGGAATGACTGTTATATGTGAGTACCGCTTTCTTTGACAGATTCTAGTATGGGTACATATATGTTTTCCCAACCCCAGCACATTAGTTTGCTAATTCCAGATGTATGAAACGCAGGCCTAACTGTATCTAGTATATTGAACGCCAGATAAACTAACTTGGCCTTTTTTAAATAAAAAAAATTCCCTCACTGGAATACTTTCAGTCTTTTGACTGTATGGATTACAGATGGAATGACTGTTATATGTGAGTACCGCTTTCTTTGACAGATTCTAGTATGGGTACATATATGTTTTCCCAACCCCAGCACATTAGTTTGCTAATTCCAGATGTATGAAACGCAGGCCTAACTGTATCTAGTATATTGAACGCCAGATAAACTAACTTGGCCTTTTTTAAATAAAAAAAATTCCCTCACTGGAATACTTTCAGTCTTTTGACTGTATGGATTACAGATGGAATGACTGTTATATGTGAGTACCGCTTTCTTTGACAGATTCTAGTATGGGTACATATATGTTTTCCCAACCCCAGCACATTAGTTTGCTAATTCCAGATGTATGAAACGCAGGCCTAACTGTATCTAGTATATTGAACGCCAGATAAACTAACTTGGCCTTTTTTAAATAAAAAAAATTCCCTCACTGGAATACTTTCAGTCTTTTGACTGTATGGATTACAGATGGAATGACTGTTATATGTGAGTACCGCTTTCTTTGACAGATTCTAGTATGGGTACATATATGTTTTCCCAACCCCAGCACATTAGTTTGCTAATTCCAGATGTATGAAACGCAGGCCTAACTGTATCTAATATATTGAACGGCAGATAAACTAACTTGGCCTTTTTTAAATAAAAAAAAAATTCCCTCACTGGAATACTTTCAGTCTTTTGACTGTATGGATTACAGATGGAATGACTGTTATATGTGAGTACCGCTTTCATTGACAGATTCTAGTATGGGTACATATATGTTTTCCCAACCCCAGCACATTAGTTTGCTAATTCCAGATGTATGAAACGCAGGCCTAACTGTATCTAGTATATTGAACGCCAGATAAACTAACTTGGCCTTTTTTAAATAAATAAAAAATTCCCTCACTGGAATACTTTATGGCTTTTCACTGTATGGATTACAGATGGAATGACTGTTATATGTGAGTACCGCTTTCTTTGACAGATTCTAGTATGGGTACATATATGTTTTCCCAACCCCAGCACATTAGTTTGCTAATTCCAGATGTATGAAACGCAGGCCTAACTGTATCTAGTATATTGAACGCCAGATAAACTAACTTGGCCTTTTTTAAATAAAAAAAATTCCCTCACTGGAATACTTTCAGTCTTTTGACTGTATGGATTACAGATGGAATGACTGTTATATGTGAGTACCGCTTTCTTTGACAGATTCTAGTATGGGTACATATATGTTTTCCCAACCCCAGCACATTAGTTTGCTAATTCCAGATGTATGAAACGCAGGCCTAACTGTATCTAATATATTGAACGGCAGATAAACTAACTTGGCCTTTTTTAAATAAAAAAAAAATTCCCTCACTGGAATACTTTCAGTCTTTTGACTGTATGGATTACAGATGGAATGACTGTTATATGTGAGTACCGCTTTCATTGACAGATTCTAGTATGGGTACATATATGTTTTCCCAACCCCAGCACATTAGTTTGCTAATTCCAGATGTATGAAACGCAGGCCTAACTGTATCTAGTATATTGAACGCCAGATAAACTAACTTGGCCTTTTTTAAATAAATAAAAAATTCCCTCACTGGAATACTTTATGGCTTTTCACTGTATGGATTACAGGTGGACTGGTATTAGTAGGGGTGACACAAGCACACCCAAGTCCCTGATGTAGGATTTCTATGGCACAGACCACTATTACAAGTGATTAATGGACGTTGGGAGAGATTGTGCTGCAGCACTAGTCCCAAGATGGCCGCCGCCTATCAGCCCAGTAACATGTGCCACAAAATGGTCTGCACAACCTTTAAAAAAAATAGCCTTGGACTGTGCTGCTAAATCGCTATTGGTCTGAATCCCAGGTGTAGATGTCTGACTTGTTTGGAGCTTTGGAATGCACACTGTGGCAGCTTCTGCTGCAGCACTACAAGTCGCAAAATGGCGGCCGGCGGTCAGCCCAGGTACATGTGGATGGAAAAATCACTCTGGCCACTCTAAAAATAGCCAATCCCTATCAAAAAAGCAGCTCAGCTGCAGTTGTTCAGATGAATCACAGGTGGAGGAGAGAAATTTGCTTCCAGTTATTCAATTATCCCTGCCTATTCTCGCCCTAGCATCAGCTGCGTCTATCCCTGTTCTATTCACATCGGGAGTGAGCACGTCCCGACGTGCGCACAAGCTTATAAAGAGGCTGAGTCACATGCTGCACTTGGCCAATCACAGCCTTGCCAATAGTAGGCATGGCTGCGATGGCATCTTAGGGCAAGTAGTATGATGCATGTTGATTGGCTGCTTTGCAGCCTTTCAAAATGCGCCAAAATACATGCCGAACGACGAACCCGAACCCGAACTTTTACGAAAAAGTTTGGGTTCGGGTCCGTGTCACGAACACCCCAAAATTCGGTACGGACCCGAACTATGCTCGAACTGTTCGCTCAACACTAGTCCTGAGTCTTAAAACCGTTAATTAAAATCTTACTCGTACAGTTATTGTAAAAAGCCCTCCGGTATACCCATCTTCTTTAAGACCTGGAACAAATAAAAGTGTGAAACACGGTCGAAAGCTTTTTCAAAGTCCAGGGATAAAATCGCTGCTTTTCCTTTCCTTTCTTTAATATTGTTAATGGCATCTTTAAAAAGGTTTAAATTATCCCACATACCTGGTTATGATATATTATTTTTGCAATGATTTTTTTCAAACGATTTGCGCATAACTTGGCCATAATTTTGTAGTCGCAGTTTAGCAGGGTAATTGGTCTCCAGTTCTTAATGTCTGTTTTTTCTATAAACCTGCAACTTCCACTAAGGCCGAGCGCCGGGTACTCCAGACACCTCTCAGCTAAGATCTCCGCCAAAAGGCCAAGAAGCGATAACCTGAAAGGGTTCGCAGTACAGGCCGATGGTCCCCTATGCAGAGCACTAATGAAGGCAATAGACTACAGGCCCCAGCCCAAGACACAGCCCGGGAGGCTTCTTTCTCTCACAAACCAGGGAAAACGTGCATGCGTCCTACGCTCAGAAATCACCAGCATGCTCCTCTTCGTGTTCGCTATCTGCATAGCTCCGCCCACACGCAACTTTTGGACACGCCTTTTCTTCGCACAAAATTCCTGGTGCCAAAGCACGCCAAGCAATAAAAATGAAAGGAGGAGTGAATGGAGAAGTTGTGAAAAAAAAAAAAAGGCATGCAGCATTGTTGATTGTGATGTCACGGCCCCATTGTTGAGTGTTCCATCAGGGCCCTTGTGATGTCATCCAGTACCTGACCTTACTTGACCTGACAAGGCTCTTGTGACACGTGCAGTGTTCCGTCCATTGTCCAGACAAGGTAGGTCCAGCTGCATAGGAAGTGCTGGACTACTTTTTAGCCTCCAAGTAATCCAGTTCAAAAGATCCACAAGAGGGAGACACAGGCAAACTTTACTCATTTATTGAAGCACTGCAAAAGCTAAATGGTTACATCCAGCCAACTTGATACAAAAAGGGTCAATTGCCTGCCAGGGACAACTCAGCAGCCCTCCCAGGTGTGCACAACAGGCCCAAATCAAACGTGGAGGTCCAAACAATTCATTCAGGTGATAAGCCAATTAACCAATCAATCTTAATTGGATCTAGGGTGTGAGGACACTGGCTGGCTGGGTTGCTTGGTGCTGGAACTAACCAACAGCTGATGCAATTAGGAGATTGACAGACTAGATGCAGGTATTATATGCAGGAAGCAGCACAGCACTGACTGGGCAGACAGAGGAGAAGCTGAAGTGCAGACTCCTGAGGGAGGCAGGACACACACAACTTTCCACTTGCTTGCAATCAATCAATTTAATTCTGTTTTTCAGACTGGATTAGAAGGGGTGCACCGGTCCTGGAGGTACTGCAATACCAGGTCAATGCGTGGAGTGGACAGAGCAAGCTCTTTTTCCATCTCCCTGTTCGAAAAATCCATTTAATATATGGTCCCCAGATAGGGGACGTATCAGATATGAACAGATTTTTTTTAAAGTTGGTAATCCCTTATTCAGGGATAACACACATTTTTATTTAAAACACTAGTAAATTTGTACAATCATCACATTAAAAATGTAAAAAAAAGTTTAAATTTACATAGCTAATAAAAATAACATGGTGGCACCTTAAGTCATCACATTCCATTCTTTTAAAAACCATTCCCTTGAAAGGGTGGCATTGGCTTTCCTATCAATCAAATAATAAGTATACATATCGCAGAGACAAAGACCTAAAACATCATCAATGGATAAAACATCATGCTTAAAAACTAATATGTTCCTGGCCTTCCATAGAGCCTCTTTTGCGCTTTTGTCTTCCATGCCTTTATTTTGTGGGCAGCCGTTGGGCATTCCATCAGTCCATATAAAATTACGTTATAGTTAAAAGTCCTTATTCCAGAATTTTAATTCACTAACGCTTTTGTTTTTAAGGTTAAAATCAGTCACTATTTTTTCTAAAAATTGATATTTAACAGATAAAACGGTACTGAACCAGCCATACCTTCTCATAAAAAACCTGTATTAAAACGAATAAAATATGACCAATAATGATCCTTAAATAGAGCATTAAAACAAAAGCTAAAAAATTTAATAAAAAGGAATCTGTTAAAATCAGGAAAGTCTTTACCCCGAGCTCCAAAAAAGGTAAAACAAGTTTTAGTTATCTTTCTTAAAAGCGTTGCTGGGGGATGAAAAACCATGCCTAAATATAATAAAATAGGTAAAATAATGATCTTTATCTTCCATAGTTAACTTCCTCATATTCCACATACAAATTTTTTGATTGACTTTTTGTGCCACCATGTTCCAACTATTAAGACCACTGTTGGACTCATTGAAGGAGATACCTAAAATCTTTACACAATAAGACACAGGAACTGGTACATCTCTTATCTCCATACCTCCAATATTTAAAATACTACTTTTACTCAAATTTATTTTAAAACTAGAGGCACAACAATAAAACTGGATCTGCTTTAATGTTTTTTGGATCGAAAGGGTGTCCCTACAAAGTACCGCAACGTCATCCATGTACCCCACTGCTTTTGCCTCCACACCCCCTCCACCCGGCAGGGGGATTTCTCGGATCTGTTTATCTTTTCTGATTGCGCTCAGTAGAGGCTCTAATGCACAAATAAAAAGCAGTGGGGACAAGGGACATCCTTGTTTT
Organism: Bufo bufo; assembly: GCF_905171765.1. Lineage (NCBI taxonomy): Eukaryota > Metazoa > Chordata > Amphibia > Anura > Bufonidae > Bufo > Bufo bufo. The sequence continues at coordinate 411,336,594 of NC_053394.1, forward strand.
ACCCCGGACTTTAAAACAATTTCCTGTGTTTTAAAACAACTAAAATTTTACTTGTGCAATCTTTATAAAATGCTTTTAAAGACCATAAAAAACCTTCTGGTATACCCATTTTCCCTAAAACCTTAAAAAGATAAAAGTGAGAGACTCTATCGAAGGCTTTTTCAAAATCAATTGATAAAATAGCCAGTTTATTGTTTCTAGACTTTGTCTCCTCTATGCAGTCTTTTATTAAATTCAGGTTATCCCAGATGCTCCTCCCTGGGACTCTGCATACCTGGTTAGCATGTGTTAGTTTACTGACTACTGCTTTCAACTGGTTTGCACATATTTTTGCCATGATTTTGTAGTCAGTGTTCAGAAGGGTTATTGGTCTCCAGTTCTTTAAATCGGTCTTGTCTCCTTTTTTACGCAGCAAGGAGACCTCACCCTTCTTCCAGGATCTGGGTAAAACCTTGGATTTAAAAACATCGTTAAAAAGACTGTAAAAATCATCTTTTAAAAGGTCATAAAATTCAATGGGTATACCATCTGGCCCAGGTACTTTACCTGCTTTAAAACTTTTAACTGTCTCCAGAATCTCTTGTTCTGACAAATTTCGTAATAAAAATTGCTGAGAAACAGGATCTAAAAAAGTAGTAATCTCCTTCAATGAGTCTTTAATAAAATTTTGATCCACAGGTTTTACACTGAATAGGGAGGAATAAAAATCATGGACTTTATTTAAAATATTTTTCATATTTTCTTCTCCTTCTATATTCTCTATTATATTCTTTGTATTTGTTTTTTTTTAAAAAGTATCTGGAACAAGTTTCGTTCTCCTCCACGTGTTGCACCCTAGAACGAAAAATTTATTCTTTGCCCTTTTGTTCCAGACACTTGGCGATTTCTTTTCCAATTTCTATACCGCATTCTCTGAATTTATATAAAGTTTGCAGACGTATATGCAGCGTACTCAAGTTATGTTTAGAAATGTTCCTGGGTGTTGTAGTGCAATAGACATTAACCTGAGACGGCTGACTCTCTGCAAGGGCAGGTGATGATAGGAAATGTTCGTGACGCCAGTGCCAATTAAACGGTGGCACGCCGTTTGCTGATAGCAGGAATAACTGAGGAACCACGTGATGTTAAAGCAGAACTCAAACTTTAGTAGTCATCATACATGGACATTGCAAAGGAACTGCGTTTCCAGCACATTTGATGCAGGCAATATAGATATAGCAAGGTGACTTCAGAGTGTTAAACACAGGACTTGCAGTACAGGCAGCTTGCACTCTATTCCTGACTGATCCTGGGACATAGAAAATCTTCTCCAAGGCCCGATGCCCTAACTCTGGCGTATATCCTTGGTTTTATAATTATAAAGTACCTCCTCTGTTATCTTGAGTACCTCTTGCTTTCCTGGATTTGCCTCTGTCTCTCTCTCAGCTTCCTCAGGCTCTTTAACTGAGGTGTTCCTGCTTCTGCACATGTGAACTCAGGAGGGGAACCTTCTCTTTGAATCTGGAACCCGGTTACAGGGACTGCAATACCCTCTCCTGGTCTGCAGGCTTCCGGCCTGGACTTGACTCTGACATAGTCTAAACTCCAACTGTTGTGGACTGACTTTAGACTAGACTGCCTTTCCTTACCCTGACTGGGCCTTATATAAACTAGGGCTCCCTAGCTCCCTCTAGTGACTAAGAGCTGGAATGACACCCCTAGCAGGCCTGTACATGCATATTTCACAGTAACAGGGAAATACATAGCATTACATTACATTATCTTCACTCATATCAACCTCCCCATAAATAAGGGGGGGAACGACAGCGCACAAGTGACCCTTGTAGTGACGGGCATTACAGTCCCCGTACACTACATATATTTATATTTTTGAAGAAAACCCTTTTTTCTTTTGCTTTGTTTTTACTTATTTTAATAAAAAAGCCTTTAATTTTTTTCTTCATGGTTTCCCACCATATTCCAATGGGGGTATTAAGATCTTTTTTTTGTCTGCATTCTTTATAAAATTCATTAAAATCTGTTAAAACCTGTGGATCTTCTAAAAGGGAAATGTTCATTTTCCAGGACTTTTTTCCATAAAATCGATTAAGATCATGTTTTATATTAAAATATAAAAGCCTATGATCAGAAAATTTATTAGTTAAAACCTCACATTTAAAAGGTAGTAATTGTTCATTACAAAAAATAAAATGAATCCTTGATTTGCAGTTTACGTTGCTCCAGGTCACACCGGCCTCCTCCGGGCTGCTTCTGTTACATTCCTTATAAACGTCGCAGAGTCTAAAATCATTTACCATATTCTTCAACAGCCCAGAGGTTCTGTCATAATTCCTGCTCGTGGAATTTGACAGCCGGCGTTCCCCTCTTATAATACAGTTAAAATCACCTGCAATTATACAAGGATCAGATGTATTAATAAAAAGCTGTAAAATATCCAACATTTTTATTCTTTCATTTTTGTCAGGTGAACCATAAAAATTTAAAAACTGCCATTTAACCCCCTCTATAAAAGCTTTAACTAATAAAATACGTCCTGGTAAAATTTAATTAATAACATCAATTAAAACATTTCCCTTAAAAAGAATGGCGACCCCACCCGATCTGGACTCGTTTGATCCAGACCAGATGGATGGCCCGTGCTGCCAATCTTCCTTGTACCTCTGGTAAGATATAGCATGTGGGATGCCGCACTCCTGTAGGAAAAAAACGGAAGCAGAAAACAAAGATAAAAAATTTAAATGAGCAACCCTTCTTGTCTTCTGCTTGGCGCCCCTCACATTTAGGGTGATCCCTTTTAGTTCGTTCTCCATTTTATTTGAGAAAAAAAAAAAACTCCTAGTATTAGCAACCAGCAGGACCAGACATCTCGCTTGCACTTATATCTCCACCCTCTGATAACACCGTGAACAAGGATTCTGCAGGAGAGGAACTTCCTTCGCTTAGACAGGTACCGGTGCCCGGCAACCGACCTCCAGTAAGCGTATTCCCGTAGTCTGGCAGACCCGCTTCTGCCAGTTTCATCTGGGTCTCCATTTGTTGACCATTTAGGTCTTCCTCGTCATCAGGAGGGTCCCCATCGTTCCCCCCTCGTCCCGCGCTGGGTCGGGCCCTTCAACAGGGGGAAGCTGCGCACAAGGCAGCAAATCGGAGGCCTCTTGGGTATCCATACCCTCCCTCTCCACCTGGCCAGGCAGAGAGGAGGCTTTGGGAGGAGCCATGTCTGCCTTGGCAACCGGGCCAGACATATCCATATGCTCCTCCCCATCCGTCCCTCCTACCGTGCACCTCTTTTTGCCACGCTTTCGGGGACTCTCCCGTTCCGACTCACTTTGACATGAGTCGGATTCAATTACTGGAGACCCAGACTGTGGAGCAGGCCCGGTTTCCCTCTCCTGTACGTCTTTCCAGGGTACGCCGGGCTTCCCGCCTACCTGATCCCTGTCATGTTTCCTTTTGGATATTCTCTTATCCTGGGATTTCTTTCCCTTTTTACCTTGGATCTGCCAGCCTTCAGCCTCATCTTCTTCCTCGCATCCTTCTTGGGCACCGGCTTCCTGTCCACCTGAGGCGCCTCGCATCTGTTCCTCTCCTTGAGGGTGGGATGGTCCCGCTGGTTTTTCTGGGGGCGCCTTGGGTTGCTTTGGATCTTTACTTGCTCTTCTGTGGGGACATGTAGGAAAAAGATGACCACGTTCTTGATAAAAATTAAATTTTTTCTCCTGTGGACAATCTCTATTTTCATGTTCTGTACTTCCGCCCCCACATTTTGCTTGGTCATGCCCATATTGCCCACATGATCTACAGAAGTATGGCATCCCTGCAAAGAAGAGGTCGCCATTTACTTGACCAATTTTAAAACGCACCGGGGGCGTCTTAAAACCAGTATAAAAACTTTCATCTTTAATACAAGTGACTAAAAACCTCCATTTTGATGTCCAAATGTTACACTCGTTCATAATCATCCCCTTACATATTACATCCTTAAAGTAGACGGACAGAAAACGCTCTACTTGATCAACTTTTACGTAAGGGGAATAGGTCTTAATCACCACAAGTTTTTTCTCATCGAAGGAGTGCTCATAGATTCGGAAACCACCAAGCCTGGGATCATCCTTTATTTCCTCAGCCTTTTTCAAGACATCCCTGAAAATTCCGTCACCCGTAAAGGTAATATCGTATATACCTCGCTTGGGGTAGTCCTGAATCACCAGGATTTCGTTTTTTTTGGCACCCAACAACTTGTCCAACACGATCTCCACCAGATTTTTAAGCACTTCCTTCTTTTTGTCCGGATGGACTCCTCCTGTGAGAACCGCTCTCACAGAGTTTTTGAGGCGAGCATATGCCGGGATGGTCGCCCATGATAGCTTCGGATCGCTCGCCAACAACGCTCGCAACATGACGCAGCACCTTCTGGATCTGGATAGACCCACCAAAAGGCCCGGGGGGGGGATCGCAACTCGTTATTTAGGGGATTAATCCCTCTCCCCAATAGCAGCAGGTGGGTGAAGCCCGGGCGATCCCACCAGGCCGAGGAGAGGGGTACCCCCAAATACCTTCTGACTAGACCAAGTGATGAAGATAAAATCACATACACTTGATCATAGCCAAAAGGCCGAGAAGCGATAACCTGAAAGGGTTCGCAGTACAGGCCGATGGTCCCCTATGCAGAGCACTAATGAAGGCAATAGACTACAGGCCACAGTCCGGGAGGCTTCTTTCTCTCACAAACCAGGGAAAACGTGTGTGCGTCCTACGCTCAGAAATCACCAGCATGCTCCTCTTCGTGTTCGCTATCTGCATAGCTCCGCCCACACACGCCTTTTCTTCACACGAAATTCCTGGTGCCAAAGCACGCCAAGCAATAAAAATGAAAGGAGGAGTGAATGGAGAAGTTGTGAAAAAAAAATTAAAAAAAAGGCATGCAGCATTGTTGAGTGTTCCATCAGGGCCCTTGTGATGTCATCCAGTACCTGACCTTACTTGACCTCTTGAGACACGTGCAGTGTTCCGTCCATTGTCCAGACAAGGTAGGTCCAGCTGCATAGGAAGTGCTGGACTACTTTTTAGCCTCCAAGTAATCCAGTTCAAAAGATCCACAAGAGGGAGACACAGGACAACTTTACTCATTTATTGAAGCACTGGAAAAGCTAAATGGTTACATCCAGCCAACTTGATACAAAAAGGGTCAATTACCTGCCAGGTACAACTCAGCAGCCCTCCCTCCCAGGTGTGCACAACAGGCCCAAATCAAACGTGGAGGTCCAAACAATTCATTCAGGTGATAAGCCAATTAACCAATCATCGGTCTTAATTGGATCCAGGGTGTGACGACACTGGCTGACTGGGTTGCTTGGTGCTGGAACTAACCAACAGCTGATGCAATTAGGAGATTGACAGACTAGACGCAGGTATTATATGCAGAAAGCAGCACTGCACTGACTGTGCAGACTCCTGAAGGAGGCAGGACACACACAACTTTCCACTTGCTTGCTGGAAGGATGCTTGCAATCAATTTCATTCTGTTTTTCATACTGGATTAGAAGGGGTGCACCGGTCCTGGAGGTACTGCAATACCAGGTCAATGCGTGGAGTGGACAGAGCAAGCTCTTTTTCCATCTCCCTGTTCGAAAAATCCATTTAATATATGGTCCCCAGATAGGGGAGGTATCAGATATTAAACTGATAAGAACAGATTTATATATATATATTTTTTTAAACCATTCAGGTTAACCATTGCAATCGGTATAACTTATTAGAAAATAAAAACCAAGTTACTTATTGCTCAGATCAATCATCATTATGGTATTCTTTATTTTATTTTCCGTAAAAGAAAAAAGGAAAAACCTATACCAAAAAATTTGACTCTGACCAAAAATCAAAATTTTTGGTGCTTCCACACACCCTCGGAATCCACTCCTTTCTTCTGACAATCCCATAAGTAGATCTCATGCAATCTTGATAGTACTAATTTAACACACTCTGCCATAGACACCTCTTTCTTCTTAAAAACCACTAAGTTTCTTACATCCCACAAACTCTCCATAACGCACATCACAACAAACCACAATATTCTTGATTTTAACGCTCCACATGCTCCCATTCCAAACATAGCAACCTTTAAATTTATTTGTGCGACACCTGTCAAATCCTCAACCAAAACTCCCAGTTTCTTCCATACCCACATTCCCAAAACAAATGCCTAACAGTTTCACTTTCCCCACATCCCTCTCTCGGACACATCTCAGACCTCATTAAATCTCTTCTCTTTTGCACTTCACGAACCGGCAAAATATTATGAAAACTCATCCATGTAATATCTTTCTGTCTATTAGAAACTCCACACCTCCAAAGCCTCACTCGTTCTCAGAAGCAAAATATCACACGCAATCTCTTTCTGTCTAAACTTTTTCACCACACTCTTCTTATCTTTAAATTCGATCATTCTTTTTAATAAAAGTTTCAATCGCCACATACCAAACCGGACATCTCGCATCACATACACACCACTTTAAACCATACAACATCTATCCAGCTGAGTACCTTATCATACATGAACTCTTACAATTCTTACCCAATACAGTCAAAAACATCTTGATATATTTAACACCTAGAAAGAAATAGAAATTCGTCAGCCCTAGTCCACCATTCTCCTCCAACATATACACATACTCTCTCTTTAATTTTTCCATTCTACTACCCCACAGGAAGGTAAAGATCATTTTCTCGGCCCTCCTTACATTCCTTGCATCTACCGGATACATAGAATATACGAACAAAATGATAGGTAGAATCACCGACTTAATAATCTAAATTTTGCCAGACAACGTTAACTCTCTCATTCTCCAAAAATTCAACTTCCTCTCAATTTTTTTGCCACATTCATCCCAACTCTCATTCCCTTTTAGATCTTCATTTAACCACATACCCAACACTTTAACCGCACCCTCTTCATTCCTTACGCTCTCCAACTTAGTATTCTTGTCCCCAAAACATTTAAAAATACACTTCTCCCAATTTACTTTGAAGCCAGACGCACCACAGAAAAAATCCAAACACAATCTTCCCCTTCTAATCGCGGCCATACCATCATCTATGATCACCACATCATCCATATAACTCAAAACACTAACACGTTTACCCATACTCCCTGGAATCAACAAACCATGCATAACTTTATCTTTCCTCATCAATAATAATAGCACCTCAATCACACAAATAAATAACATAGGCGACATCGGACATCCTTGTCTCACTCCAGACTCAATCCTAACCACTTTGCTTAACACACCATTCACCAAAAACCTACTCCTAACATCCTTGTACAAACACTTAACACAATTCAAAAAGACAGACGGAAACCCCATCCTTTGCAAAACCATAAACAACCCTATCAAAATCAATCATAAATAACATACACTTTTGCTTTCTAACCATACTGTCTCCAATTAAATCCCTTAATAACACTAAATTATCATACATACTTCTACCTGGCACTGCACACACCTGATCTTCATCCACTACCCTTCCAATTACCTCCCTCATCCTAAACGCTAATAATTTACTGAAAATTTTATAATCTGTGTTTAATAAGGAAATTGTCCTCCAATTTCCTCCTTTCACCTTTCTTATAAATCAAAACCACAACACTCTCTTTCATACTTTCACTTAATACCCCATACTTCCACCAAATCCTCACCCATCCATTCCCACGCTTTTATGTACAATTCCACTGGTATACCATCCATCCCAGGTGTTTTATTCTTTTTCCCACTCATCACCACTTTTTTAACTTCATCTAAAGTAATTTCATCACATATTGCAACACATTCTTCCTCACTGAGCCTCTCCCCCATGTGACACAAGATTCCATTCATTAGACTTTTATCCACCCATTTTTTTGAAAATAAGACCTGATAAAACTCTTCAACTCTTATACTTTCCCCATTTTTACCTAACATCTCAACCATATCAGCTTTCTTGCTACATATTTTTTTAAAGAAAAAACTGGAACATTTTTAATTTTTATCCAAAAATTCAACTTTAGACCTATAAATAATCTCTTTCCCTTTTTTCTCCACTATCTTTTTTCTTCCACTAAATCATTCACCTCCACACCCATTGATCGTAACTTTAATAACCATTCATACCTTGCATTCAATTCCTTGTATTCTTCTCTTATCATTTTAGCTTTCTTATAACCCCATTTTTTAAAGAAGGACTTAATCTTACATTTCACCCACTCCCACCATTTTAACACATCCACATATTCATTTTTTCTTTTTTTCCAATGCAAATATTCCTTTTTGAAGGCTATCATTATACTTTCATCCTCTAATAGCCTAATATTCATTTTCCACACACCCCGTCCATATATCTCTTCCATATCTCCTTCCATACAACATAACAAAGCCATGTGATCTGAAAAAAATAACATCTACTTGCGCAAAGTCCCTACATACCAAGTCCTTACTGAAAAAAATAAAGTCAATTCGAGAGCAAACACTGCCCCCATCCGACTTATATGTTGACAAAAGAGTCCTTCCCCTAGATGCAGCAGCATCTGAAATGGAAAAGTCCTTCAAAATCTGACGTAGTCTTCTTCCAGTTATATCCATTTTTTCTCCTTCAATTGCACAATTGAAGTCTCCTAGTAAGATGGTGGGCATTCTTCCAGACAAAAAAACACTCAATTTCTCTAACAATTCCAGACGTTCCTCTTTTCTCACCGAACAATACATATTCCCCACTCTCACTTTCCATTTTCTATATTTTACTATCGCAATCACACATCTACCTATCTCCACCACCGTATAACTCTCAAAACTGAATTTGTTGCCATTTAACAGGATCCCAACCCCATCATTCTTATTTCCAGGTGATCCGGACCAAATGGAGTCACCACCTGTCCAATCACTTGCACATGAATTATCCACAATTCCGCATTCCTGTAAGGCAATTATATCTGTTTTTTGGCTCTTAATAAAATCAAAAATGGCTACCCTCCTAGGTCTTGTCTTGACAAGTCTTACATTCAAGGATAATGCATTCAAAGTAACATTGGCAGCCATAAATTGATTTGGGCTCTCACATAATTTCCAGTACCCCACAACTTTCTCGGCCTATATCTCCGGGAGGCTGGCAACCTGATGTAAAGATTCCAGTCCCTGGATCTTCTAAAAAAGGAACATTATCTGGAATTTGAGATGTTGGGTATACCCCCGCCCGAATAGGGCTCGCCACATTCTCACCTTCCGGAGGCGACAGAAGCTTTTGTCTTTTAGGCGTCTTCCCCACCTCCTCGTCTGCTGGTCTCGTTGTAGCACTTGTGAAGTCCCCTTGTCCACCCATCTCCTCCTGTGATGTTGCAGCTCCAGCCCATCCGATTACAGGGGTTCTGGAAAGCGATGCGTCCACATCACCCTCCCCTTCACCCTGCAATCCTGTCTGAATATCGCAAAATCTGAGGAATCACATCCTCCACAAGGGAAAGGTCCATCTGCACTTCCTCCATCTCTGGTTCAGGGTGTACAGCCCCTTCCTCAGAAGCTTCAGCATTTTCCCCTCTCACCACATCAGTAAAGAGACGTTTACCTTTTCTTGCAGGGCAGTTTTTATAAACATGCCCTTCTTGGCCACACACATTGCATACTGGGAGGTTTGTGCATGATGCTGCCAGATGACCGGTTTTCCCACACCTACAGGGAGTGCAGAATTATTAGGCAAGTTGTATTTTTGAGGATTAATTTTATTATTGAACAACAACCATGTTCTCAATGAACCCAAAAAACCCGTTAATATCAAAGCTGAATATTTGTGGAAGTAGTTTTTAGTTTGTTTTTAGTTTTAGCTATTTTAGGGGGATATCTGTGTGTGCAGGTGACTATTACTGTGCATAATTATTAGGCAACTTAACAAAAAACAAATAATTGAAATGGGTATATATTTATTTTTACCAGTGAAACCAATATAACATCTCAACATTCACAAATATACATTTCTGACATTCAAAAACAAAACAAAAACAAATCAGTGACCAATATAGCCACCTTTCTTTGCAAGGACACTCAAAAGCCTGCCATCCATGGATTCTGTCACTGTTTTGATCTGTTCACCATCAACATTGCGTGCAGCAGCAACCACAGCCTCCCAGACACTGTTCAGAGAGGTGTACTGTTTTCCCTCCTTGTAAATCTCACATTTGATGGTGGACCACAGGTTCTCAATGGGGTTCAGATCAGGTGAACAAGGAGGCCATGTCATTAGATTTTCTTCTTTTATACCCTTTCTTGCCAGCCACGCTGTGGAGTACTTGGACGCGTGTGATGGAGCATTGTCCTGCATGAAAATCATGTTTTTCTTGAAGGATGCAGACTTCTTCCTGTACCACTGCTTGAAGAAGGTGTCTTCCAGAAACTGGCAGTAGGACTGGGAGTTGAGCTTGACTCCATCCTCAACCCGAAAAGGCCCCACAAGCTCATCTTTGATGATACCAGCCCAAACCAGTACTCCACCTCCACCTTGCTGGCGTCTGAGTCGGACTGGAGCTCTCTGCCCTTTACCAATCCAGCCACGGGCCCATCCATCTGGCCCATCAAGACTCACTCTCATTTCATCAGTCCATAAAACCTTAGAAAAATCAGTCTTGAGATATTTCTTGGCCCAGTCTTGACGTTTCAGCTTGTGTGTCTTGTTCAGTGGTGGTCGTCTTTCAGCCTTTCTTACCTTGGCCATGTCTCTGAGTATTGCACACCTTGTGCTTTTGGGCACTCCAGTGATGTTGCAGCTCTGAAATATGGCCAAACTGGTGGCAAGTGGCATCTTGGCAGCTGCACGCTTGACTTTTCTCAGTTCATGGGCAGTTATTTTGCGCCTTGGTTTTTCCACACGCTTCTTGCAACCCTGTTGACTATTTTGAATGAAACGCTTGATTGTTCGATGATCACGCTTCAGAAGCTTTGCAATTTTAAGAGTGCTGCATCCCTCTGCAAGATATCTCACTATTTTTGACTTTTCTGAGCCTGTCAAGTCCTTCTTTTGACCCATTTTGCCAAAGGAAAGGAAGTTGCCTAATAATTATGCACACCTGATATAGGGTGTTGATGTCATTAGACCACACCCCTTCTCATTACAGAGATGCACATCACCTAATATGCTTAATTGGTAGTAGGCTTTCGAGCCTATACAGCTTGGAGTAAGACAACATGCATAAAGAGGATGATGTGGTCAAAATACTCATTTGCCTAATAATTCTGCACTCCCTGTATTACATCTCAGGAAAGTTTCGGTACACCTCTCCTGAATGTGACCATACATTTTGCACCGACGACAAAATTCAGGAGCATAAGAAAAAAACAAGATTCCAGCATCCCTGCCAATAGCAAATTTTTTGGGGGGTATCGCAAACCGCCCGGCCCATCCTGGTCCTGGGCAAATCGTACATAATACTTGTATTTCCCAGTCCATAACCCTTGTGAATTTTTAACAGCATGCGAATAATGCACATACGAACAATAGTTCTTTAGGAAAAAAAAATAATCAAGAGGAGAAAGCGCTGCCGGCACTGCTACACCTGACCAGTATGCAGGATTGCAAGGGAGACACAGGTAATGCGGTTCAGCAAATGGATACGGTGGTGCTCTGCTGAGATAGACACAATAGTGTATTCAGGAGAGAGATGAGAAGGAGACAGCGGCACTCACCAATTCCAAGATAAAACGTCCAGTTTATTAGGCTTCTATAAAATAGGGTACAGGCAGGTCTGTGCACATAGGTCAAATGGAGGTACGGCTACAGCTGTTTCACGCTAAGAGCGCTTCATCATGCCTTTCATGCTGTGGAGGTGAGTGACTTTCATGCTGTCAGGTCAGGCCACTCCCCCCACCGCATCACATAGAGGAACACAGTGTTAACTCATTCAATACTCTATTGCACCAAAAAATCACAGTGTGTCAAACAAAAACAAATAAATCATTCCTATCATTAAAACCTGATGGTCCCATCGCTTCTGTCTTGATGATCCATAATGCTTCTCTCTTTAGGAGAAGCTTTTTTCTGTCTCCGCCGCGAGGCGGTAATTTCACTATTTCTAGACCTGCGGTTTTGGTGCGATTCTTTCATATGTTGGATTAATCTAGTGGCTCCAATTTCTGTTTTAAGGCTATACTTGTGCTCTCTGAAACGAACGAAAAGGGGTCTGAAAGTTTTTCCAATATAAAATTGGCCGCAGGGGCAGAAAAGAGCATAAACTACAAAGGTGGACCTACAATTAATAAAGTCCCTCACTCTGTGTTTTATGGCTCCGATTTTTAAATGTGCACCTCTCCGCATCTGTTCACACATGGAGCAGTGTCCACACCTGAAATTGCCCTCAGGGACGCAGCGTTCAAGCCAATTTTTGTTCACATTACCTTGAAACTGGCTCTGTGTGATCATGCTCCCTACGGTTCTGCTTCGTCTGAAGCCCACCACAGGTCTACTGGCCACTTTTTCTTGAAGGGTGGGGTCCCTTTGTAAAATGTGCCAGTTTTTAAATATGGCATTTTTTATTTGCTGCGCCATGGGTGAAAAATCAAATGTGAACACTGATCTACTAGGAACCGTGTCGGGGACGGGATTTTTTACTGCTTGTGGCTCTATATTTCTGCGCCTGCGGATAGATTTCAGATCAAAGTCACCTGCAGATCTTTTATCTGCAGATTTACGAAAGGCTTGATCAATGCTGGATTCTGAGTAGCCCCTTTCTAGAAACCTCATTTTCATTATTTTAGATTGTTTTAAAAACTCAATATCGCTAGATATGATCCTATTTAAACGGGAAAATTGACTGTAGGGGAGGGCAGAAGTCACATGTGGGGGGTGGAAACTGTTGAAGTGCAATAATGCATTGGTGGAGGTGGGTTTCCTGAATATAGTGGTTTCCAAGGAACCCTCTACCACCTTCACCAAGACATCCAAAAACTCCAATTCTGAGGAATTGATTTTGCTGGTAAACAGCATATTCATATCGTTTTCGCGGTTTAGGTAATCCACAAAAGCTGCAAAGCTTTCCTCATTGCCTGCCCAAACGGTGAACACGTCATCGATATATCTAAAAAATGCCTTGATATATCTGACAAAGGGATTGTTGACTGAAAACACTAATTTAGATTCGAGATGTGCTAAAAATAAATTTGCAAAGGTACATGCAATGGGGGTCCCCGTTGATGATACCACAAATCATTAAATAAGAAAGCGTTGTGTGTAAGTATGAAGGAAAGGGAGTCTGTGATCAAATTCACAAGAATATCACTTTTGCCCATATATAGTGTTGAGCGAACAGTTCGAGCATAGTTCGGGTCCGTACCGAATTTTGGGGTGTTCGTGACACGGACCCGAACCCGAACTTTTTCGTAAAAGTTCGGGTTCGGGTTCGTCGTTCGGCATGTATTTTGGCGCATTTTGAAAGGCTGCAAAGCAGCCAATCAACATGCATCATACTACTTGCCCTAAGATGCCATCGCAGCCATGCCTACTATTGGCAAGGCTGTGATTGGCCAAGTGCAGCATGTGACTCAGCCTCTTTATAAGCTTGTGCGCACGTCGGGACGTGCTCACTCCCGATGTGAATAGAACAGGGATAGACGCAGCTGATGCTAGGGCGAGAATAGGCAGGGATAATTGAATAACTGGAAGCAAATTTCTCTCCTCCACCTGTGATTCATCTGAACAACTGCAGCTGAGCTGCTTTTTTGATAGGGATTGGCTATTTTTAGAGTGGCCAGAGTGATTTTTCCATCCACATGTACCTGGGCTGACCGCCGGCCGCCATTTTGCGACTTGTAGTGCTGCAGCAGAAGCTGCCACAGTGTGCATTCCAAAGCTCCAAACAAGTCAGACATCTACACCTGGGATTCAGACCAATAGCGATTTAGCAGCACAGTCCAAGGCTATTTTTTTTTAAAGGTTGTGCAGACCATTTTGTGGCACATGTTACTGGGCTGATAGGCGGCGGCCATCTTGGGACTAGTGCTGCAGCACAATCTCTCCCAACGTCCATTAATCACTTGTAATAGTGGTCTGTGCCATAGAAATCCTACATCAGGGACTTGGGTGTGCTTGTGTCACCCCTACTAATACCAGTCCACCTGTAATCCATACAGTGAAAAGCCATAAAGTATTCCAGTGAGGGAATTTTTTTTTTATTTAAAAAAGGCCAAGTTAGTTTATCTGGCGTTCAATATACTAGATACAGTTAGGCCTGCGTTTCATACATCTGGAATTAGCAAACTAATGTGCTGGGGTTGGGAAAACATATATGTACCCATACTAGAATCTGTCAAAGAAAGCGGTACTCACATATAACAGTCATTCCATCTGTAATCCATACAGTCAAAAGACTGAAAGTATTCCAGTGAGGGGATTTTTTTTATTTAAAAAAGGCCAAGTTAGTTTATCTGGCGTTCAATATACTAGATACAGTTAGGCCTCCGTTTCATACATCTGGAATTAGCAAACTAATGTGCTGGGGTTGGGAAAACATATATGTACCCATACTAGAATCTGTCAAAGAAAGCGGTACTCACATATAACAGTCATTCCATCTGTAATCCATACAGTCAAAAGACTGAAAGTATTCCAGTGAGGGGATTTTATTTATTTAAAAAAGGCCAAGTTAGTTTATCTGGCGTTCAATATACTAGATACAGTTAGGCCTGCGTTTCATACATCTGGAATTAGCAAACTAATGTGCTGGGGTTGGGAAAACATATATGTACCCATACTAGAATCTGTCAAAGAAAGCGGTACTCACATATAACAGTCATTCCATCTGTAATCCATACAGTCAAAAGACTGAAAGTATTCCAGTGAGGGAATTTTTTTTTTATTTAAAAAAGGCCAAGTTAGTTTATCTGGCGTTCCAATATACTAGATACAGTTAGGCCTGCGTTTCATACATCTGGAATTAGCAAACTAATGTGCTGGGGTTGGGAAAACATATATGTACCCATACTAGAATCTGTCAAAGAAAGCGGTACTCACATATAACAGTCATTCCATCTGTAATCCATACAGTCAAAAGACTGAAAGTATTCCAGTGAGGGGATTTTTTTTATTTAAAAAAGGCCAAGTTAGTTTATCTGGCGTTCAATATACTAGATACAGTTAGGCCTGCGTTTCATACATCTGGAATTAGCAAACTAATGTGCTGGGGTTGGGAAAACATATATGTACCCATACTAGAATCTGTCAAAGAAAGCGGTACTCACATATAACAGTCATTCCATCTGTAATCCATACAGTCAAAAGACTGAAAGTATTCCAGTGAGGGGATTTTGCTTATATTTCATTGTGGTGCGAGTTGAATCGCAACAATGAAGAAAAATACTATTAAGGGACGAGGACGCGGTCGTGGTGGTGTCCGTGGAGCCTCTGTTGCTGGTAGAGGACGTGGCCGTTCGGCCCCAGGCGCACACAGTAGGGAACGAACTCCCTCAACTAGCCGGCAGAATGTACCGCAATATCTCGTGGGGCCCAATGCCGCTCTTAGGATGGTAAGGCCTGAGCAGGTACAGGCATTAATCGATTGGTCTTCCACCCAGTCTTCTGCGGAAAGCGCACAGGTGGCACCTGAAAACCAAGCCCATCAGTCTGTCACATCACCCCCAAGCATATCAGGGAAACGGTCTGAGCCACAAGTTATGCAGCAGTCTCTTCTTCTGTTTGAAGACTCTGCTTCCAGGGTTTCCCAGGGGCGTCCACCTAGCCCTTCCCCAGTGGAGGAAGACATACCATGCACTGACGCACAACCACTTATGTCTCCAGATGAAGAGGACATGGGAATACCACCACAGCAGAGTCACCGACTCTCTGATGATGACGAAACACAGGTGCCCACTGCCGCGTCTTTTTGCAGTGTGCAGACTGAACAGGAGGAGGTCAGGGAGGGAGACTGGGTGGAAGACGATGCAGAGGACGATGAGGTCTTAGACCCCACATGGACTGAAGGTCGTGGCGATGACTTTCACAGTTCAGAGGAAGAGGTAGTGGTGAGACCGAGACAACAGCGAAGCCAAAGAGGGAGCAGGGGGCCAAAGCAGACGAGCCGCCGCCCCCAGAGTTCGCCTGCTACTGGACATCGCCAACAGGGACCCAGCCCCACAAAGGCAGCTTCAAAGAGTTCCCTGGCATGGCACTTCTTTAAACAATGTCCTACCGACAAGACCCGAGTGACTTGCACGCTCTGCCATCAGAGCCTGAGGCGAGGCATTAACGTTCTGAACCTCAGCACAACCTGCATGACCAGGCATCTACATGCAAAGCATGAACTGCAGTGGGGTACACACCTTAAAAACCAGGCACTCGCTGAGGCTCCCCCTGCTCCCTCTACCGCTGCTGCCTCGGCTTCCGCCTCGAGAGGAATGTTGCCACCTGCCGAGCAGCAAACAGAGGATGTGCCACCGACACCACCACCACCGCCACCGTCAACTAGCGTCTCCACTATATCACACAGCAGCGTTCAGCTCTCAATATCTCAAACCTTAGAGAGGAAGCGCAAATTCCCCCCGAGTCACCCTCGAGCCCTTGGCCTGAACGCCAGCATTTCTAAACTGCTGGCCTTTGAAATGCTGTCATTCTGGCTGGTGGACACAGACAGCTTCAAACAGCTGATGGCCATGGCTGTCCCGCAGTATGTGGTTCCCAGCCGCCACTACTTCTCCAAGACAGCCGTGCCTTCCCTGCACATGCAAGTGTCCGATAAAATCAAGTGTGCACTGCGCAACGCCATTTGTGGCAAGGTCCACCTAACCACAGATACGTGGACCAGTAAGCACGGCCAGGGACGCTATATCTCACTAACTGCACACTGGATGAATGTAGTGGCGGCTGGGCCCCCGGCGGACAGTTCCTTGGCGCACGTCCTTCCGCCCCCTAGGATCGCAGGGCATCATTCTCTGCCTCCTGTAGCCTCCTACTCGGCTTCCTCCTCCACTGCTTCCACCAGCTCATCCGGTCAGCCACACACCTTCACCACCAACTTCAGCACAGCCCGGGGTAAACGTCAGCAGGCCATTCTGAAACTCATATGTTTGGGGGACAGGCCCCACAGCGCAAAGGAGTTGTGGCGGGGTATTGAACAACAGACCGACGAGTGGTTTCTGCCGGTGGGCCTCAAGCCAGGCCTGGTGGTATGCGATAATGGGCGAAATCTCGTGGCAGCTCTGGGACTAGCCGGTTTGACGCACATCCCTTGCCTGGCGCATGTGCTGAACTTGGTGGTGCAGAGGTTCATTCACCACTACCCCAACATGTCAGAGCTGCTGCATAAAGTGCGGGCCGTCTGTGCGCGCTTCCGCCGTTCACATCCTGCCGCTGCTCGCCTGTCTGCGCTACAGCGGAACTTCGGCCTTCCCGCTCACCGCCTCATATGCGACGTGCCCACCCGGTGGAACTCCACCTTGCACATGCTGGAGAGACTGTGCGAGCAGCAGCAGGCCATAGTGGAGTTTCAGCTGCAGCACGCTCGCGTCAGTCGTACTGCCGAACAGCACCACTTCACCACCAATGATTGGGCCTCCATGCGAGACCTGTGTGCCCTGCTGCGCTGTTTCGAGTACTCCACCAACATGGCCAGTGGCGATGACACTGTTATCAGCGTTACAATACCACTTCTATGTCTCCTTGAGAAAACACTTAGGGCAATGATGTTAGAGGAGGTGGCCCAGGTGGAGGAGGAGGAGGAGGATGAGGGCTCGTTTCTAACACTTTCGGGCCAGTCTGTTCGAAGTGGCTCAGAGGGAGGTTTGTTTAAGCAGCAGAGGACAGGTTCACAAGTCGCCAGCCAAGGCACTGTACTGGAGGACGAGGAGGATGAGGAGGAGGAGGTGGAGGGGGACGAGGATGACGCAAGTTCACAGCGGGGTGGCAGCCCAGGCCCATCACTGGTGCGTGGCTGGGGGGATACGGTGGACGATGACGATACGCCTCCCACAGAGGACAGCTTGTCCTTACCCATGGGTAGCCTGGCCCACATGAGCGAATATATGCTCCAATGCCTGCGCAACGACAGCAGAGTTGCCCACGTTTTAACGTGTGCAGACTACTGGGTGGCCACCCTGCTGGATCCCCGGTATAAAGACAATGTGCCCACTTTAATTCCTGAACTGGAGCGCGACCGTAAGATGCGCGAGTACAAGCGCACGCTGATAGAGGCGCTCTTGAGAGCATTCCCACATGTCACAGGGGAACAGGTGGAAGGTGAAGGCAGAGGAGTGGCAAGAGGTCGCCAACGCAGCTGTGTCACGGCCAGCTCATCTGAGGGCAGGGTTAGCATGGCAGAAATGTGGAAAAGTTTTGTCTCCACGCCACAGCTATCTGCACCGACACCTGATACGGAACGTGTTAGCAGGAGGCAGCATTTCACTAACATGGTTGAACAGTATGTCTGCACACCCCTCCACATCCTGACGGATGGTTCGGCCCCATTCAACTACTGGGTTTCGAAATTGTCCACGTGGCCAGAGTTAGCATGTTATGCCTTGGAGGTGCTTTCCTGCCCGGCGGCCAGCGTTTTATCTGAACGCGTATTCAGCACGGCAGGGGGCGTCATTACTGACAAGCGCAGCCGCCTGTCCACAGCCAACGTGGACAAGCTGACCTTCATAAAGATGAACCAGGCATGGATCCCACAGGACCTGTCCCTCCCTTGTGCAGAGTAGTCCTTATTAACTGCCTAAAACATGTCTTGTTGTGCTACGG
Organism: Bufo bufo; assembly: GCF_905171765.1. Classification (NCBI taxonomy): domain Eukaryota; kingdom Metazoa; phylum Chordata; class Amphibia; order Anura; family Bufonidae; genus Bufo; species Bufo bufo. Next base: position 411,355,332 of record NC_053394.1, read on the forward strand.
GCCACTTCTTTATTTGATACAAATTTTATGAAACCCACAGTTGAATGAAACTCTTCTCTGTCTGGGCGCCGGGGCCTAACCAGATGAAAGTGGCCGGTTAAACTAACGGGTGACATGAAGCCATAACCTCTGCCATGCTACCTCTGTCTTCTGTCTGGGTGCTGAGGCCTAAGTCAAATAAAGCGGTCTTCTGCTGTGCTGGGGGATATGAAGCTAATCTCTGACCTCTCTCCTCTGTCTGGGTCCAAAGGCCTAAATCACTGAAAGAGGCCTTCTCCTGTGGTGTGTGATATGATGCCAGAATATGTGCTGTGGGGCCTCTCTCCTCTTCCTGGGTGCAGGGGTCAAATAAACTAAATTGTGGCCTACTCCTGTGGTGGTTGATATGATGCCTGATTCTCTGATGTGGAACCTCTCTCCTCTGTTTGGGTGAAGGGGTCAAAGTAACTAAATGGTGGCTTCTCCTGTGGTGGCTGATATGATGCCAGAATATGTGCTGTGGGGCCTCTCTCCTCTTCCCGGGTGCAGGGGTCAAAGTAACTCAATGGTGGCTTCTCCTGTGCTGATTGATATAAAGCTGATGGTTGTGCCATCTGACATGGTTGCCAGGGTCTGATTCAATGGGGGCCTACTCCTGTGGTGGGTGATCTAAATGCCTGATTCTCTGCTGTGAAACCTCTCTCCTCCGTCTGGGTGTAGGGGTCAAAGTCTTTCAAAGTCGCCTTCTCCTGTGCTGATTGATATGAAGCTGATGGTTGTGCCATCTGACATGGTTGCCGGGGTCCCATTAAATTGTGGCCTACTCCTGTGGTGGTTGATATGATGCCTGATTCTCTGATGTGGAACCTCTCTCCTCTGTTTGGGTGAAGGGGTCAAAGTAACTAAATGGTGGCTTCTCCTGTGGTGGCTGATATGATGCCAGAATATGTGCTGTGGGGCCTCTCTCCTCTTCCTGGGTGCAGGGGTCAAAGTAACTCAATGGTGGCTTCTCCTGTGGTGGCTGATATGATGCCAGAATATGTGCTGTGGTGCCTCTCTCCTCTTCCTGGGTGCGGGGGTCAAAGTAACTCAATGGTGGCTTCTCCTGTGGTGGCTGATATGATGCCAGAATATGTGCTGTGGGGCCTCTCTCCTCTTCCTGGGTGCAGGGGTCAAAGTAACTCAATGGTTGCTTCTCCTGTGGTGGTTAGTATGATGCCAGAATATGTGCTGTGGGGCCTCTCTCCTCTTCCTGGGTGCAGGGGTCAAAGTAACTCAATGGTGGCTTCTCCTGTGGTGGCTGATATGATGCCAGAATATGTGCTGTGGGGCCTCTCTCCTCTTCCTGGGTGCAGGGGTCAAAGTAACTCAATGGTGGCTTCTCCTGTGGTGGCTGATATGATGCCAGAATATGTGCTGTGGTGCCTCTCTCCTCTGACTGGGTCCAAAGGCCTAAATCACTGAAAGAGGCCTTCTCCTGTGGTGTGTGATATGATGCCTGAATATGTGCTGTGGTGCCTCTCTCCTCTTCCTGGGTGCAAGGGTCAAAGTAACTCAATGGTGGCTTCTCCTGTGGTGGCTGATATGATGCCAGAATATGTGCTGTGGGGCCTCTCTCCTCTTCCTGGGTGCAGGGGTCAAAGTAACTCAATGGTGGCTTCTCCTGTGGTGGTTAGTATGATGCCAGAATATGTGCTGTGGGGCCTCTCTCCTCTTCCTGGGTGCAGGGGTCAAAGTAACTCAATGGTGGCTTCTCCTGTGGTGGCTGATATGATGCCAGAATATGTGCTGTGGTGCCTCTCTCCTCTTCCTGGGTGCGGGGGTCAAAGTAACTCAATGGTGGCTTCTCCTGTGGTGGCTGATATGATGCCAGAATATGTGCTGTGGGGCCTCTCTCCTCTTCCTGGGTGCAGGGGTCAAAGTAACTCAATGGTGGCTTCTCCTGTGCTGATTGATATAAAGCTGATGGTTGTGCCATCTGACATGGTTGCCAGGGTCTGATTCAATGGGGGCCTACTCCTGTGGTGGGTGATCTAAATGCCTGATTCTCTGCTGTGAAACCTCTCTCCTCCGTCTGGGTGTAGGGGTCAAAGTCTTTCAAAGTCGCCTTCTCCTGTGCTGATTGATATGCCATCTGACATGGTTGCCGGGGTCCCATTAAATTGTGGCCTACTCCTGTGGTGGTTGATATGATGCCTGATTCTCTGATGTGGAACCTCTCTCCTCTGTTTGGGTGAAGGGGTCAAAGTAACTAAATGGTGGCCTCTCCTGTGGTGGCTGATATGATGCCAGAATATGTGCTGTGGGGCCTCTCTCCTCTTCCTGGGTGCAGGGGTCAAAGTAACTCAATGGTGGCTTCTCCTGTGGTGGCTGATATGATGCCAGAATATGTGCTGTAGTGCCTCTCTCCTCTTCCTGGGTGCGGGGGTCAAAGTAACTCAATGGTGGCTTCTCCTGTGGTGGCTGATATGATGCCAGAATATGTGCTGTGGTGCCTCTCTCCTCTTCCTGGGTGCGGGGGTCAAAGTAACTCAATGGTGGCTTCTCCTGTGGTGGCTGATATGATGCCAGAATATGTGCTGTGGTGCCTCTCTCCTCTTCCTGGGTGCAGGAGTCAAAGTAACTAAATGGTGGCTTCTCCTGTGGTGGTTGATATGATGCCTGATTCTCTGCTGTGAAACCTCTCTCCTCCATCTGGGTGTAGGGGTCAAAGTCTTTCAAAGTCGCCTTCTCCTGTGCTGATTGATATAAAGCTGATGGTTGTGCCATCTGACATGGTTGCCAGGGTCTGATTCAATGGGGGCCTACTCCTGTGGTGGGTGATCTAAATGCCTGATTCTCTGCTGTGAAACCTCTCTCCTCCGTCTGGGTGTAGGGGTCAAAGTCTTTCAAAGTCGCCTTCTCCTGTGCTGATTGATATGAAGCTGATGGTTGTGCCATCTGACATGGTTGCCGGGGTCCCATTAAATTGGGGCCTACTCCTGTGGTGGGTGATCTAAATGCCTGATTCTCTGCTTTGAAACCTCTCTCCTCCGTCCGGGTGTAGGGGTCAAAGTCTGTCAAAGTCGCCTTCTCCTGTGCTGATTGATATAAAGCTTATGCTTGTGCCATCTGACATGGTTGCCGGGGTCTGATTCAATGGTGGCCTACTCCTGTGGTGGGTGATCTAAATGCCTGATTCTCTGCTGTGTAACCTCTCTCCTCCGTCTGGGTGTAGGGGTCAAAGTAACTAAATGGTGGCCTACTCCTGTGGTGGGTGATATGATGCCTGGTTCTCTGCTGTGGGACCTCTCTCCTTTGTCTGGGTGCTGTGGTCAAAATAATAGTAAGTGACCTTCTCCATTGGTGGGTGACTTGAAGCCTGATTCTGTGCTATGGGACCTCACTCCAATTAATATTGTTTAATTTTTATTTATTTTATGTTAACTCATCATTTCCCTATCTACATTTGTTTGCAGGGGATTTAACTACATTTTGCTGCCTTTTGCAGCCCTCTAGCCCTTTCCGGGTGTGTTTTACAGCCTTTTTAGTGCCCAAAAGTTCGGGTCCCCATTGACTTCTATGGGGTTCGGGTTCGGGATGAAGTTCGGGTCGAGTTCGGATCCCGAACCCGAACATTTTTCGAAAGTTCGGCCGAACTCGTCGAACCCGAACATCCAGGTGTTCGCTCAACTCTACCCATATACCTCAATTGTTCTCCAATCACTTCCACTCCGAGTTTCTGAGGGATTCTGGTGTACAAACTTTCAACATCGATAGATGCTAAAAGGAATTCCTCATGCCATTCTATCTCTTTTATTTCTGTCAAAAAGTCACTGGTATTCCTCAAAAACGAGGGTATCCCTTCCAACAAAGGGCGCAATAACCAATCGAGATACTGGGATAATGGCTCGGTGACCGAGCCAATCCCTGCTACGATTGGGCGCCCGGGGGGTATTACCAGTGACTTATGAATTTTAGGTAGATGATACCAGACAGGTTTGATTGGAAATTGAGGATATAGTTTTTCGGCAATTTTATTGGTGAGGGCTCCCTGTGCTACATACTTCCACAACAAGGATCTTAACTGTTGTTGGTATTTAAAAGTGGGATTAGTTTTCAGTCGGACATATGTATTTTGATCATTGAGTTGCCTATAGGCTTCTTCTACATATAGGGATTTATACATGATGACGATCTTTCCACCCTTGTCGGCCGGTTGACCTTTATAGTGGCCTGACCTGACCTTTTATAGGTCAGTCACTCACCTCCACAGCATGAAAGGCATGATGAAGCGCTCTTAGCGTGAAACAGCTGTAGCCGTACCTCCATTTGACCTATGTGCACAGACCTGCCTGTACCCTATTTTATAGTTCTTTAGGAACAGCTCAATATGTTCCCTCGCCACATAGGGGTTGAACATTAATACAATAAGATGTACATCATCATTATAGAGCAAGATAAAGGATAAACCGTCCAAAACTGGGTTACTTTCATTCTCTTTCAAATGGTAGTGCAAATTCTGGCATGCACCTAAAGAACTCAAAACCAGCGTGTACATACCTCCCCTGGGGTCTTGTAGGCATACAATATTTTCTCTTCTGACAAGCAGAATCTTGAAAAGAACTTCTTGGACAAGAAACTCCAAATTAAAAAGATTCTTCTTAGCTTCCTCCACCGCTATTCCAAAGCCGTGCTTGACCCGGCCCTGGCGTGACGAATGCACACTCCCATGATTGCTATAAACCGCCGTCTACCCCCAAAAGGTGATGCTGCAAGGCCAAGGGCATGACTAAGGTTACCTCAGGCAAGAAAGATCTTGGCAAAAGGCCGAGAAGCGATAACCCGCTCGGCCTCGACAACGGGGCCGCTTATCGCCAATGCAGAGCACTTCTCAAGGCAACAGCCTACAGGCCCCAGCCATATCCACAGTCCGGGAGGCTTCTTGCTCTCTCACAAAACAGGAAAAAATGTGCGTCCTACGCTCAGAAATCACCAGCATGCTCCTCTTCGTGTTCGCCATCTGCATAGCTCCGCCCACCACTGTTGGACACACCTTTTCTTCACACGAAATTCCTTGTACCAAAGCACGCCAAGCACGCCAAGCAGAAAAAATGAAAAGAGGAGTGAATTGAAAAAAAAAAAAAAAGGTATGCATTGTTGATTGTGATGTCACGGCCCCATTGTTGAGTGTTCCATCAGGGCCCTTGTGATGTCATCCAGTGACCTGACCTTACTTGACCTCTGACCTGATAAGCCACAGTTTTTGAATCACCATTAATAACTTTGTCCTTCCTAACTGTGCATAATAACGGTTCAATTGCACAAATAAATAAAACCGGAGATAACGGACATCATTGTTTAACACCACATTCAACTTCAACATTCCCAGATAAAAAACCATTAACTGAAACTTTACTCATACTATTAAAATACATGCATCTAATCCAATTTATAAAAACATCCGGACAACCAAATTTCTTTAGAACTTCAAATAAAACCTGATGAGAAACTCTGTTGTACGCCTTTTCAAAATCCAATGATAACAGCGCTACCTCTTGACCTCTATCATTCACATCCCAAATCACATCTCTAATTAATAACAACGAATCACTAATTTTTCTACCTGGTACGGCACAAGTCTGATCAATACCAATTACAGAAGCAATCGCTTTTTTTAAAGGGATATTAACCCCTTAAGGACTGCATGATTTTTTGCCAGCGGGTGGTGCAGGGGGAGGGAGTTGTGGGCGGTGCGGGAGGCGGGCGGGATCGCGATCCCCCGCCAGCCTCCCCTTGAAAATTTGTTGGTGTTCAGTGGGTATACCAGGGTGCCAGCACATTGCTGGCACCCTGGTATAAACGGCTGACATCGGTGATGCGATGTCAGCCGTTTAACCCTTTCCATACAGTGGTCCGCGCCAAAAAAGTGTAATATAGAGCAACCAAAAATCATATGTACCCTAAACTAGTACCAACAAAACTGCCACCCTATCCCGTAGTTTCTAAAATGGGGTCACTTTTTTGGAGTTTCTACTCTGGGGGTGCATCAGGGGGGCTTCAAATGGGACATGGTGTCAAAAAAACCAGTCCAGCAAAATCTGCCTTCCAAAAATCGTATGGCATTCCTTTCCTTCTGCGCCCTGCCGTGTCCCCATACAGCGGTTTACGACCACATATGGGGTGTTTCTGTAAACTACAGAATCAGGGCCATAAATAATGAGTTTTGTTTGGCTGTTAACCCTTGCTTTGTAATTGGAAAAAAAATATTAAAATGGAAAATCTGCCAAAAAAGTGGAATTTTGAAATTGTATCTCTATTTTCCATTAAATCTTGTGCAACACCTAAAGGGTTAACAAAGTTTGTAAAATCAGTTTTGAATACCTTGAGGGGTGTAATTTCTTAGATGGGGTCACTTTTATGGAGTTTCTACTCTAGGGGTGCATCAGGGGGGCTTCAAATGGGACATGGTGTCGCAAAATCTGGCTTCCAAAAACCATACGGCGCACCTTTCCCTCTACGCCCTACTTTGTGCCCGTACAGTAGTTTACGGCCACACATGGGGTGTTTCTGTAAACGGAAGAGTCAGGGCAATAAAGATACAGTCTTGTTTGGCTGTTAACCCTTGCTTTGTTGGTGGAAAAAATGGGTTAAAATGGAAAATTAGGCAAAAAAATGAAATTCTCAAATTTCATCCCCATTTGCCAATAACTCTTGTGCAACACCTAAAGGGTTAACGAAGTTTGTAAAATCAGTTTTGAATACCTTGAGGGGTGTAGTTTATAGAATGGGGTCATTTTTGGGCGGTTTCTATTATGTAAGTCTCGCAAAGTGACTTCAGACCTGTAGTGGTCCCTAAAAATTGGGTTTTTGTAAATTTCAGAAAAATTTCAAGATTTGCTTCTAAACTTCTAAGCCTTGTAACATCCCAAAAAATAAAATATCATTCCCAAAATGCTACAAACATGAAGTAGACATATGGGGAATGTAAAGTCATCACATTTTTTGGGGGTATTACTATGTATTACAGAAGGAGAGAAACTGAAACTTTGAAATTTGCAAATTTTCAAAAAATTTTGGTAAATATGGTATTTTTTTATGTAAAAAAATTTACTTTTTTGACCCAATTTTAGCAGTGTCATGAAGTACAATATGTGACGAAAAAACTATCTCAGAACGGCCTGGGTAAGTCAAAGCGTTTTAAAGTTATCAGCACTTAAAGTGACACTGGTCAAGTCCTTAAGGTGAAATTAGGGCTGAGTCCTTAAGGGGTTAAGAGAAGCTCAAACTCAAAATTCTTATTTCTCCAAGTAATTTTATCCTCATCCTTTTCCCCACACAAAACCCATACGTCTTCAAAATTCACTGCTGCCATAATCTCCTTCAAACAAGAGACAGATCCATCCTTTTTTTTATCTAGATGACAGTTGAAATCTCCTCCAACAATGACTGAATCTACACCAGTAAGAAAAAGCCTTAAAGTTTCAAATAACTCAATTCTCATCTTTTTTTTCCGTATAACCATATACACAAAAACATCTAATTTTTATTTGTCTTTCTCACTTCCACCAATAAAATTCTCCCAGGACAGATCTCTACTACTTTTTCTACATTCCAGTCCCTACTACACAAAAAGGCAACACCATCACTTTTAAATTGATTCCCACCAGAGAAAACTGCATTACCATTCCAATGTTCTTTTAAAAAATTATAACACAACCTTTTTTCCAGGTTACATTCTTGAAGAAAAATAAAATCAAAATTCTCTTTCTCAAAGAATCCATAAACTGCAGCTCTCTTCTGTTTATTTTTGAACCCCTGAACATTCAGGGAAGCAACACGCATCATCTTTTAACATTTAAAATAGGGCTTTCTCCCCCGCCCTCACACTGTTCATTTTCATCTATCTTTAGGCCATCAGAATCAACTGGACTAATAGGAGGTAATAGATCGAACACCTCCACTCCTCTCTTTTTTTCTGCCCTACCATCATCCTCAGAATCTCCCGAACCACCTTCTTCACCGAGGCTTCTTTTTAACCTCTTACATTCTAACTCCATTCCTTCCTGATTACATGGCACACCACTAGACATAGCACTTGGCCCTATGCTAGAGATCATCTCATTTAATTTTGTCAAATCATCATTCAATACTTCAATAGGATCACTTCCTTCTCCATTACTTCTTCCCTTTTTTCTTTTATCTTTTCCATCTTCTCCCTTAGAACTCTCTTCCACCTCTCCCTCCATCTCCTCCACTTGCACCTGGTCAACACTTTGCGGCTCTTGATTAGCATGTTCCACCTGAGCCACCACATTTCTATTTTTTGGACAGTCCTCCGCTTGGTGAACTTCCTCTGGACAATCTTCACACCGATTACAATGAAAATCACCATGACCATATTTTTTACAAGATTTGCAGTAAGGGGGCATCCCCGAAAAAAAAAGAGATCCTCTACTGCGACCAATATAGACCACCGGTGGAGGTCTACAAATCCCACTCTCTTCCATTGGATCTTTTTTAAAAATAACTCTATAAATCCTCTTCCCATTCCATACACCGAAAGGCGTTCTTCCCAACTGAACTAAGGAAAGATTCTACTTCTTGATCTGTAACAAAGGGACTATACATCTGAATAGTTAATAGTCTAAACTGAAACTGAAAAAGAGGGGCAACTTTTATCCCCAAAAAAACATTATTCTCCTTATTGGCTTCATAACGAGAAAACACCTGTTCACATAGGAGATTGCTCTCCAGAGTCACATCCACAATCCCCCTCGAAAAAAAAGTCTGAACACAAAAATAGTCCTCCGACTGAATTTTAAGAATAGGAACAAAAATATTTCTATATAAGAAATTTTAAATCCTTACGGTCACGAAACTCCGATGAAATGAAGAATCTGATCGTGTCCTTCAGGCCATAATCCTCAGAAAAAAAATCCGGACGATCTCCAGCGGCAAAACCACCTCTTCCTCTTCCGCCAGGTCTCCTTCCAGACTCCATCTTTTAGACAGAAAAGAATCCTCTCTTCTCTTCTTTAATCAAAGAAAGCCCCACTACAGAGCCAGACCGCCACTGCTTCCACAAGGAAAGGGAAATCAAGAACCGGACGAAAAAGATCTTCTCCTCCACCTCCGAATCCAGGACCCCACCGAGAAAGGAAACAGCTTCTTCAGCGATCCACGGTGATCACCCCCCGTTTATCCTGGGGACTAAGCCGTACTACCCAATAGCAACGAGAAGGTTAAGACCTGGCAATAAACCAGATCGATCCTTCAGGGCCGAGTAGACGGGTACCCCAAGAAAACCTTCCAGCAAAACCAAATGCTTTTACACACTCGATCGTGCCAAAAGGCCGAGAAGTGATAACCTGAAAAGGGTTCGCAGTACAGGCCGATGGTCCCCAATGCAGAGCACTAATGAAGGCAATAGACTACTGTCCCCAGCCCAAGACACAGTCCGGGAGGCTTCTTTCTCTCACAAACCGGGGAAAACGTGCGCACGCGTCCTACGCTCAGAAGTCACCAGCATGCTCCTTTTCGTGTTTGCTATCTGCATAGCTCCGCCCACACGCAACTTTTGGACACGCCTTTTCTTCGCACGAAATTCCTGGTGCGGTGCCAAAGCACGCGAAGCAGAAAACATGATAGGAATAGTAGTGAGTGAAAGGGAAAAAAAAAAAAAAAAGTCTAAGCATTGTTGATTGTGATGTCACGGCCCCATTGTTGAGTGTTCCATCAGGGCCCTTGTGATGTCATCCAATAGCTGACCTTATTTGACCTCTTGACCTGACAAGGCTCTTGTGACACGCGCAGTGTTCCGTCCATTGAACAGACAAGGTAGGTCCAGCTGCATAGGAAGTGCTGGGCTACTTTTTAGCCACCAAGTAATCCAGTTCAAAAAATCCACAAGAGGGAGACACAGGCAAACTTTACTCATTTATTGAAGCACTGGAAGAGCTAAATGGTTACATCCAGCCAACTTGATACAAAAAGGGTCAATTGCCTGCCAGAGATGACTCAGCAACCCTCCCAGGTGTGCACAACAGGCCCAAATCAAACCCAAGGGAATGTGCGTGGAGGTCCAAACACTTCATTCAGGTGATAAACCCATCAGTCTAAATTTGATTTAGGGTGTGAGGAGACTGGCTGACTGGGTTGCTTGGTGCTGGAACAAACCAACAGCTGATGCAATTAGGAGATTGACAGACTAGATGCAGGTATGCAGAAAGCAGGGCAGACAGAGGAGAAGCTGAAGTGCAGACTCCTGAGGGAGGCAGGACACACACAACTTTCCACTTGCTTGCTGGAAGGATGCTTGCAATCAATCAATTTCATTCTATTTTTTCATACTGGATTAGAAGGGGTGCATCGGTCCTGGAGGTACTGCAATACCAGGTCAATGCGTGGAGTGGACAGAGCAAGCTCTTTTTCCATCTCCCTGTTGGAAAAATCCATTTAATATATGGTCCCCAGATAGGGGACGTATCAGATTTTATTTTTTTAAGTTGGCAATCACTTATACAGGGATAACACTTATTTATTTAAAAAACCAATAAATTTATACAACTATTCACATAAAAAAAAATATATGAAAACAGTTATAAAATGACATGGTGGCACATTACATTATTGCATTCCAATCATTTAAAAACCATTCCCTTGTAAGGGTGGCATTAGCTTTCTTGTCAATCAAATAATAAATATACAATTCACACAGACAGAGACCTAAAACATCTTCAACTAATAAAACCTCCTGTTTAAAAATTAAAATGTTCCTGGCCTTCCATAGAGCTTCTTTAGCGCAATTCACCGTCTTCCATGCCTTTGTTTTGTGGGCAACTGATGGGCATTCCATAAAACCATATAAAATCAAGTTATAATTAAAAGTCCTTATACTGGCGATTTTTCCTATCAGTGGGTGCAAAGGCTTGTGCAAAGGAGCAGGTCCACAGAAGATGGTGCACGGTTTCCACTTCTTGGCATCCTTCTCTTGGGCAGATTTCTGATCTCACGTAGCCTCTTCTGTATTGGAATGCCCGGCATGGAAGACATTGGTGAATGCAGCTCCAGGCCAGGTCCTTCTGTGTGTTAAATAGATAGGAAATATTGATTAAATTCCAAGTATTAGTACATATTTCTTCTCTAAAATTTCCTACCTCACAAACTCTCTGTCTTTTATTTCCTTTATTAGTCTTTTACTATCTTTTAGTTCGTTTACACTTTTATTTTTTAGATTAAAATCAGTCACTATCTTTTCTAAAGCTTGTTTTTTTACAGGTAATTTAAAAGCGTAAGGTACGGATAAAACTGTATTAAACCAACCAAGCCTTCTCATAAAAAACCCTGTATTAAAACGTATAAAATATGACCAATAATGATCTTTAAAAAGTGCATTAAAACAGAAACTAAAAAACTTTATTAAGAGAAACCTATTAAAATCGAGAAAATCTTTGCCACCCTTGGATTTTGATTTCATCACAATTTCTTTTCTTAGCTTCTCCATTCTAGAACTCCAAAAGAAGGTAAAACAAGTTTTGGTTATTTTCCTTAAAAGCACAACAGGAGGGGGGGAAGACCATGCTTAAATATAATAAAATAGGTAAAATAACCATTTTTATAATTAAAACTTTACGTTCCACATACATATTTTTTGATTGACTTTTTGTGCCACCATGTCCCAACTATAAGAACCATTATTAGATTCATTAAAGGAGATACCTAAAATTTTTACACTGTTAGATACAGGAACTGGTATATCTCTTAGTTCCGTGCTTCCGATATTTAAAACACTGCTTTTGCTAAGATTTATTTTAAAACTGGAAGCATAACAATAAAATTTAATTTGTTTCAGAGTTTTCTAAACCGAAAGGGTGTCCCTGCAAAGTACCGCAACGTCATCCATGTAGCCTCTACTTCCCCCCCCTCCCGGCAGGGGGACGCCTCGGATTTGCTTGTCGCGTCTAATTGCGCACAATAGAGGCTCTAATGCACATATAAAAAGCAGTGGGTACAAGGGACACCCTTGTTTCACCCCAGACTTTAAAAATATTTCCTGTGTTTTAAAACCATTTACTAAAATTCTACTTGAGCAGTCCTTATAAAAAGCTTTTAAAGACGGTAAAAAACCTTCTGGTATACCCATTCTCTCTAAAACCTTAAAAAGATAAAAATGGGAGACTCTGTCGAAAGCTTTTTCAAAGTCGACTGATAAAATAGCTAGTTTGTTATTTCTAGACTTTGAGTCTTCTATACAGTCTTTAATTAAATTAAGGTTGTCCCAAATACTTCTTCCTGGAATTGCGCATACCTGGTTTGGATGGATTATATTACCAATTATGGCTTTCAATCTATTCGCGCATATTTTTGCCATAATTTTGTAATCTGTATTTAAAAGGGTTATTGGTCTCCAGTTCTTTAAATCAGTTTTGTCACCTTTTTTAAATAAAAGGGAGACCTCAACTTTTTTCCAGGATTTGGGTAAAACCTTAGAATTAAAAACTTCGCTAAAAAGACTATAAAAATAATCTTTTAAAAGGCTATAAAACTTCACATAAAACTCACTGGGTATACCATCCAGCCCAGGTACCTTACCTGCTTTAAAACTTTTGACTGTCTCAAGGATTTCCTGCTCCGACAGATTTTGTAATAAAACCTGTTTTGAAGCAGGATCTAAAAAGGTGGTGATCTCCTTCAATGAGTCTTTCATAAAATTCTGATCCACAGGTTTCACACTGAAAAGGGAAGTATAAAAACCATGAACTTTATTTAAAATACTTTGCACATTAGAATCGCCTTCAATATTTTCTATTACATTTTTCTTGTGTGTTTTAAAAAAAAAATATCTTGAAAGTTTCATTCTCCTCCACAAACTGCACCCTAGAACGGAAAATAATTTCTTTGCCCTTCCGTTCTAAAAATTGTGCAATTTCTTTTTTTAAGTCTTCTATTTCTTTATCTACATTAATATCACAATCTCGAAATTTATATAAAGTTTGCAGATGGGTATTTAAAATTTTAAAAGAGGCTCTTTTTTCTTTAGCTTTGTTTTTGCTTACTTTAATAAAAAAATCTTACATTTTTTTCTTCATACCCTCCTACCATAAACTGGTGGGAGTATCTAGCTCTTTTTTCCGTCTGCATTCTTTATAAAACTCACTAAAATCAGTTAAAACCTGTGGATCATCCAATAGGGAAACATTCATTTTCCAGGATTTTTTGCCGTAAAACTTATTAAGATCATGCTTTATACTAAAATATAAAAGCCTATGATCTGATAAAACATTAGTTAAAACTTCACACTTAAAAGGCAGTAACTGTTCATTACAAAAAATTTAATCAATCCTTTATTTACAATTAATGTTACTCCAGGTAACGCCGGCCTCCTCCGGGCTATCCCTGTTACATTCTTTATACACATCTAACAGATTAAAATTGTTCACAATATTTTTCAACAGCCCGGAGGTTTTGTCATAATTCCTACTTACAGAACGCGTTCCCCTCTTATTATACAGTTAAAATCACCTGCAAGTCTCAAAGGATCAGTAGTGTTAATAAAAAGTGGTAAAATTTCCAACATTCTTGCTTTCTCATTTTTGGCAGGTGATCCATAAAAATTAAAAAACTGCCATTTAACACCGTCTATAAAAGCTTTAACTAATAAAAATACGACCTGGTAAAATTTCATTAATATCATCAATTAAAACGTTTCCCTTAAAAGGTATGGCGACCCCACCCGATCTGGACTCATTTGATCCAGACCAGATGGATGGCCTGTGCTGCCAATCTTCTTTATATTTCTTATAGGAGATAGCATGTGGGATGCCGCATTCCTGGGGAAAAAAACTGATGCCGTAAAAAAGGATAAAAAATGTAAAAGTGCAATCCTTGTACTTCTCTGTTTGACGCCCCTTACATTAAAAGTAATGGCTTTGAGTTCTGTATCCATTTAAAAAAAAAAAAAGGAAAAACAAAACACTAAAATAATTACCAGCGGGACCAGAAATCTAGTTGCCACTCACGTCCCCACCATACGACGACACTGTGAGCAATGACTCTGCAGGAGAGGAACTGCCCTCGCTCAGATATGTGTCGGCAGCCGCACACTGGTAAACCGGCAGGCAAGCCTCTGACAGTCTCGGCTGGGTCTCCATTCTCTGACCATGTGGGTCCCCAGCGGGCTCCGACATTCTCCCCTCAACCTGAGATGACTCAGGCCCTCCAACAGGGGGACGCTGTGCACATGGCAGTGAATCAGAGGCCTCTAGGGTATCCATGCCCTCCCTCTCTGCCTGATCAGGCAGGGAGGAGGTTTCAGGGGGAGCCGCGTCCGCCTTTGCCGCCAGGCCGGACATTTCCATCTGCTCCCCCTACCCAGGTCCCTTGTCGAGCGCCTCCGTCTGCCACGCTTTCGGGGACCCTCCTGTTCTTGCTCGCTTTCACACGAATCGGTGTCGACCTCAGGAGACCCAGCATGTGGAGCATGCCCGATTGCCCCCTCCTGCACTTCCATCAGGGGCAACTCGGGCCTCTCGCTTCCCTGCTCCCTGTCATGCTTCCGTTTGGCCAGTCTCTGAGCCTGAGACATGTTTTTTTTCTTTTTACCCTGCGTCTGCCAGACACCTTCTTCAGCCCTCTCCGCTTCGGCTTCTTGATCGCCCGGGGCATCGTACGCTCGTTCCTCTCCATCGGGGTGGGTTGGTCCCGCTCGTTTTTCCTGGGGCGCCTTGGATTGCTTTTTGTCCTTCTGAGTTCTCCTGTGAGGACAAGATGAAAAGAGATGATCGCGTTCCTGGCAGAAGCTACATTTTTTCCCTTGTTGACAATCTTTACTTTTATGTTCTACACTTCCACAATTTTTGCATTTAACACCACATTTACTTTGTTCATGACCGTACTGCCCACATGTCCTACAGAAACTTGGCATCCCTGAAAAGAAGAGGTCGCCATTAATTTGCCCAATTTTAAAACGTGCTGGGGGAGTCTTAAAACTGAGTTGAGTGCTATCGTCTTTTATGCAGGTGACTAAAAATCTCCATTTGGACGTCCAGATGTTACACTCGTTCATAATCCTCCCTTTACATTGTACGTCCTTAAAATAAACAGACAAAAAGGCTTGCACATCATCACCACGATTTTTTCTCTTCAGAGGAATGTTCGACGATTCTCAAGACATTACGGAAAATTCCGTCACCCATAAACGTAATATCGTAAATACCGAGTTTGGGGTAATCCTGAATCGCCATAATCTCGTGCTTTTTAACATGGAGTTTTAACCACGATTTTTTTCTCTTCAGAGGAATGTTCGGCGATTCTCAAGACATTGCGGAAAATTCCGTCACCCATAAACGTAATATCGTAAATACCGAGTTTGGGGTAATCCTGAATCGCCATAATCTCGTGCTTTTTAACATGGAGTAAATTGCCCAGCACGATGTCCACCAGATACCTCAGTATCTCCTTATTTTTGTCCGGGTGGACTCCCCTATTGAGAACCGCTCTCACAGAGTTTTTTAGGCGAGCGTTTTCCGGCACGTAGCCGGGATCGTCGCCCATGGTTTGCTTCGTTCGCTCGCAACCGTCGCAGCACCCTCTGGATTCGGATAAACCACACCAGAAGGTTAGGGGGGATCGCAACTCGTTATTTAGGGGACTAATCCCTCTCCCCAATAGCAGCAGGATGGTGAAGCCCGGGCTATAAACACGGGCGATCCCACCAGGCCGAGGAGAGGGGTACCCCCAAATACCTTTTGGCTAGACCAAGTGATGAAATAAAATCACATACACTTGATCTTAGTCAAAAGGCCGAGAAGCGATAACCTGAAAGGGTTCGCAGTACAGGCCGATGGTCCCCAATGCAGAGCACTTCTGAAGGCAATAGACTACAGGCCCCAGACCCACACACAGTCCGGGAGGCTTCTTTCTCTCACAAACCAGGGAAAACATGCGTGCGTCCTACGCTCAGAAATCATCTGCATAGCCCCGCCCACCCGCAACTTTTAGTCACGCCTTTTCTTCGCATGCAATTCCTGGTGCCAAACACGCCGAGCAGAAAACATGATATGAGGAGTGAATAGTGAAAAAAAAAAAAGGGTATGCATTGTTGTTGATTATGATTTCAGGGCCCTTGTGATGTCATCCACTGACCTGACCTTATTTGACCTCTGACCTCACAAGCCTCCTGTGACACGTGCAGTGTTCCGTCCATTGTCGAGACAAGGTAGGTCCAGCTGCTGCTGCAAATACATAAGAAGTGCTGGACTACTTTTTATCCTCCAAGTAGTCCAGTTCAAATGATAGATCCACAAGAGGGAGACACAGGCAAACTTTACTCATTTAATGAAGCAAAGAAAAATGGTTACATCCAGCCAACTTGCTACAAAAGGGTCAATTCTCAGGGACAACTCAGCATCGCAGGTGTGCACAACAGGCCCAAATCAAACCCAAGGTAATGTGCGTGGAGGTCCAAACACTTCATTTAGGTGATAAGCCAATTAACCCATGAGTCTTAATTGGATTTAGGGTGTGAGGAGACTGGCTGACTGGGTTGCTTGGTGCTGGAACAAACCAACAGCTGATGCAATTAGGAGATTGACAGACTAGATGCAGGTATGCAGGAAGCAGCACAGCACTGACTGGGCAGACAGAAGAGAAGCTGAAGTGCAGACTCCTGAGGGAGGCAGGACACACACAACTTTCCACTTGCTTGCTGGAAGGATGCTTGCAATCAATTTCATTCTGTTTTTCATACTGGATTAGAAGGGGTGCAACGGTCCTGGAGGTACTGCAATACCAGGTCAATGCGTGGAGTGGACAGAGCAAGCTCTTTTTCCATCTCCCTGTTTGAAAAATCCATTTAATATATGGTCCCCAGATAGGGGACGTATCAGATATTAAACTGATAAGAACAGATAAGGTTTCAACATAAATTTATTAAGGTAAAAAGTCATACAAAAAAAGAAACCAAGAATTATAAATTAACATAAAACAATGATAATATTAATAGGACATAAAATTATAAAACAATTGTATTCCAAATATTCAAACACCATAGGGTATTTGCCTCCTTTAGACCAAAATTCATTTTATCTCTTAAAAAATAAACATATAATTCACCTAAAGCAATTCTCATACAATTCTTGACATCGATATTATCATGTTTAAACATTAAAATATTTCTAATTTTCCAGATGGCATTTTTAAAACAATTAACAATCATCCAACAAACTCTTTGTTGTCTAGGGGTTGGGCAGGTAAAAAGTCCATATAAAACATATTCATATGTAAAATCTCTCAGACCACATATCCATTTAAAAAGAGGGCCGGCCTTCCTCCAAATCTTCTGTGCGTAGTGACAATTCCAAAAAACGTGCAATACCGTCTCACCTATCCGTTGGGCACCTGGCTCTCGCCACCAGCCCTCGTCTGAGTAGGGAGGCACTGGTGAGCGATCGCCCAGGACAGTTCCTTGTGGACATTTTCCAAAAATTTCCCGTACACATTCCGCCACACTTTTCTGGATCTTTCTTGTGAGAAATTTGCCACCGTCACTATTTCTTCATATTTCCGACTCAACACTGATACTTTCTTCTGGTCCCCCAGAATTTCAGGCTCCAACTCTTGCAGGTGCAGGAGCCTGACTGTTTTTTCCAGGAGCACAGGAGCATTTAGAGGAATCCGGAACCATCTCTTAAAAACCATACCCGCTGCGTATTTTAAAAAATAACTAAAAATGCCATTGGATTTAAATGACTTAAAACAGAAACATTTAATGTAAAAGAAATTAAAAAGGTTAGGGACATCTTTACCACCATTATCTCTACTTCTATACATAAAATCACGCTTTAATTTTTCCATTGTTGACCCCCATAAAAATTGAAAACAAATACGTGTTAATTTTTTAATATATCGAGTAGAAGGAGGGAAAACCATTGCTATATTCAACATAATAGGGACTAAAATCATTTTTATTATTAAAATTTTCCCTTCCATTGTAAGATGTCTTAAATTCAACATTAAAACTTTCTTCTCTATTTTACCAATTACAATGTCCCAGTTAGAATGTCCATTATTAACCTGATTAAAAATAACTCCTAAAATTTTTATTTGTTCCTGTTGCATCCGGACTCCAGATGTTATGGAAGAGTCCCATTTTCCTATATAAAAGCAATCACTTTTATCTAAATTTAATTTAAAACCTGATGCCTCACAGAAAAAAATGGTGTTCCTAAGAGCTCTTATTAATGTAGGGGAATCTACGCATAATATTGTCACATCATCCATGTATCCTAATGTTTTTAATTGATTACTTCCTCCCCCTGGAATTGGCACACCCTTTACTACTTTATCTTGTCTTAACATGGCAAGTAAGGGTTCAATAGCACAAATAAAAGCGGAACACCTTTTGTTAAAAAAACATTAATAGAAGTATGACTAAAACAGGAGTTATATAAAAGCTTAATTTTACTTATAATAAAATCAGGTACACATAACTTTTTTAAAACCATAAAAAGATATTCATGGGACACTCTATCAAATGCTTTCTCAAAATCCAGTGATAAAATCGCAAGGCTCTGCTTTCTGTCTTTAAAATACCATATTACGTCTCTTAAACTGTTTAACAATTCTGCTATAGATCTATCAGGTACCCCACAAACCTGATTAGCATGTATTATTTTCGCGATAAAAGGTTTAAGACGTAAGGCTAAAATTTTATAATCAACATTTAAAAGCGTAATAGGTCTCCAATTTTTAAGTTTGCTCCTATCACCTTCTTTAATAAAAGAGAAACAATCCCCTTCCTCCAGGACCGGGGCAATTCCTCCACAGAGAAAGCTTCCTTGTATAATAAAAACATGTCATCTTTTAAAATATCCCAAAAAGTTAGATAAAATTCAATAGTTAACCCGTCTTCTCCCGGAGCCTTGCCTTTAGAAAAACTCTTAAAAGCTGATAAAAGTTCTTCCATAATAAGATTCCGAGATAAAACCTCCTGATCTAAAATATCTAACTTAAAATCTAGGGAATTAATAACATAATTTAAAAAGGACATGTCAATTACTTTTTTATTAAAAAGAAGTTGATAAAAATTAAAAGCTGAATTTAACATCCCATTAACAGAAGATTCTCCTAAGTCAAGAATTATATCACGTCTTTTATTCACATTTTTTTTAAAAAGAATCGGGAGCACTTTTCATCATGGGAATTAAAAATTATTTGCTTCACTTTATCTTCTATGCATTTCTTTATTTCAGCTTTTAGGTTGACCATATCTGATTCAACATCAATACCAACTTCTTTTAGTTTAAATAAGACATTTAAACATTTAAGAATATCAAACAATTGTTTCTTTTCTTTAGCCTTCTTCCTACCTGCTTTTATAAAAAAGAATTTAATCTTAGGCTTCAGGCCCTCCCACCAGTGTAGCATGGACTCATGGGGGTCTCTCTTTTCCTGCCAACACTGGTAGGTCCGCACAAACTCAGCCTTAATCTCGGGGTCCTCTAGTAAAGAAACGTTCAACCTCCAGAGGCCCTTATTTATCTTTTGCTCCCCTTTTAATTCTAAATGTATAGAGAATATTATTGAAGAGCTCACATTTCTGGGGTAAAAAAATTTCTGAAGCAAAAATAAAATCATTTCTGGAGCTCACTCTCCCATTGGACCAAGTGACACCTGGGTCCGCCAGCAATCTTTAAGATTAAAATCCTCAATAAAATTCTTCAGCAGGTAGGAAGTACGATCCCTCCTATTCATATCACCCCCTTGCGGGGTTTCATTTTCACGGGTACAGTTAAAATCACCTCCTATCAGCAAGGGGGTAGAACCAGTACAAAATAATGGCAATATATTAAAAAGTTCTGCCCTCTCCTGTTTATCAGGAGGGGCGTATAGATTCAAAATGCGACATAAAAGACCTTTAAAACGTAAATTAATAAAACCGCTCTGCCTGGTATAACTTCTGTCACAGACTGTACATCAATGTAATAACCTCGACACAACAAACCCACACCAACTGAGCGATTGTCATTTGCTTCAGACCAAACTGAAGGGCCCAGCTTCCGGTCCTTTTTAAGGTCATTATATTTCATCTGACTTGGAATGCCACATTCTTGTAATAAGAAAAGGTCAAAGTTCATTGTCTCTAGATAGGAAAATAAAGCCGCCCTGCGAACAGGGCTCTTTAGGGACCTCACATTCAGTGAGGAAATTTTAATAGGTAGTGAAGACATATAAATAATTAAACAACAGAGTCCAATCCAGATGACTCTGCCTCCTCAATCTCCTGAGAGCAGGAGGCTCCGGAGTCCGGACAATAAGAAAAGATCTCGGAGATGTGTTGCGATCCTACTGCACCTCTTAGCTCTCCTTCATCTGAACTTCGATGATTTGCTTTTCTTTGGCTCACAGTTACTTCTTCTCTTGTTCTTTTCGTAGTGCAAGAAACATCCATCTCTTCACTTTCAGGTCTTTTAATCTCCCGGGCGCCGTCACCACCTTGGACATCTTTCTTCTTTTTCCCAGCCAGCTTGACCTTTTGCGACAACTCCCCTTTCCGTGGTGTCTCTTTTGTTGAGATACCTTTACCAGCCACTCCCGGGGTCACCCCCGCAACCGCTGCGGGGGAACTTGATTCCGGGAGTCTAGGCGAGTGTTGGCGGTCAGTGTCGGAGGTTTTCCTAATTGGACCCGTTTTAGATGGTGTAACGGTGCCAACTACTTGGGAAACCATAGCATCTCCAACACTGTGGACCTTCATTGCCTCATCCTGTACTTGTGGTGTACCAGGTCAAAGCTCGGGTCTAGCCACCAAACTCTCCGCCTGAGCAATAATAGTTTTAGAACACTCTGCCCTTGTCCGCAAAGAGAGCCTCCTGCTCAAACTTTTCCTCCTCCCAATGTATTCGGTCAGATCCCCTGTGAGCATCACCGACGATTCTCTTCGCTCATTTCAGGTTGGGACCTAGAGATCATTGTAGAGCTAGAACAGCTCCTCTTTGACCCCTTCGCATCTTTGTTGCCATTTTCCCCGCCTGACGAGACCTTAGAGGGTCCTGGCATAGTCCCTTAAATGATTCCGGGTCTGGAAATCAGGGCATTGCCAGCAGAACCCACATCAATTGCGGGTGCCTGCTTTGGCCCCAACTCGGATGCCCCTTGTTCAGGCTCCCCTCCGGGCGCTCTGAGTGTTCGAGTCTTACCAGGACAATCCTTATATTTATGACCGACCTTTCCGCACAAATCACAGCATATAACAGCGCTGCAACTTGAGGACATGTGTCCTTCCTGGCCACATCTGTTGCAACGCTTTACCTGTGAGTCACAATTTTCTTTGGTATGACCAAATTTGTGACAATTGCTGCAAAACTGAGGCATCTGAGGGTACAGGAGAAACCCCTTGTTTCTCCCTATTGCAAAGGAGGATGGTGGGTGGTCCAAACCTCCGATGCCTTCAGGATTTTGGAAGAACTTGATGAAGTACTTCCTCTTTCCATTCCAAAAGCCTTCGCCATTTTTCACTTCATGAGAGAAGTGCACCTCTCTACAGTAGCGTTTCAAAAACATGGTGACATCAGCCTCAGGTATAAACGGATTATACATGCACACCACGAGAGGTATCGACTACTCACCATAGAGGAGTACGAAATTCAGACCGTCAAGGCGATCCTCCGCCGGATCTGCGCTATTCAGCGCCGCATAGATGTTTGCACAACACGCCTTAGTGCAAAAGGTGATGGTATAATGCCCTTTGTAATCCTGGTCACAGAGACATAGGATGTCCTCCCTTCGGAATTGGAAAAAGCCGAACAGGATTTCCGTCACAACGTAGAGCAACTTCTTCCTATCACAGACCTTTTCCGCAACCTCAATCCGTACGGACTGGCTCAGATGGGTTTCCCCATCGGCAAAGCCAAAGGAGAACGGCATCTCTGCAATCCAGGGACTAATCTCTCCCCCAATAGCAGTAAGAACAGGAGCTCCACTAAAAAGCAGAGTCCCAGCTCAAGGCCGAGAAAGAGGTACCCCAGGTGCTTTGATGCCAATAAATGCTTCCACGCTTAAAAAAAAAAAAAAAAAACACCCACAAAGATCAGAGATCACTGTGAAACGCGATTGCCTCCCGTTGCCCAGGGACTAAGCCTATCCCCTATAGCAGCAAGGGGGCACAACGCAGGCTATGAACCTACCCCCGTCCCCCAAGGCCGAGGAATCGGGTACCCCAGACACCCTCCAGCCAAGACACCATGTATCCCTACACTTGATCTTAGCCAGAAGGTCAAGAAGCGATAACCTGAAAGGGTTCGCAGTACAGACCGATGGTCCCCAATGCAGAGCACTTCTGAAGGCAATAGACTACAGGCCCCAGACCCACACACAGTCCGGGAGGCTTCTTTCTCTCACAAACCAGGGAAAACGTGCGTGCGTCCTACGCTCAGAAATCAACAGCATGCTCCTCTTCGTGTTCGCTATCTGCATAGCTCCGCCCACCCACGCAATTCCTGGTGCCAAAGCACGCCAAGCAGAAAGCATGATATGAGGAGTGAATAGTGAAAAAAAAAAAAGGGTATGTATTGTTGTTGATTGTGATGTCAGGGCCCCATTATTGAGTGTTCCGTCAGGGCCCTTGTGATGTCATCCACTGACCTGACCTTACTTGACCTGTGACACGTGCAGTGTTCTGTCCATTGTCCAGACAAGGTAGGTCCAGCTGCTGCTGCTGCAGATACATAGGAAGTGCTGGACTACTTTTTAGCCTCCAAGTAATCCAGTTCAAATGATAGATCCACAAGAGGGAGACACAGGCAAACTTTACTCATTTAATGAAGCAAAGAAAAATGGTTACATCCAGCCAACTTGCTACAAAAGGGTCAATTCCCAGGGACAACTCAGCATCGCAGGTGTGCACAACAGGCCCAAATCAAACCCAAGGTAATGTGCGTGGAGGTCCAAACACTTCATTCAGGTGATAAGCCAATTAACCCATCAGTCTTAATTGGATTTAGGGTGTGAGGAGACTGGCATGCTTGGTGCTGGAACAAACCGCTGATGCAATTAGGAGATTGACAGACTAGATGCAGGTATGCAGGAAGCAGCATAGCACTGACTGGGCAGACAGAGGAGAAGCTGGAGGGAGGCAGGACACACACAACTTTCCACTTGCTTGCTGGAAGGATGCTTGCAATCAATCAATTTCATTCTGTTTTTCATACTGGATTAGAAGGGGTGCAACGGTCCTGGAGGTACTGCAATACCAGGTCAATGCGTGGAGTGGACAGAGCAAGCTCTTTTTCCATCTCCCTGTTCGAAAAATCCATTTAATATATGGTCCCCAGATAGGGGACGTATCAGATATTAAACTGATAAGAACAGATTTTTTTTATTTTTTATTTGCCATTCAGTTCAAAGGTTGCTCCTACATTCCCAAGGGGAATAACGGGCAACCAAGTTCCTTAGGATACACCTTTAACACATCCTCATGGCCACAAAAAATGTTCTTACTTTATTTACAAGGATAAATAACTCAAACCTCAAACTCAAGAAATTTCCAGCTACCCTCCGCATCCAATCCCTTCTCCAAATCCCACTTGTACAGAAAATACAACTTATCAAGCACCATTCTAACACATCCACTCACTTAAATCTTTTCCTTCTTATAAACATACAAATTCCTACAGTCCCAAAGCACCTCTTTCACACATGTCAAAAACAACCATAATATCCTGTCTTTCCCTCTTCCTAATTGGCACAAAGCAAACATAACAATATCATACTTCAATCTTTTCACACCACTCAGCTCACCCCATACCTGTTTCGCAAACGCACACTCCCAGAATAAATGACCCACACTCTCTTCATCACCACACAAATCTCTCGGACACATATCAGATACCACTAAACCTTTCCGCCTCTGCACACTCCTAACAGGTAGGGCATTATGCATTGACATCCACATCAGATCTCTCTGTCTATTTAAAGTCTCGAACCTATCTAACTTTTCCCACATAATCTTTGTCTCATTTGAACTTAGCCCATCAATCGTACACATAAGTTTCCTTTCACTTCAAAAAACTTCTTTGCGCACATCCTCTAACTTATATTTCCTAATGAAATTCTCAGCATACTGGTACCATACACTATTTTTAAAGGCAACAGGCCTACTTCTATCCTGTTCCTCCCATTCCAACTGGCACAACATGTTCCCAGCTATGTACCGGAACATACAAGCCGCATTATTGTCTTTTCAAAGTAGTTTAACTAAGAAACGTATAAAATTAAGGCCCAAAAAAACTTCTAGGTCATGGAAATCTAATCCACCTAGCTTCCTTTTTTTAAACAAGATTTTTCTTTTAGTTTTTTCAATACAACTCCCCCAAAGAAAAATAGCAAGAGATCTTTCTACCATTTTTAACAACTTACCTGATGGAGGAAGAATCATAGGTAAAATTACACTTTTTACCACCAACACCTTGCCCGAAAAGGACAGGTCCCTCAGCCTCCACATCTCTAACTTTTTTGTAATCTTTGTCCCCAGCTCCAGCCAACTATCATCTCCTCACCCAAGATTTTGATACTACCTGACATGCACTCCATATCACATTCACTCAAAGCACCCTTCCAAAAACCTTTCAACTTACTCTTCCCCCAATTGATCTTAAAGGAAGATGCTATACAAAACAAGTTAACTAACGATTTCACCCTTTGAACATCACACTCAGAATCACACAACACACACACATCATCCATATAGCCCAGAGCTTTCACACTTCTACTCCACTCCCCGACAAACAAAAAGAATTGGCGACAAGGGGCACCCCGCCTAACCCCAGACCTAATTCCAAAAGGCAATGTCAGAAAACCATTTACTTGTACCCTACTGCAAGCACCCGAATTCAACAAATCTCCCAGGCACACCCATCCTTCGCAAAACTTTGAACAAAAACTCATGCGCACACACAATCATTCCCCTATCCCGATTCTTGCAATCCTCAATCAAATCTCTCACTAACATCAAATTATCCTGTATCACTCTCTCTGGTACCGCACACACCTGATCATTCACAATCACATGTGCAACCACTTCTCTCAGATGATTTGCTAAGATCTTAGCGAACCAGTTATAGTCTGTGTTGAGTAAAGTAATAGGGCGCCAATTACCTAAGCACCGTCTATCCCCTTTTTTAAATAAAAGAACCAAAACCCCCTGCTTCATTTCGCTAGGCATCTCCGCACCTGAAAACAATAACTTCATAACGTCAGACAGATCACTCCCAACAATGTCCCAACACTTAACATAAAATTCCCAAGGAATCCCATCTTTACCTGGTGACTTATTCCTAGCAGATTTTAAAATAACATCCTTCACCTCTGCTTCCGTTACATCACTCAGCAAAGAGACATCATCTTCAGAAATGAAGTTCTGCAAAATCTCCAAAAACTCATCATCCACACCTAGATCACACTTTTTCATACCATACAATTCCTTATAGAACCGAAGCACCACATCCAGCACATCCATACCACCCACTTCACTATCATCCTCATTCAGCAAAACATCCATCACTTTCTTCCCACCACAATCTTTTTAAAGAAAAAACGTGTACATTTTTCATTTTGCTCTCTTGCATCCACTTTAGACCTGAAAATAATTCCCCTCCCTTTCTGCTTAAACCAATCATCCACATCACTTTTCGCTCTTTCTAGATCATACTCCACATCATAACCCATACTCTTGCATTTTTGTAGGAAAGAAATTCTCCTATTGAACCACTTAAACCTTGATCTCTTTTCCCTAGCTTTAACATAACCTACATGTTTAAAAAAAACATGCTATCCTACCCTTCACCCATTCCCACCACATCAAGTCATTTGCAAACCTGCCCTTTTCTCTCCTCCACATATTATATTTTTTCTCTAAAGCATCTCTAACCTTTTGGTCAGCTAGAAGAGAAATATTCATTTTCCATACCCCTCTCCCATAAACAAAATTACTAATTTCAAAAATGGCAAATAAATAATCATGGTCAGAAAAACAAACTCTCTCCTGATTATAAACCTTACATCCCACCGAAGAGCCAGAAAAGAAAAAATAATCCAGACGTGATTCAGTTCTCCCATCATCAGCATGATAGGTGAAAGCATATTTCTTCCCCCCTCCCGCATCTTGCAAAGAAAAAACCTGCATATGTTGTTTCCACAGGTTACCGGTGACATCCACCTCTGATTCATAAGACCCGGCTCTTCCCTTCTTCTCAAGGATGCAATTGAAATCCCCACAAATAATAATCAGAATCCTCCCGTGTAGAAAAAAACTCAATTTCTCAAAGAGAGCCAGTCTATCTTTTTTGACTGCATGACCATATATGTTGATCAACTTAAAACGCCAACCACAAAAAGAAAGTACAAAACACATACATCTTCCTTCTTCTACTACTTCTCTTTGTTCAACTATAATGTCCTTATTTTGAATTAGAACACCGATCCCATCATTCCTGTTTACTCTTGAAAAGGACCAGAACGATTTACCGTATGTCCATTCACTTTCCTTCGGAGTAGCAGACAACCCACATTCTTGGACACAAATTGTATCCGAGTCCTTAGAGGACCATCGCTCTTTTGTTGGCTGATTGAAAGAGCCTCACATTTTGAGACACTATCTTAAGTTGTAATGTCATAGATGGAAAAAAAGGAGGTCTGGTTTCCAAGGAAAAGATCCCACCATGGCTCGGAACTTCACGTTCCCGAAAACTGCAGAGCCCTCTCCAAATCGGCAAGCTGCCCTTCATCCAGGTACCCTTGAATACTTGGTGTATAACTCACATACTCTGGTGACTCAAGAGCGTGCCCATCATCAGGACTTAGCACCACGAAAGGGTTGGAGGGCCCAGGAAAGATGGAACTCCCGGGCAACATAGGACTCTTCCTCAACCTTTTAGGGTCTCTTTTAATCTTCCCAATAGGTATTTTCGGCAGCGGGCATTCTTGCCTCCTCCGGCTCATCAGCAGACAAAGACCACTCTATTGCAGATGCTCCTGACCCAGAAGCCATTGCCTCTTGCCCTGTTTCCGGACTTTCTGCCTCCACAATTTGCATGGTTTCGGTAACCACCTCTTGCTGGACCTGCTCACTCATAGGGACGACCTCTTCCAAATCCCGCTCCACCTCCTCCTCCAAAGACTGACCCTCTGGAGACCCGGCTTCCTTCACCTCTTCCTCTTCTCCTCCCTCCTCTCCTTCTTCTGCTTCAGAATCCGGCTCAATCACAGTATTCTCACCTCTCTGCAATCTTTCCATCCTGGAATCTGCTTGCATCCTCTCCTGATCTCTTGCCCATCGCCTTTCGCACTGCATCTCCGTTGCGAGACTGCCCATACTTGGACAGGCCCTGCAAGCATGTTCTGTGCTCCCACACAGGTCATAGGAGCGAGGATTTGAACACACTCTAGTTTCATGGCCCCGTTGCCCACAGTTAATACAGACAACCCCATTTCCACAGTTTTCTCGAGTGTGTCCGTACTTACCGCATCCACGGCAGAAAGTGGCCATTCCTGAATAAAACAGCCTCTATTTCCTCCAATACAAAAATTTGCAGGTGGATACATTATTCCACCGATGCCCTCCGGATCTGGCTTAAACTTTACCCAGAATTTGATGTTCCCATTAAAAACACCATACAAATTCCTTTGCTCAAAACCACCCTTTACTATAGAACAGTATCTTGATAAGAAAGCCTTAATTAGTGCTTTTTCCACAAAGGGGTTATACATATGCATGGTCAAAGGTCTCTCAATGGCAGAGAATAGAGCATTAAAAGTAAAGTGCTCCATATAGCGGTGGCGGCTATTGGCTCTTAGATCTTGAAAAAAGTTCAAACATACCTCTTCCAGAAAAAAGGACACATCGTAGGTGCAGGTAGCCAAGAACTCCTGGATGCAGAAGACTTGGTCCAGTGAAATTTTCCCCAATTTGATCAGAATCTTCTCCACGACAAATTTCAGGTTCAAGCTGTCCTTGTGACGGATGTCACCAACAAGGCGTACTGTGTTCTTTACTTCAGCCATATTCTTTCAAAATGCCCAAGGCACAGGATCACTCTAGCACGACGGAAAGGTTTCCTCGTAGAAACGGCCCCTCTGACCCAGACCTAGCAGGGTTTCCCCAACCAGATCTGAGCCAAAAGGCCGAAAAGCGATAGCCTGAAAGGGTTCGCAGTACAGGCCGATGGTTTCCAATGCAGAGCACTTCTGAAGGCAATAGACTACAGGCCCCAGACCCACACACAGTCCGGGAGGCTTCTTTCTCTCACAAACCAGGGAAAACGTGCGTGCGTCCTACGCTCAGAAATCACCAGCATGCTCCTCTTCGTGTTCGCCATTTGCATAGCTCCGCCCACCCGCAACTTTTGGTCACACCTTTTCTTCGCACGCAATTCCTGGTGCCAAAGCATGCCAAGCAGAAAACATGATATGAGGAGTGAATAGTGAAGAAAAAAAAAAAAAAAAGGGTATGCATTGTTGTTGATTGTGATGTCAGGGCCCCATTGTTGAGTGTTCCGTCAGGGCCCTTGTGATGTCATCCACTGACCTGACAAGCCTGCTGTGACACGTGCAGTGTTCCGTCCATTGTCCAGACAAGGTAGGTCCAGCTGCTGCTGCAGATACATAGGAAGTGCTGGACTACTTTTTAGCCTCCAAGTAATCCAGTTCAAAGGATGGAGACACAGGCAAACTTTACTCATTTAATGAAGCAAAGAAAAATGGTTACATCCAGCCAACTTGCTACAAAAGGGTCAATTCCCAGGGACAACTCAGCATCGCAGGTGTGCACAACAGGCGCAAATCAGACCCAAGGTAATGTGCGTGGAGGTCCAAACACTTCATTCAGGTGATAAGCCAATTAACCCATGAGTCTTAATTGGATTTAGGGTGTGAGGAGACTGGCTGACTGGGTTGCTTGGTGCTGGAACAAACCAACAGCTGATGCAATTAGGAGATTGACAGACTAGATGCAGGTATGCAGTAAGTAGAGTTGAGCGAACACCTGGATGTTCAGGTTCGAGAAGTTCGGCCGAACTTCCTGGAAATGTTCGGGTTCAGGATCCGAACTTCGTCCCGAACCCGAACTTTTCGGCACTAAATAGGCTGTAAAACAGCCCAGGAAAGAGCTAGATGGCTGCAAAAGGCAGCAACATGTAGGTAAACCCCCTGCAAACAAATGTGGATAGGGAAATGAATTAAAATAAAAATAAAAATAATTAAAATGAACCAATATCAATTGGACAGAGGTCCCGTAGCAGAGAATCAGTCTTCACGTCACCCACCACGGGAACAGGCCACTGTCACATATTTAGGCCCAGGCACCCAGGCAGAGGAGAGAGGTCCCGTAACAGAGAATCTGGCTTCATGTCAGCACAGAATCAGTCTTCATGTCATAGCAGAGAATCAGGCTTCACGTCACCCACCACTGGAACAGGCCACTGTCACATATTTAGGCCCAGGCAGAGGAGAGAGGTCCCGTAACAGAGAATCTGGCTTCACGTCACTCACCACTGGAACAGGCCACTGTCACACATTTAGGCCCCGGCACCCAGACAGAGGAGAGAGGTCCCGTAACAGAGAATCTGGCTTCATGTCAGCACAGAATCAGTCTTCACGTCACCCACCACTGGAACAGGCCACTGTCACATATTTAGGCCCAGGCAGAGGAGAGAGGTCCCGTAACAGAGAATCTGGCTTCATGTCATAGCAGAGAATCAGGCTTCACGTCACCCACCACTGGAACAGGCCACTGTCACACATTTAGGCCCCGGCACCCAGACAGAGGAGAGAGGTCCCGTAACAGAGAATCTGGCTTCATGTCAGCACAGAATCAGTCTTCACGTCACCCACCACTGGAACAGGCCACTGTCACATATTTAGGCCCAGGCAGAGGAGAGAGGTCCCGTAACAGAGAATCTGGTTTCATGTCAGCACAGAATCAGGCTTCACGTCACCCACCACTGGAACAGGCCCCGGCACCCAGGCAGAGGAGAGAGGTCCCGTAACAAAGAATCTGTCTTCATGTCATAGCAGAGAATCAGGCTTCACGTCACCCACCACTGGACAGGCCACTGTCACATATTTAGGCCCAGGCACCCAGGCAGAGGAGAGAGGTTGCGTAACAGAGAATCTGGCTTCATGTCAGCACGTCATAGCAGAGAATCAGGCTTCACGTCACCCACCACTGGAACAGGCCACTGTCACATATTTAGGCCCCGGCACCCAGACAGAGGAGAGGTTCATTCAACTTTGGGTTGCCCCGCAATATAATGGTAAAATGAAAATAGGATTGAATGAGGAAGTGCCCTGGAGTACAATAATATATTGTTAAGGGGAGGTAGTTAATGTCTAATCTGCACAAGGGATGGACAGGTCCTGTGGGATCCATGCCTGGTTCATTTTTATGAACGTCAGCTTGTCCACATTGGCTGTAGACAGGCGGCTGCGTTTGTCTGTAATGACGCCCCCTGCCGTGCTGAATACACGTTCAGACAAAACGCTGGCCGCCGGGCAGGCCAGCACCTCCAAGGCCTAAAAGGCTAGCTCTGGCCACGTGGACAATTTGGAGACCCAGAAGTTGAATGGGGCCGAACCATCAGTCAGTACGTGGAGGGGTGTGCACAGGTACTGTTCCACCATGTTATTGAAATGTTGCCTCCTGCTAACACGTTCCGTATCAGGTGGTGGTGCAGTTAGCTGTGGCGTGGTGACAAAACTTTTCCACATCTCTGCCATGCTAACCGTGACACAGCTGCGTTGGAGACCTCTTGCTCCTCCTCTGCCTTCGCCTTCCACTGGTTCCCCTGTGACATTTGGGAATGCTCTCAGTAGCGCGTCTACCAACGTGCGCTTGTACTCGCGCATCTTCCTATCACGCTCCAGTGTAGGAAGTAAGGTGGGCACATTGTCTTTGTACCGGGGATCCAGCAGGGTGGCAACCCAGTAGTCCGCACACGTTAAAATGTGGGCAACTCAGCTGTCGTTGCGCAGGCACTGCAGCATGTAGTCGCTCATGTGTGCCAGGCTGCCCAGAGGTAAGGACAAGCTGTCCTCTGTGGGAGGCGTATCGTCATCGTCCTGTGTTTCCCCCCAGCCACGCACCAGTGATGGGCCTGAGCTGCTTTGGGTACCACCCCGCTGTGAACATGCTTCATCCTCATCCTCCCCCACCTCCTCCAGTAGTGGGCCCTGTCTGGCCACATTTGTACCTGGCCTCTGGTGTTGCAAAAAACCTCCCTTTGAGTCACTTCGAAGAGACTGGCCTGAAAGTGCTAAAAATGACCCCTCTTCCTCCTGGGCCACCTCCTCTTCCATCATCGCCCTAAGTGTTATTGTAACGCTGATAACGGCGTTATCGCCACTGGCCATGTTGGTGGAGTACTCGAAACAGCGCAACAGGGCACACAGGTCTCGCATGGAGGCCCAATCATTGGTGGTGAAGTGGGGATGATCCGCAGTGCGACTGACCCGTGCGTGCTGCAGCTGAAACTCCACTATGGCCTGCTGCTGCTCGCACAGTCTGTCCAGCATGTGCAAGGTGGAGTTTCACCTGGTGGGCACGTCGCATATGAGGCGGTGAGCGGGAAGGCCGAAGTTACGCTGTAGCGCAGGGTGTGAACGCCGGAAGCGTGAACAGATGACCCGCACTTTATGCAGCAGCTCTGACATGTCGGGGTAGTTGCAAATGAACTTCTGCACCACCAAATTCAGCACATGCGCCAGGCAAGGGATGTGCGTCAAACCGGCTAGTCCCAGAGCTGCAACGAGATTTCGCCCATTATCGCACACCACCAGGCTGGGCTTGAGGCTCACCGGCAGCAACCACTCGTCGGTCTGTTGTTCTATACCCCGCCACAACTCCTGTGCGGTGTGGGGCCTGTCCCCCAAACATATGAGTTTCAGAACAGCCTGACGTTTACCCCGGGCTGTGCTGAAGTTGGTGGTGAAGGTGTGTGGCTGACTGGACGAGCAGGTGGAAGAAGAGGAGGAGGAAGCTGAGGAGGAGGAGGAGGAGACAGGAGGCAAAGAATGTTGCCCTGCGATCCTTGGCGGCGGAAGGACGTGCGCCAAACAGCTCTCCGCCTGGGGCCCAGCCGCCACTACATTTACCCAGTGTGCAGTTAGGGAGATATAGCATCCCTGGCCGTGCTTACTGGTCCACGTATCTGTGGTTAGGTGGACCTTGCCACAGATGGCGTTGCGCAGTGCACACTTGATTTTATCGGACACTTGGTTGTGCAGGGAAGGAACGGCTCTCTTGGAGAAGTAGTGCCGGCTGGGAACAACATACTGTGGGACAGCAAACGACATGAGCTGTTTGAAGCTGTGTGTGTCCACCAGCCTAAATGACAGCATTTCATAGGCCAGTAGTTTAGAAATGCTGGCATTCAGGGCCAGGGATCGAGGGTGGCTAGGTGGGAATTTATGCTTTCTCTCAAATGTTGCCGTGTGACATGGTTGAGATGCTTTGTGGTGGTGGTGTTGGTGGTACATTCCATGTTTGCTGGGCGGCAGGTGCCAACGTTCCTCCAGAGTGACTTCTTTGTTTTTAAGGTGTTTACTCCACTGCAGGTGCCTGGTCATGCAGGTTGTGCTAAGGTTCAGAACGTTAATGCCTCGCTTCAGGCTCTGATGACACAGCGTGCAAACCACTCGGGTCTTGTCGTCAGCATATTGTTTGAAGAAGTGCCATGCCAGGGAACTCCTTGAAGCTGCCTTTGGGGTGCTCGGTCCCAGATGGCGGCGTTCAGTAGCAGGCAGAGTCTCTTGGCGGCGGGTGTTCTGATTTTGCCCACTGCTGGCTCAGTCTCACCACTGCCTCTTCCTCTGAACTATGAAAGTCAGTGGCACGACCTTCATTCCATGTGGGGTCTAGGACCTCATCGTCCCCTGCATCGTCTTCCACCCAGTCTTGATCCCTGACCTCCTGTTCAGTCTGCACACTGCAGAAAGACGCAGCAGTTGGCACCTGTGTTTCGTCATCATCAGAGACGTGCTGAGGTGGTATTCCCATGTCCTCATCATCAGGAAACATAAGTGGTTGTGCGTTCTATCTCTTCTACCCCTGGGGAAGGGCTAGGTGGATGCCCTTGGGAAACCCTGGCAGCAGAGTCTTTAAACAGCATAAGAGACTGCTGCATAACTTGAGGCTCAGACAGTTTCCCTGATATGCATGGGGGTGATGTGACAGACTGATGGGCTTGGTTTTCATGCGCCATCTGTGCGCTTTCTGCAGAAGACTGGGTGGGAGATAATGTGAACGTGCTGGATGCACTGTCGGCCACCCAATTGACTAATGCCTGTACCTGCTCAGGCCTTACCATCCTTAGAACGGCATTGGGCCCCACCAAATATCCCTGTAAATTCGGGTGGCTACTGGGACCTGAGGCTGTGGCAGAACGGCCATGTCCACGTCCGCGTCCCTTACTAGTTGTTTTCCTCATTGTTACCGTTCACCACAATAAGAAAAATATTATTCGGGCCAATGTATTGAATTAAAATTCAGGACTTTTTTTACAGACACCTAACACTGTCTGGCTTTCTATTTAGGTACCGTATTACACTAATACAGGCACACAAGTAATGACAGATTTGGTTGAATATAAATGTGAGGCCTATTTTTTACGCGCTGTGTGACAGATATACCTTTAATCACAAATTAGACTTGTATCTGCACGGTAGCATGTGTGTTAAGTTTTTCAGAATGACACTATCAGCACCTTGAATCAAAGATATCCTTTTTGGGATAGATTTAAAGTAGGCCTGATATAGCAGAAACTACTTATTTATGAGAATGGCAAATTTGGGAATAGTTTTTCAACCCAGAATGAAAACTGTGCTTTTACGGTCACTACAAATAATTTGACCAGCTAAAACAGTACAGATTTGGTTGAATATAAATGTCGGGCCTATTTTTTAGCCGCTGGGTGACAGGCTCAACTTGCCCCTGATGTAGTATATGGCCAAAAAATAACCACACTATTGATGGTTAAATGCACTTGGGTGACACAGGCTCAGCCTGCACCTGATGTAGTATATGGCCAAAAAATAACCACACTGTTGATGGTTAAATGCACTTGGGTGACACAGGCTCAGCCTGCACCTGATGTAGGATATAGCACAAAATAACCACACTGTTAAAGGTTAAATGCACTTGGTGATAGCTTGTGCTGGCGCACCACAAGCCACAAAATGGCCGCCGATCACCCCAGAAAAAAGTGATATAAAAACGCTCTGGGCAGCCTAAAAAAAGTGAGCAATTCAATATCAGCACTTCAATGATCCACAGCTGGAGATCGATCACTGAATTAAGTCTTTTGGAGGAGTTAATCTGCCTAATCTCGCCCTAACGTCACAGCTGCAACCTCTCCCTACACTTGTATCAGCAGAGTGACGTGCAGCGCTACGTGACCCAAGCTTATATAGAGGCTGGGTCACATGCTGCACTGGCCAATCACAGCCATGCCAATAGTAGGCAAGGCTGAGATGGCCTCTTGGGGCAAGTAGTATGACGCTTGTTGATTGGCTGCTTTGCAGCCTTTCAAAAAGCGCCAAGAAAGCGCCGAACACCGAACCCGGACTTTTACGAAAATGTTCGGGTTCGGGTCCGTGTCACGGACACCCCAAAATTCGGTACGAACCCGAACTATACAGTTCGGGTTCGCTCATCCCTAGTAGCTAAAAAGGCAGAGATGGTATTAAAATCAGCAAAAGGTGAATACATTTTTATAACAATGGTTAATGATTCGTCTATTTCGTGTTCATAAATTTTCAAACCTTGTAACCTGCTATCCTTTATGCTTGCTGGAATTTTAGCTAAAAAACTTTTAAAAATACCGTTTTGTGTAAATGTGACATCATACACTCGCCGTTTGGGACAGTCTTGTATGGCCAATATCTTGTGTTTTTGCACCCCAAACACGCCATACAAGACTTTATCTACCAAGTAATCTAATGTGTACTTCTCTTTATATTTTTCTGTCACATATAGGCGGACGGTATCCTTAATCTGGTGTTCTTCTTCATCTTCTTGTCTGGTTATATTTTCTTTCAATTTTTCTGTGCCTCCTCGGGATTCGTCTTTCTTTTTTTCCTCATTTCCTTTGGCTCCTTCATCCTTAGAATTTTTCCTTTGGGCTTCTCCTTACTTCCCGCCTCTCTTTTTCTTCTCCATCAAAATAAATTTATTGCCTCCTCCGACCCCTCCTCCATCTCCTGGGTCGTCTGCCATGGATGTTATTCTGGCGCCTTTGTCTCTATGGGCAAAGAATACAAATGCTCCTCCAGTCGTCCGGAAATAAACCTGGACGATCCCCCCAGGCCGAGAGAGAGGGTACCCGAGAGCTACCTTCTGACGCAGAAACAAGTGCAGACCACAAGGATTTTACCATCTGGGGGTAAAAATCGTTTATTAAAATCCTAACAATATTACATCACATAAGAATTATAAAACCATTTTTACAGGTAACATATAAAATCATATGACTGAGCCCCATCCCTTAAAAACCACTTGTGGCACATAAAAGGCGTTCTTTTCTTATCAAATAAATAATAATTATACATTTAGTCTAAAACCATCTTTAAAACATTTTCTTCGGAAATAACATCATTTTTAAAACATAAAATATTCCGGGCCGACCATAGAGCTACTTTGACACAGTTCGTGATCTTCCATGCCATAGTCCTTTTGATTCTTGAAGGGCACTCCAGACACCCATAAAAGACACCGTCCATAGATAACGCTTTCAGTCCTGAGATTTTCTTCATCAAGGGGAACATTTTTTACCATATCTTTTGTGCAAAATAGCAGTACCAAAATAAGTGGTAAACGTCCTCCTCCTCTCTGCATGCTCCCCTAGGACACTCCGCGGTGCTTGTCAATCCTCTTCGGTGCTGGAATGCCCGGCATGGAAGACACTCGTGTACGCAGCTCCAGGCCAGGTCCTTCTGTAAGTTAAAAAGATAGTTTTCATTAACGTCCTTCCAGATCTGTTTGCATTTATTTTCGTTAAAATTCTTAATAGGGGCCATCAATTTATCATCATTAATATCTTTTAAAATCATTCTACTGTTTTTTAAAATCTCCACCCTCTTTTGGCCTAGATTAAAAGTATTCTTTATTTTTTCTCAAATCTTATAAGAAACAGGTAAATTAAAAGAGTAGGGAGAATTTAAAATCGTTTTAAACCACCCAAACTTCCTCATAAAATACCCGGTGTTGTAACGAATAAAAAATGACCAATAATTATCCTTAAAAAGGGCATTAAAACAGTAACTAAAATACTTAATTAAAAGAAACATCTTAATATCCGTAAAATCTTTTCCACCTTTATTTCTAGGAAGCATTACCGTATCTCTTCGCAGCTTGTCCATCTTGGAACCCCAGAAGAAATTAAAACAGGCCTTGTTTTTTTTTAAAAAATACGGTCCGATGGAGGGAACACCATACTAAGATATAATAAAATAGGTAAAACTATCATTTTGATAATTGAAACCTTTCCCTCCATCGTCAGCTTCCTTAGGTTCCACATGCATAATTTCTTATTTATCTTCTCTGTAACCGTGTCCCAATTCCTGAGGCCGTCATTGGACTCGCTGAAGGTGACACCTAAAATTTTTATAGACTCAGACTCAGGAATGTTGATATCATTTAAAACCATTTGTCCGACATTTAAAATATTACTTTTGTTAAAATTTATTTTAAAACCGGAGGCGCAACAAAAGTATTCAACTTGTTTAGTTGCCTTTTGAGTTGCAGGGGTGTCCCTACAAATCACGGCGACATCATCCATGTACCCCACTAATTTAGCCTCTAGCCCCCCTCCGCCTGGCAGGGGGACTCCGCGTATCTGTTTATCTTTTCTTATCATGATTAAAAGAGGCTCCAAGGCGCAAATAAAAAGTAGTGGGGACAAGGGAAACCCCTGTTTCACACCAGATTTTAAAACAACATCCTGAGTCTTAAAACCATTGACTAAAATATTGCTTGTGCATTGGTTATAAAACGCTCTCAAAGATAATACAAACCCCTCTGGTATACCCATTTTCTTTAAAACTTTAAAAAGATAAAAATATGATACGCGATCAAAAGCCTTTTCAAAGTCTAAAGATAAAATGCCAACCTTCCCGTTCCTTTCGTTCGTATGGTTAATAACGTCTTTTAAAAGGTTAATATTGTCCCAGATGATTCTCCCGGGCACCCCGCAGACCTGGTTTTGGTGGACGATTTTATGTATAACTTTCTTTAGTCTATTAGCACATAACTTTGCCATGATTTTATAATCGCAGCAAAGTAAGGTGATAGGTCTCCAATTTTTTATATCTGTTTTGTCACCCTTTTTATATAAAAGGGAGACCTCACCTTTTTTTCCAGGATCCCAGGAGAGCCTTGGACCTAAAAACTTCTTTTAAAAGAGAAAACAAATCTTCTTTTAAAATGCCATAAAAGGTAATATAAAACTCAATGGGTATACCATCGGGGCCAGGCACCTTCTCCTTCTTAAATCTCTTGACTGTCTCTAAAACTTCTTGCTCGGTGATTTCCTGTAATAAAAATCTTTGAGAATCAGAATCTAAAACACTTTCAATCCCCTTCATTAAATAATTCAGAATAAAATTCATGAACTTTCTTTAAAATCCCATTTATATTTCTTTCCTTCCCAAGCTCCTCAATCTGGGCACGTTTTTCTTGTATTTTTAAAAAAAAAGTACCTGGAGCAGGTCTCGTTCTCCTCAAGATGTTTGATTTTAGAACGAAACATTATTTCTTTACTTTTCTGCTCCAGGCACTGTGAGATTTCTTTTTTAATATCTGAATTATTTCTTTTTTACATCAATACCCAGATTGCGGAGCTTGTACTGTGTCTGCAGACGGGTATTTAAATCATCATCATAAAATTTATTTTTTTCCTGGGCCTTAAGTTTCCCCTTATTAATAAAAAAGGTTTTAATTTTCTTTTTCATACCTTCCCACTATTCAGTGATAGGTCTTCTGGGGTTCCTTACCCATCTGCAGTACTGATAAAACACAATAAAATCGGATCAAATTTTGGGGTCTTTTAAAAGGGAGACATTCAGTTCCCATGTTTTTTTCTTTTTGTGATTGCCACCTAGCTGCACCTTAAAAGATAATAATTTGTGATCTGAAAAAATATTGGTTAAAAGCTTACAATTAAAAGGCAGTACTTGATAAGAGCAGAAGATAAAATCGATTCTGGATTTACAGGTTGCGTTACCCCAGGTGACGCCGGCCTCCTCAGATAAGTGACTATTACATTTTTTAAAAACGTCAGTGAGCTTGAAATCTATGACAATATTTTTGAGCAGAGAGGAGGATCTGTCATAGTTCCTGATCACTGCGTTAGAGAACTGGCGTTCACCTCTTAAAATGCAATTAAAATCTCCTGCTAAAATCAATGGCTCTGAGTCGTTAATAAAAAGAGGTAAAATTTCTAGCATCTCTGCTCTCTCTTTTTTGTCAGTAAAACCATAAAAATTTAAAAACTGCCATCTAAAACAATCAATAAAAGCTCTGACCAATAAAATCCTCCCTGGTAAAATCTCATTAATATGGTCTATTAAAACATTCCCTTTAAATAAAATAGCTACACCCCCCGACTTGTTCTTGTTTGACCCGGACCAAACGGATGGTCCGAGTTTCCAGACAGTTTTGTATTTTCTGTAATTCTGACTGTGGGGGATGCAGCACTCCTGTAAAAAGAACTGATAAAATAGATAAATAATTAAAAAGTGCGATTCTTCTGGCTCTAGAATGCACTCTTCTGGTGTTCAGGGAAATGCCTTTTAAAATAGCCATAATAAAAGATTAAAAAGGGAGTTTATTATCTTACCTCGGCACAGCTTCAGACAGCGTCCGCAGGGCCAGAGAATTCTCCGCCGCTTTCTTCTCCACCTAGCGCCCCAGATGTTACCGTGCACACTGATTCTGCAGGAGAGGAGCTACCATCGCACAGCAGACCCCCCCTCCCATTAGCATACACTCTAGAGGCATCTGCCACACCGGGCCCGGAAACGCCACTTCAGGTCTCGGAGCTACAGCGTCAACCCTCTCCCGTTCCGGGGCAGAGGGCCCACTGAGTACAGTTTCTGGCACCGTAGTGATTGTACTCTCAGTGTCACCACTCGGGTGAGAGGAAGGACCTGGTTGGCTGCCTCCGGGATCCGCCACTGGTCCCCCAGTTGGCATCCCCCCTTGGATTTCCGCCACCGATGTTAGGTCCCTCCTCTTTTTGGACGCTGCGGCTCCACCTGGATCCTCCGGAGTGTGCCCAGGGACCGAGTGCAGGCCAGGCGGATCAGCTTCACTCGATCCGCCCCCAGTCTCCATCTCTGGAGGGGGCTTACTCGTCCGCTGATCACTGGACTTTCTCTTGTTCCGCTTCTCCCTCGGTTCACCTGATTGGGGGAGTCCGCTCGTGGTATCCATACGCTCCGGCTCCTCTCCTTGGGGCTGTGGTTTGGCTCGATCTCGTCCTTCCGGTTCCGTCTGCTGCCATGGCTGTTCCTCAGATTTTCTAAAAGGGCAATCTTGTGAAAGGTGGCCTATACGAGTACACGCATAGCACCTTTTCCCTGCGACACACTCCCGGGTATCATGTTCAGTGCTGCCGCAGTTTCTGCATGTACTCATACAGCCCTCATTGTAATGCCCATACCTCTTACAAATCCTGCAGAAAGGTGGCATATTAGAAAAAAACATGTCACCTACCATGTCCCCCAGTTTAAAACGTGCTGGGGGTAAAAAGAAGCCTCCTGGATGTTTGGGATCACGGTTACCAATAACTTTGAACAACCACTTTGACGTCAAGATCCCGGCAGTGTTTAAAATCTTCGATACTGAAATAATTTTTTTAAAATATTGGGATAAAAATGTAGTGATGACATTAAGACTAGCAAAAGGTGAATAAAGCAGGTTATATTTATCTTTTTTACCCTCAGTGACGTATAAACGGACGGTATCTTTAATTTTAGCATAGTCCGGGATCTGGTGTTCGTCATCTTCTTCTTTTCTCGGCACATTTTCTTTCAGTTTTTCTGTTCCGCCTCGGGATCCATCTTTCTTGGTTTCTTCCTTCCTTCGGGTTTCGTCATCTTTTGAATTTTTCCTTGAAGCTCCGCCATTCTTTTTCTTTCCCACTGTGATAAATCCTTCATTATCTCCTCCTCTGATTCCTCCAGCTCCTCCGGTTCCTCCAACTCCTCCGACTCCTTCGACCCCTCCTCCATCTCCTCCTCCTCCTGGGTCGTCTGCCATAGCTGGAAAAATGGCGCTCTTGTATCTATAAGGCAAAGACACAATGCTCCTCTGCAAGTAGAAGAAACTGCTGAATCAAAGTAAGTAAGAGCATTATATTTTCATATATCGCAATATAACTAATTTAACTAGCCCAAAAAAAAAAAACACTTTAGTGGGGTGACAGAAGCCCTTTAAAACCATATCTCCAATTTTTAAAATTTACTTTAAAACCAGAGGAGCCGCAAAAGTATTCCACTTGCTTGGAGGTTTTTTGAACTGACAGGCTGTCCCTACAAATCACTGCCACGTCGTCCATATACCCCACTACTTTTGCCTCTAGTCCCCCCCCCCCCCCCCCCCCCCCCGCCTGGCAGAGGGACTCTGCGAATTTGTTTATCTCGTCTTATCATGCACAAATAAAAAGTAGTGGGGATAAGGGACACCCCTGTTTAACTCCAGATTTTAAAAGGACGTCCTGAGTTTTAAAACCATTTACTAAAATCTTGCTCGTGCAGCCATCATAAAATGCTCTCAAGGATTGTAAAAAACCATCCGGTATACCCACTTTCTTTAAAACCTGAAAAAGATAAAAATGTGATACTCGATCAAAGGCTTTTTCAAAGTCTAAAGATAAAATTGCTGCATTACCATTTCTTTCGTTAATATATTATTTATTATGTCTTTTAAAAGATTTAAATTATCCCATATACTCCTCCCGCAAACTTGATTATGATAAACAATTTTATGTACTATTTTTTTCATTCTATTTGCACAGATTTTTGCCATTATTTTATAGTCACAGTTTAGCAGGGTAATTGGTCTCCAGTTCCTTATATCGTCCTTATTTCCTTTTTTGTATAAAAGAGATACTTCCAGGAACCCGGGAGGAGTTTTGTATTAAAAATTTCTCTAAAAAGATAAAATAAATCTTTAAAATACCATAAAATTCAATGGGTATACCATCCGGCCCAGGAACTTTTTCTTTTTTAAAACTTTTTATTGTCTCTAAAACTTCTTTCTCTGTAATATCCTGTACTAAAAACTCCTGAGATTTATGGTCTAAAATATTTTCATTCACCTTCAATGAGTCTTTTATAAAACATTTGTCAACCTTTTTCTCACTAAAAAGATCTGAATAAAAATCATATGTTTTACCTAAAATACCTTTTATATCCTTTTCTCCATTAAGCTCCTCGATCTGGGTACGTTTGTCCTGGATTTAAAAAAAAAAAATACCTGGAGCAGGTTTCATTTTCTTTCAAAAACTTCATTTTTGTGCGGAATAAAATTTATTTTCCTCTCTGCTCCAGGCATTGTGCAATTTCTTTTTTGCTTTCCATGACCTCTTTACTAACGTCTATACCCAGATCTCGGAGCTTATACTGTGTCTGCAGGCGGGTATTTAATTTTTCAAAGAATTCTCTTTTCTCTTGTGCCTTCCCCTTCCCCATCCTAACAAAAAAGGATTTAATTTTCATTTTTTTCCACCATTTTGTTATGGGTATATGAGGATCTTTTACCCGCCTGCAGTTCTTATAAAAGGTGATAAAATCAGATAAAACTTTTGGATCATTTAAAAGGGAGACATTTAATTTCCAAGTTATTTTCTTTTTACTTTTGCCACCATTCTGTACTTTAAATAACAATAACTTATGATCAGATAAAACGTTAGATAAAAGCTCGCAATTAAAAGGCAGTACTTGATAAGAACAGAAGATAAAATCAATTCGGGATTTACAGTTTGCATTACTCCAGGTAACGCCGGCCTCTTCAGATGAATTTCTATTACATATTTTAATAAGGGCAGTGAGTTTAAAATCTAAAATTATATTTTTCAACATGGAGGAGGTTTTATCGTAATTCCTACTCACTGCGTTGGAGAGCCGGCGTTCCCCTCTTAAAATACAATTAAAATCTCCTGCTAAAATCAACGGTTCGGAATCATTGATAAAAAGAGGTAAAATTTCTAGCATATCTGCCCTCGGCTTTTTATCAGTAAAACCATAAAAATTTAAAAACTGCCATTTAATACTATCTATACAAGCTTTTACCAATAAAATTCTCCCCGGTAAAATTTCACTTAAATGCTCTATTAAAACATTTCCTCTAAATGAAATAGCAACACCTCCAGACTTAGCGTCATTCGATCCCGACCACACTGAGGGTCCATGCTTCCAATCTTCTTTATAATTTTTATCGTTTTGTTTATGTGGGATGCAGCATTCTTGAAGAAAGAAGACAGTAGCAGTAAAAACAGATAAATAGTTAAAAAGAGCTACCCTTTTGGATCTCGAGTGAACGCTTCTGGTATTAAAAGAAATGCCTGTTAAAAGAGTCATGATAAAAAATTAAAAGGGGAGGTTTGTCTTCTTACCCGAGCATGGTTTCAGGCATCTTCAGCAAGGCCAGATAAATCACTTTCGATATCGCCTTCACCACCAAACGCCCCTGATTCCATCGTTTCAATCGTATTCATCGTGCTGGTTGGAGAGGAGCTGCCATCATCACTCAGCTGACCCCCCACGTCTTTCGGGAAGCCTTCCAGACATTAACTCCAAAGCGGCCCCACGCACTCATCAGCGGGTATTGGAACCACGGCGTCATTCCCCTCCATGATGGTTTCTGGGATTACCTGCTGTTCTGTGGTGCATCCAGTTAGCACCCTCTCCCCACTTGGATGAGGAGGGAGGCTCTGCTTTGGATCCGGGGGATCCGCCGCTGGTCCCCCAGCTGGCATCATCCCCAGATCTCCTCTTACCGCTCCAGCATAGGTCTTTTCC
This sequence comes from Bufo bufo, assembly GCF_905171765.1. Taxonomy (NCBI): domain Eukaryota; kingdom Metazoa; phylum Chordata; class Amphibia; order Anura; family Bufonidae; genus Bufo; species Bufo bufo. Next base: position 411,398,361 of record NC_053394.1, read on the forward strand.
CGATCCTTCCTTCTTTTTGACACCGCGGCTCCACCCGGGTCTTCGGAGGAGTTCACTGGTTGCCCAAGGACCGAGTGCGGGCCAGGAGGATCAGCATCATTCGGATCGCCCTTTGTCTCCATCCCTGGAGAAGGTCCATCTGTCCGCTGATCGCCGGACTTCCGCTTGTGTTTAGCGCATCTCTGTTCCCTCGGATCCTCTGGTTGGGGGGGTCTGCTGGTATCCATTTGCTCCTCTCCTTGTTCCTCTTCTTGGGGTTGTGGTTTCGCTTGCTCCTCTGGCCGCTTCTGATGCCCTGACCATGCTCAGGGATTTTTAAAAGGGCAGTTCCGAGAGAGGTGACCTATTCGTAAACAAGCATAACAATTTTTACCTGCTGTACATTCATTAAAATCATGCTCTGTACTCCCACAGTTTTTACAGGTACTCATACAATCATCCTTATAATGTCCATATTTTGCACAACGTCTACAGAATGGTGGCATTCTATCAAAAAAAATGTCTCCTACCATATCCCCTAATTTAAAACGGGCTGGTGGCACTGCGTATTCTCCAGGGAAGGTTGGGTCACGGTAAGATTTTACTTTATACAAGTCCAAATCCCCAAATTATTAAAAAAAATTCTTACTTCTACAATTTCTTTGACATGGGTTAATATAAATATATTTAGCATTCTCTCATCGGCAAACGGACAGTACATCTTTACAATCAAGGTTTTAGTTTCATCAAATTCATGTTCCTTAATTTCTAAACCTTCTACCCTAGGGTAGTTCTTTATTTGTGGAATTTTTGCCACAAAATCTTTATATATACCTGTTTGCATAAAAGTAATATCATAAATTCGACGCCTAGGGTAGTCTTGAAAAGCCAAGATTTCACTTTTTTGTATACCAAAAATACCATATAAAACCGTTTTAACCAGATATTCTAATGTATACTTTCCTTTTTTACTCTCGGTTACAAAAAAATCGTACTGTGTCCTTGATTTTAGCATAATCGGGGAGTTGGCTTCCTTGGTATATTTGTTCTTGGTATATTTTCTTTTAGTTCTTCCTCCTCCACTGGCTCCTTCTCCGGTCTTCCCATCATTAGATTCTCTTCTCTTGGATTCCTCTTTTTCCTTGGCTCTTTCTCCGGCTCCTACCTTCTTGGATTCTCCTCTCTTTGCTTTCTCTTTTCTCTTGTCTCGTCCTTTCCGGATCACTTCTGAAAATTCTTCTCTTCCTCCTCCTGGGTCATCTGCCATGGATGTTGGCGCTTTCACGTCTCTAAAACGTAAAGAAACAAAAAGCTCCCCTAGATGTCCAAAGACTCCTAGGGGTAACGGGGATCGCAACTTGACGCCCCCGGGACTAAGCCTCTCTCCCAATAGCAGCAGGGGGGTGAAGTCCAGGCAATGAACCTAGGACGATCCCCCCAGGCCGAGAGAGAGGGTACCAGAGAGCTACCTTCTGACGCAGAAACAAGTGCAGCACGCAAGATTTTTTTTTTTTTTTTTTTTTTTTTTTTAGACCTTTTAGTACGTATTCAGCACTCAGTATACATCATCTCGGCATCTTTAAAAACACCAAATCTATAAAGAGTACCTTCTACTTCATCATCATGGTCTTTTGTTTATTTAATCAATCAAGAAGAAATCTCCACTTTTTATACTTCCACACCCCTCACTATCTAAACCACCACCGTACTGACTATCCCATTTATAAACAAAATACAATTTAGATACAAAAATTTTCACACATTCCTCCGCATCTAATGCCTCTCTCTTAAACACCCACAAATTCCTCACATCCCATAAACTTTCCATCATACAAAACATTATAAACCATAATAATCTAGTATTCTGTTTACCACTCGCTCCAATACCACACAAAGCCACTTTCCAACTCATACGCGTAACACCCGTCAGTTCTTTTACCAAACCTCCAACCCCTTTCCATACTTCTTGTGCATACCTGCAGTCCCAAAACAAATGTCTTACACTTTCACTCTCACCACAACTTTCTCTTGGACACAATTCAGATCTAATCAAACCTCTCCTACCGGTAACGCATTCTGCAAACTCAACCACACTATATCTTTTTGCCTATTCGACGTACCTTTAATTGAAAAATTCTTCCATACCCTTTCAGCTTCACTCGAACCCAAACCCATAATATCACATGCAATCTCTCCCTTTCGCCATATATTCAACACATATTTCTTGTTCATAAACTCATCCATCTTAACACTTAACAAATCGTACTTCTTAATAAAAACCTCTATTACCATATACCATTTCGGACACACAAAAGCCACCGGAACTCTAGCATCCCTCTTCTTCCATCTCAACCCATACAACATCCAACCTGCCATGTATCTCATCATATATGCGCACTTACTCTCTTTCCCAATCAGAACCACAAAACTTTTAACATAACTTATACCAAGTGACACCTCAAAATTCGGAAATTCCAGCCCACCATTCTCCCTAACTTTTGCACATATTCCCTTTTCACTTTCTCCATTCTGCTCCCCCATAGAAAGGAAAACACAATTTTCTCCACCTTTTTGAACTTCACAACATTCATAGGATACACACCAAACACAAATGCTATAATTGGCAATACCACTGCTTTCACTATTAGAATTTTACCAGTCATAGTCAACTCTCTTAATTTCCAAAAATTCAGCTTTCTTTCAATCCTTTTCCCACACTCAATCCAACTTTTATCTCCTTTCATATCATCATTAAATAACACCCCCAATATTTTGATCGGCCCTTCCTCATATCTTACATCCTCCATTCTTATTCTATTATCCCCAAAACATTTAAACAAACATTTATCCCAATTCACTTTAAACCCTGAACCTCCACAAAACAAATCCAAGATCAATCTACCTCTCCTCATTGCAGCCATATTATCATTCAATATCACTATATCATCCATATAACCTAATACATTCACACATTTCCCCATACTCCCTGGAATTAACAACCCTCTCATTACTTTATCACTTCGTACCATACACAACAAAACCGGAGACATTGGGCACCCTTGTCTAACTCCGGATGCAACCCTTATCTTAGCACTCAATTTCCCTTCCCACTCCTTCATACAACATCCTCACACATTTCAAAAACCTCTCTGGATACCCCATTCTCCTTAATACTTCAAACATAAATACATGCGCCACTCGGTCAAATGCTTTCTCAAAATCCACTGATAGCAACATACATTTATTTTTCCTATCTTTACAATCTCCAATCATATCCCTTAATAAAAACACATTCTCTAACATACTCCTCCCAGGCACCGCACACACTTGGTCCTCTTGCACTACCTTACCAACCACCTTACGCATACGATACGCCAAACATTTACGAAAAATGTTATAATCTACAAAGTGATTGGTCTGCAATTACTCAAACATTTTTTCTCACCCTTTTTAAACAACAACACAACCACTCCTTCTTTCATTGAGTCACTCAGGACTCCATTTATCCACATATATCTGCATACATTACAAAAATCCTGCCACATACAATTCTATCGGAATCCCATCCTTCCCTGGTGTTTTATTCTTTTTTGTCCCACACACAATTTTCTTAATCTCCTCATCCATAATATCCTCACACAACAATTCCCTATCTTCCTTACATAAAGTATTTTTTATACAATTTAATGCATTACCCATCAAGCTCTTGTCTATCCTCTTTTTTGCATACAAATTTGCATAAAACTCCTCCACCTCTCCCATCATTCCCTCCCCACTCACACATACCCCAGCCTTATTCATAATTTCACACATATCTTCCTTTTTCCCACACACCTTTTTAAAGAAAAATCTCGTACATTTCTCATTCTTCTCCATCCACTCAACTCTTGACCGAAAAATTATTTCTTTCCCTTTTCTTTCAATGAACTGTTTTTGCTCTTCCCTAACATTCTTGATTAAATCATTCACTTCCACACCTAATTCCTTTAATTTCCTCAGCCATTCCAACCTCATATTCAATTCGTTGTATTTATTCCTCATCATCCTCGCTTTTTTACATCCCCAACTCTTAAAAAAAACTCCTATCCTCCCTTTCAACCATTCCCACCACTTCAGAATATCGTCAAACTCCCCCTTTCTCTTTTTCCACTCCCCATATTGAAATCTAAAAATACCCATAATTCTTTCATCCTCTAACAATCTTACATTTAATTTCCAAACACCATTACCATACGTATTTTTGCACCCACCTTCCACTCCAACTTTTAGACATTCATGATCTGTGAAAAACTTATACAACTAAGATTTTTGGAAATAAAGATGAAGTCTATCCTGGACTCTATACCCCCTCTATCCGAAATGAAGGTGCTCGGTGGTGGTTTCTCCATTACTGCTTCAGCCGTATCTAGAAGAGAAAAATCACTTATCAATTGTTTCAATTGCACACCTGACGTATCTTTCTTTTCACCCTCAACTGCACAATTAAAATCACCTACTAACATACACGGCATCCTCCCTACCAAAAACACCCCCAACTTACTCAATAGATTCACACGCTTTTTTTGTTGATCCATACACATTCACCACTTTAATCATCCACTTTTTAAACTTTACCACCACCATCAAGCATCTCCCAGGCTCCACCACTGTATATGACTCCACACTCATACATTTATTATTTAACAAAATGCCCACCCCCACATTCCTATTCCCACTCGCCCCAGACCACACAGACTCGCCATAAGGCCACTCATCTGCGCTTAAAGACATTGTTATCCCGCATTCCTGTAGGCAAATAATATCAGCGCCTTGATTTTTAACAAAATCGAGCACTACAGCTCTCCTGGCTCTTGATGTCAGTAGTCTCACGTTCAAGGATATGACATGTAAGGCAATTCGTTCTTCCATGCCTTGAGCCATCTATTGATATATTTTCCAATCCTCCATCTGGAAATCAGCCAAACCCTTCAGGAGTGTGGCCACCTAAGGTATAATCCCCAGTCCCGACTTCTCCTAAAAAAGCTATCTCGTTGGCGACGTCAGTCAGCGGGTAGACTCTCTCATCCCCAGAACTGCCAAAGTCGCTCACAGGGGAATATGCAAATCTGGCTTTTTTTATGCAAGCCTGATCCTCCTCCTCCTCCTCCTCCTCAGACCTTTTGTCTTTTGTGAAGTCACCTTGCTCACCTGTTATACCCGTAGGGCTCTCTTCACTCCACATGATCGGCGTCATAGGGTCAGCAATCTCTGACTCCCCGACCCCCCGGAGGCCAGTCGCCTCATCAGACGGAAGGGGAAGAATCCCCACCTCGTGGGAGCATTCCATCTCTCCCTCCTCCTCACCCACCTCCACCCGCGGTGGTACCGGAGCCCGGTGAGGTTCTTGAGATTTCCGAAATCTCGCCGGAACCTGAGCAATTACCGTAAAGGATCCCCCAGAAGCTCCCTGGGCGGCATCCGCATATGTTTTTTTCCTCGGCCGCGGATTCAACGGACAATCTTTGAACACATGGCCCGACTTTCCACACACATTGCATATCACCGGGTTCTCACAGGAGCCGGAAAAATGCCCCTCCTGATTACATTTAGCGCACACCTTATTTGAAACACTACAATTCTCCAGAGTGTGGCCGTACACCTTACATCTCCGGCAAAAGCTCGGAGCACCATCAAAAAACAATAAACCTCTATCTCTTCCGACAGAAAGGATTCAGGTGGGTAGCACATTCCATCCTCCAGCCGTACGCCGTCTGTCCGTCCTCCACCGCCTGCCGTCCGCCGTCCCAAGCCTCAGCCCTGGCTGCGTCCGGTCAAGCCATGATCGCAGCCAAAAGGCCGAGAAGCGATAACCTGAAAGGGTTCGCAGTACAGGCCGATGGTCCCCAATGCAGAGCACTTCTGAAGCCAATAGACTACAGGCCCCAGACCCACACACAGTCTGGGAGGCTTATTTCTCTCATAAACTAGTGAAAACGTGTGTGCGTCCTACGCTCAGAAATCACCAGCATGCTCCTCTTCGTGTTCGCTATCTGCATAGCTCCGCCCACCTGCAATTTTTGGCCACGCCTTTTCTTCGCACGCAATTCCTGGTGCCAAAGCACGCCAAGCAGAAAACATGATATGAGGAGTAGTGAAAGAAAAAAAAAAGGGTATGCATTGTTGAGTGTTCCATCAGGGCTCTTGTGACACGTGCAGTGTTCCGTCCATTGTCCAGACAAGGTAGGTCCAGCTGCATAGGAAGTGCTGGACTACTTTTTAGGCTCCAAGTAATCCAGTTCAAAAGATCCACAAGAGGGAGACACAGGCAAACTTTACTCATTTTTTGAAGCACTGGAAAAGCTAAATGGTTACATCCAGCCAACTTGCTACAAAAGGGTCAATTGCCAGGGACAACTCAGCAGCCCTCCCAGGTGTGCACAACAGGCCCAAACAATTCATTCAGGTGATAAGCCAATTAACCAATCAGTCTTAATTGGATCCAGAGTATGAGGAGACTGGCTGGCTGGGTTGCTTGGTGTTGGAACTAACCAACAGCTGATGCAATTAGGAGATTGACAGACTAGATGCAGGTATATGCAGAAAGCAGCACTGCACTGACTGGGCTGACAGAGGAGAAGCTGAAGTGCAGACTCCTGAGGCAGGACACAGCAAATTTCCAGTTGCTTGCTGGAAGGATGCTTGCAATCAATCAATTTCATTCTGTTTTTCATACTGGATTAAAAGGGGTGCACCGGTCCTGGAGGTACTGCAATACCAGGTCAATGCGTGGAGTGGACAGAGCAAGCTCTTTTTCCATCTCCCTGTTCGAAAAATCCATTTAATATATGGTCCCCAGATAGGGGACGTATCAGATATTAAACTGATAAGAACAGATTTTTACATTTATATTTTACTACGAAGACTTAAATATTGCACTTTATATTTTCTAGATTAGACGATCATGTTCCATAAGTGTATATTCCACAAACTCGCTGCCTTCTGAAGTCCCAGTCTCTTTCTATCAAGTAAGTAGTAGACGTGCATTTTACTTAAGGCCAACTTAATACACTCTTTCTCATCAATAAGGTCCCTTTTGAAGAGTAGGATGTTTCTAGACTTCCAAAGTGCATTTTTCATACAATTCTTTAGACAAGTTAGAATTTAAGCAGTATAAAATGACCTCATAGTCCAATCTTCTAAGACCCGTGACAAATTTTAAAAGTTCACCTACAGTTTTCCTTACTTTTTGAGCATATGTACAATTCCACATCAAGTGCAAGGTTGTTTCATCTCTTAGACAATGATTTCTTGGACATTAAGGACTATTACTCAATCTTCTGTTGTATTGGAATGCTTTGGTTGGCACACACTCATGAACCACCATCCATGCAATGTCCTTGAGTTCATTTGATAGGTAAGGTGCATTTACTTTTTGCCATATTTTTTGACAAACGCTATAAGCATAGTTTGCGACAGGGATTAAAGTTTCTTGACGTCGATATTCTGTTAGAATTCTCTTTGTATTTTTTAGAAAATGTATATCCATGGTAGGAAGATTAAATATTCTTATTGCTTTCTCTAGAATCACGTACTGTCTTGAAAGAACTATTAAGACTGGAGTTGATAATGGTAGGAAAATCCATTTATTCCTTCTGAAGATGTGGCCAGCTGCATATTTTAAAAAGTAAGTCCATGTAATGTCCATAAACAAGCATCTGAAGCATAAGCTGAAGTAGTTAGCTGTAAGAAATATGTTGATATTAGGGACATCTTTTCCACCATTTTTACGCATTTTGTAGATTTTTTGTCTCTTAAATTTTTCAAACTTTGAGTTCCAGATGAAGTTGAAGAACATCCTTTGCACAATTTTAGCGTCTCTATCACTCGGCGGAAACACCATGTTCAAATATAGCAGCATAGGAATCAGTATAGCTTTAATAATTAAGACTTTACCTTCTATTGACATTCTTCTTAACTTCCAATAATCAATTTTTTGTTGCACTTTTTCTTTAATAATGTCCCAGGTTAAGGACCCATCGTTTCTTTCATCAAACACCACTCCTAGGATCTTGATTTTTTCTGATTGCAGCTTTAAAAGTGGTATATCAACATCATTCCATCTTCCTAAGGCAAAACAGTCACTTTTGTTAATGTTGAGTTTAAAGGCAGATGCCTCACAGAAATATTCTGTTGTTCTGATCGCTCTTTTTAAAGCTGGAGCAGAGCTGCAAAAGATTGAAACGTCATCCATATAGGCTTTTACCTTCATTTCTTGTCCTTTTCCCCCTGGGATTGGGACTCCATGGATTACTTTCTCCTTGCGCAGCATACATAACATGGGCTCTATTGCACACACGAAGAGTATAGGAGATAGCGGACATCCCTGTTTAACGCCAGAGTGTAAAAGCACATTATCTGTTAAAAAGCCATTCACTAAAACTCTGCTAAAAGACTCTTTGTATAAAAGTGCAATCTGCTGGATAAAAATTCCAGGGAATTTCATTGCTCTTAAAACTGACCATAAATACTGATAGGAGACTCTGTCAAAGGCTTTCTGGAAGTCTAGACTTAAAATGGCAAGATTTTGTTTTCTTTCTTTTTGATACCAAATAGCATCTCGTATGGCATTAAGGTTTGCCCAAACCCCTCTTCCGGGGATAGCACATACCTGGTCCTGATGGATGACTTTTTCTAAAACCAGCTTCATACGATTGACTAAAATTTTTGACATCACTTTATAATCGAGGTTTAAAAGCGTGATGGGCCTCCAATTCTCCAATCGACTTCTATCACCTTTCTTGAACAGTAATGCGACAATTCCAGATCTCCAAGACATAGGTAAAATACTGGTTCTAAAAGCTTCTTTAAAAACGAGGAATAAATCATCTTTTAGAATCTCTAAAAACACAGTATAAAATTCTGCTGGTAGTCCGTCTGACCCTCGGGTCTTACCTTTTTTGAAACTTCTTATAGCAGCAATGACTTCATCTTGGGTCAAAACATCTTGAAGGATCTTCTGGTCAGTATGATCCACTGTTAGATCTAAAGTGTCTTTTAAGAAAGAGGAATCAATTGTCTTTTCATTAAAAAGTTCTTAATAAAAAAAGTTGTGTTTTGTCAAGCATACCATTTATAGTACTTTCTCCTTCTAGTTCTTTAATGGTCTCTTTAGCAGCAACAATTTTTAAAAAAAAGAACCGGGAACATTTCTCATCGTTCTCTAAGATGTCCACTTTGGAATTGTAAATAATTTATTTTCCTTTGACTTCTATTTCTTTAGCGATTTACTACTTTAAGCCCGCAATAAGATCTTCCATCTCAATATTAGCATTTCTTAATTTATAGTAGGTCTGCAATTTAGTAGTCAGCTTCTTGTGCCAGGCATTCCTTTCTCTAGCTTTGGTAATACTCTCTTTGACAAAGAAATCTTTGATCTTGACTTTAGCTTGTTCCCACCAATCCAAAATTGAAGCATAGTTTTTTTGAGTCTTCTGAAGCTTTTTGTATAGTGCAATAAAATCTGTCCTTGTATCTGGATCTTCTAGTATCTTGGTGTTTAATCTCCAGATCCCTCTGGCTCTTTGTAAGCCCGGTAGCTCCAATGTTGAAATAATTAATTGATGGTCTGAGAATATATTAGGAATCAAGGTAGCTGTGTTGATTTTTATCTGCTCAGTCACAAGAATATAATCAATGCGGGATTTTGTTGTTGAGTTTTCCCAAGTATAACCTGGGTCTCTTTGATGCAGGCTCCTCCAGCTGTCTTTTAATCTAAAGTCTGTTATAATATCTTTTAATTGTTTTTCTGTTTTATCTTTTCTAAGTGTATCCGTGCTTCTATATCTTCCTTCACCCGGTAAGGTGCAATTAAAGTCTCAGGCGAAGATTAAGGGTAAAGTGCCAGGTAAGTAGTATTGCACATCATTAAGAAGTTGAGATCTCTCTTCTTTTTGAGGAGGAGCATAAAAGTTTAGCAGTTTAAAATCCATACCTTTGTAGTTAACATTTAGCAGCAACAATCTTCCAGGTGTAATCTCTGTAAACGAGTTGACTTTAAACTCATGAGATTTGAATAGTACTGCGATACCCGTAGCTCTACTCTCATTGTCTCCTGACAAAATGGAAGCGCCCACAGTCTATTATTTTCGAAAAGCTGCATAGTTAATATCATGATCTATTCCACATTCTTGCAAGCAGATAACATCACAGTTCAGTTGAGACAGGTAAAAAAGCAAAGCAGCCCGCCTATTCGGGCTCTTGAGACTCCTCACATTTAGTGAGGATACTGAAATTGTCTTGGACATGGGAAGAAGAGTATCACATGGAATCACTGCCCGAGTCTGACATTACGCCCACAGGTGGGATAGGGCTTGTGATGCTTTCAGTGTCCGAGTACTGGATCATGGCTGGATCAGATAGTGTGATCTCTGCAACAGGCGGAGCAATCGGTCGGGGTTCAAACTTTGCCAAGCTCCTGGTTTGTCTTTTGACTACCAGTTGTGGTTCGTCTCTTTTGTCAGGCTTTCGCTTCTTATGCCTTTCCAACTCCATAGCCTCCTCTGGCTCATCTTCAAGTCTACTAACCGAAGCATTGGATCCCTCCCCCACCTCGACCGCAGGCTCTTTCACAGATGGTTCTACTACGGAGGTCTTGAAATGTCCGACTGAAGCTTCTGCCCCTCCAGGCATAGCTGGTACTGGAGCTGACGGGGCATCTGTTCTTGGTTCTTCATCACATCTGCATAGGATCGAGGGCCCTCTCTTTTTGGGCATGTTCTGTAAGAGTGCCCAGTGATCCTGCAGATATTGCAGATTATCTCATTCTGGCAGTCCACTGTAGCGTGCCCCTTTTTGTAACATTTCTTACAGGTGGCTACCGCCTCTCCACACTTCTCTGCAAGATGGCCAAAGTCCAAGCATTTACGGCAGAACTCCGGCATATCGGGATAGAAGAGTCTGCCTCTGTCTCTTCCAATCTGGAAACTGGAAGGAGGATGACATTACCCCCCAACTCTGCTGCGGTCCTCTTTAAGTTTTACAAAAAACTTATATTTGCCTGTCCACAGCTTTTCGCCATTCATCACTTTGCGAGAGAAACGGACTTCTTGGCAAAAACGTTTTAAGAACTGGGTAATGTCATTCAGAAGAGTAAAAGGGTTACTCATGTGAACAACGAGCGTTTTTTTTCGCCACTTGAATATAGGACGATGAAAGAAAGTCCCTTTAGGTTTTCATGGTAAAGATTCCTTTCAATTTCTTTGTATAGGTTAAAGCAGGCATTCTCCGCCTCTAGGGTGAGAACATAACGCCCGGGCCAGTCTTGTAAGCCAACGATGTCTTCTCGCTTGACTTTAATAATTTCAATCAGGATCTTCCGGACGAAATAACTCAGGTGCATCTTCTCACGCAGGTCTTTATCGTCAGCAACTTCGATGCGGAAAGAATTTCGTATGCGTTGATCTCCAGGTTCGGCATAGCGCACTGAGGCCACGTATACCATAGCTCCAGTAGAAGATAGGGCCGTCCTCCCAAGGGATCCCTACTCGTTTATGCTGGGCTAAGCCTCTCCCCCTATAGCAGCATGTAGGTGAAGCCCAGGCAATGAACCTGGGCGATCCTCCAAGGCCAAGGGAGAGGGAGAGGGTACCAACAAAGCCTCCAAGCTAGACCGCTGGTCCGAGAAGCGATAACCTGAAAGGGTTCGCAGTACAGGCCGATGGTCCCAAATGCAGAGCACTTCTGAAGGCAATAGACTACAGACCCCAAACCCACACACAGTCCGGGAGGCTTCTTTCTCTCACAAACCAGGGAAAACGTGCGTGCGCCCTACGCTCAGAAATCATCTGCATAGCTCCGCCCACCCGCAACTTTTGGTCACACCTTTTCTTCGCACGCAATTCCTGGTGCCAAAGCACGCCAAGCAGAAAACATGATATGAGGAGTAGTGAAAAAAAAAAAAAGGGTATGCATTGTTGATTGTTATGTCACGGCCCTTGTGATGTCATCCAGTGACCTGACCTCACTTGACCTCTGACCTGACAAGGCTCTTGTGACACGTCTAGGGTTCCGTCCATTGTCCAGACAAGGTAGGTCCAGCTGCATAGGAAGTGCTGGACTACTTTTTAGCCTCCAAGTAATCCAGTTCAAAAGATCCACAAGAGGGAGACACAGGCAAACATTACTCATTTATTGAGGCACTGGAAAAGCTAAATGGTTACATCCGGGTCAATTGCCAGGGACAACTCAGCAGCCCTCCCAGGTGTGCACAACAGGCCCAAATCAAACGTGGAGGTCCAAACAATTAATTCAGGTGATAATCCAATTAACCAATCAGTCTTAATTGGATCTAGGGTGTGAGGACACTGGCTGGCTGGGTTGCTTGGTGCTGGAACTAACCAACAGCTGATGCAATTAGGAGATTGACAGACTAGATGCAGGTATATGCAGAAAGCAGCACTGCACTGACTGGGCAGACAGAGGAGAAGCTGAAGTGCAGACTCCTGAGGGAGGCAGGACACAGCAACTTTCCACTTGCTTGCTGGAAGGATGCTTGCAATCCATCTATTTCATTCAGTTTTTTCATACTGGATTAGAAGGGGTGCATCGGTCCTGGAGGTACTGCAATACCAGGTCAATGCGTGGAGTGGACAGAGAAAGCTCTTTTTCCATCTCCCTGTTCGAAAAATCCATTTAATATATGGTCCCCAGATAGGGGACGTATCAGATATTAAACTGATAAGAACAGATTATAATTTTTTTTCTTTCCGAAGCCCGAAGAGTGTGCTTTCTACACCCGTGCAACAAAATCGTGCAGCATGCCACACAAAAATCGTGCTCAGGTCGCGGTCTATCGCAGGCCTTCTCCGAAGAGAAGAGCCCCCCACAAACCATTCCCAATCCCTCCGGGGCCGTTAAGCTCCTGCAAGGGTCTGAGACAAGAGGCAACCCTCAGCCGAAGCCAAGGGTACGCCCATGCTTTCGCCTAGGCTGCCACCCAGGGCGTTAGCCAGGAGCTTCAACAAGGTCTGGACTCTCACCGGGGGGTGAGGAACCAATATGGCCACACACACCCCCCCTAGACCTCAAGGAGGGGGTACCCGTAAGGGCGCCGCAACCCTGAAAATCCTAAGACACACAAACGTGTAAAAGTGCACACAGTGAACATAAAAATAAATAAGTGAATGAGTGCCATTAAGGCCCAGTCATTCGGCCGGAATTATAAAAATTCCTCTCTTGTCAAGGTCGAAGCCGAGCCAAGAAGAGTGAGTGTGCTAAAATGTGTGAAAGGGAAGTGCGTGCTAATGTGCCATCACTCAGAGGGATCCCACCCCCAGTGAGTTACGGCACCCCAGGGTCACTACTCCTGGGGCACTATTGCGCTTCGGGCTTCCAAACAACTCAGACCCCTGGCTTCGATCCAGCAGAGCCCTTCGTCACCTAGATAGGGTGCGTTTTACAGCGCGTTCAAATGCGCTGTAAAACGCTCAACACATGAAAACCAATGCTTCCCTATGGCCCTGGTTCTCACTTGAGCGTTTTACAGCGCGTTTGAACGCGCTGAAAAACGCCCTACGCTCAAAAAAGTTCTTGAGGTTCTTTGGGGCGTTTTGTCGCGCGTTTGCAGCCATAGGACACTGCTGTTAATCACACAAACGCGCGTAATACGCGCGTTGACTATGGACAAAAACGCGCGACACAAACGCGCATATCAAATACGCTCAAGTGTGAACCCAGCCTTAAACCCAGGGATGCTGTGTGGTTCACTGCTCTCCTCCATACCGTACTGCAAGCCCTCAGGTATGCCCTGTACAGATGGAGTTTACAGTCCAGGAGCCAGGCTCGACTGGACTGATAAGAACAGATTTTGCATTTATATTTGAAAAGTGTTTGTGTGTTTTGTGGTAAAGTGCTTCTAGAACAACATATTCCAAAGGTTAAAGTACCATATGCTCATTGCTTTTTTCCCACCAAGGTGCTTTTTGTCATATACATAATATAGATAAAGTTCACTGAGTGCTATCTTTATGCATTGTCTTTCATCAATAGGATCTCTTTTGAACAGTAAAATATTGCGGCATTTCCATATTGCACTTTTAATACAGTTTATAAAACACCATAAAACTCTTTCTTTTTCTTTAGGTAAAACCGGATGGATTCCATAAAACACAACTTCTTGAGATAAAAACCTAAGATCAGTTAAAAAATGTAAAAGTTCACCACATTCTCTCCAGATGTTTTGTGCAAACTTGCAGTTCCAGAAGATGTGCAGGGTTGTTTCAATATAGCAGCAGTTTGGTCTTGGACATTTCTGTATCCTACTCAGACCTCTTATGAACTGGAATTCACATGTTGGCAGGCATTCGTGCTCGTTTGAGAGGTAAGTATGGTTCACCTTTTTCCAGATCTTAGAACAAGTGTTGTAAGCAAAATTTTTAATAGATGTCATATTCTCTTCTTTATTTCCATCAACAGGCGGCTGGAATTTTTTAGTATTCCTGTTTCATAAGTCTCTAATTTATAACAGCAGATGATTTTCTCCAAGGTGACATAATGCGCAGGAGGTGAGATTAGCACTGGACAGGTAAGTGGGATGGAGAGCCATTTTATTTTACGGAAGATATGTCCAGCAGCAAATCTTAGGAAAAAGGACCAACTGTTTGTAGAGGTTAGATGTTTAAAACAGAAGCTGAAGTATTTGGTGTATAAGAACCTTTTGACGTTTGGGATGTTTTTACCGCCAGATGGAAGTGACTTGTGCATGATTTTCCTCTTTAGTTTTTCAAACTTGGAACTCCAGACGAATTGGAAGAGGAGCCTCTGTAATTTCCTTACCATCAGGTCATTGGGTGGGTATACCAAGTTGATATGCAGCATGATGGGCAACAGGATAGCTCTGATGATTAAGTTCTTACCAACCAGAGTCAGCTTTCTCAACTTCCAGTAGTCAATCTTCTTCTGGATCTTTTCTTTCACTATTTCCCAGCTCTCTTTCCCTTTATTCGGTTTGTCAAAGATCACCCCAAGGATTTTTATCTTGTCACTCTGTAGCTTTAGAAACGGAATAGACACATCTTTCCAGTTGCCAATAGTAAAGCAATCACTCTTATCAATGTTCAATCTAAAAGCCGAAGCTTGGCAAAAGTGCTCAGTGACTTGAACCGCTCTTCTTAAGGCAGCTTGATTTGTGCAAAGGATGGAGATATCGTCCATATAGCCGATGACTTTGGCAGCGAGTCCACTACCTCCAGGCAGGGGCACGCCTCTTATCCCTTTGTCCTTGCGGATCATTGCTAGCAGCGGTTCTATAGAACAAATAAATAAGATGGGTGCTAGCGGGCAACCTTGTTTCACTCCCGAAAGTAGCTGTACTTCTTTGGATTGAAATCCGTTTACTAGGATTTTACTAAAAGAGTTTTTGTATAAAAGAGTCTGGAAAGCCCATTTTTTTTAAAACTGACCATAAAAACACATGAGACACCCTGTCAAAGGCCTTCTGAAAATCCAATGACAGTATTGCTAGGTCTTGTTTGCGGTCTTGCTGGAACCATAGGATGTCTTTTATGGCATTAAGGTGCTCAGTTATGCTTCGGCCTGGTACTGCGCAGACTTGGTTCTCATGGATAATACTTGATAAAACTCCTTTAAAACGGTTAACTAAAATCTTGGACATAATCTTATAGTCTGTATTTAACAATGTTATAGGCCTCCAGTTTGCCAGTCTTGTCTTATCCCCCTTCTTGAAAATGAGTGACACTAGGTCACTTCTCCAGGAGACTGGTAACACATTTGCATTGAAGGCATCTAAAATCACATTATAAAAATCGACTTGCAAAATGTCCCAGAATTCTTTGTAAAAGTCCGCTGGGAGTCCATCAGAACCTGGTGCTTTTCCAGTGGTCAAGCTTTTAAGTGCAATGTTCACCTCATCTAGGGCTACTTCTTTAGTTAGTTGGTTTTGTTCGCTTTTGGATAAAGTGCATCTTCTGTGAAGGATTTGTCTATATCTTTTAGGTTAAAAATCATGAGCTTTTTCCAGCATTCCGTTGATCTCTGTTTCACCTTCTAGCTCCGTGGTGACTTTGCGGGCTTTAGTGGCTTCTTTGAAGAAGAAACGAGAGCACTTTTCATTTTCTTCAAGTATTTCTATCTTGGAACTGTATATGATCTCTTTGCCTTTACTCTCAATGTGCTTTTAAATCTTTTCTTTTTGTTTGGCAATCAAATCTTCCATTTCTACTCCAACACTTTTGAGTTTGTAGATGGATATTTAAGTTCTTAAAAGTCATTGCCTTTTCTTGGGCAATGGTAACACTTTTCCTTATAAAAAATTATTTAATCTTCAGTTTACACATTTCCCACCATGTAATTGTGGACCGGAATTCTATTCTCTTGGTTTGGAGCTGTTTGAAGAAGAGAGCAAAATCTGTTCTTATTTCAGTGTTTTGAAGTAAAGATGTGTTAAGTCTCCAGACACCTCTGGCTTTGAGGAGTTTGAGAATCTGTAAGGTGGTACTTCTTTTCTCCCCAGATATTATACAATTGAAGTCTCCTGATATGACGATTTCAGTAGGACCAGGTATGTAGATTTGGAGCGTTTCCAACAATTGGGCTCTGGCTTCTTTAGCAGGGGAGGCATAGACGTTAAGCAAGCAAAAATTGACCCCCAGGTAGGTGATGTTAACAAGGAGGGCTCTTCCAGGAATTATCTCGGTGTAGGAGTTTACTTTAAAGTCCCTTGTATTAAACAGGATTCCCACTCCAGAAGACTTGGACTCGTTTTTGCCGGACCATATGGATTCACCCATTGTCCAATCTTTCCTGAGGTATGCGTAATTTAAATTGTGTTGTATTCCGCATTCTTGCAAGAAGAGTATGTCTGCTTTTACAGTGGTCAAATAGTTAAATAAAGCAGCCCGTCTGGTTGGGCTCTTCAAGCTCCTCACGTTCAGTGAGGACACGCAGATGGTTTTAGACATTCATGATTCCAGGGAGTCCGTATCCGAATGTAGGCCGGGTCAGACAGATGGGTCTTGTCTGGTGGAGCCCTGGCTGGTAATATGAGGGGCTCAGGCTTGTATACTGGCAACCTTTTGCATGAGCTGGTGGATCCCTGCTCTCAGGGCATTTCACCACCAGATTTTCTCCTTTTTTTCCTGGCGGTCTCTGTCTCCATTGCTTCGCCAGAGGCTGTATCTGGTACAACAGAACCTTCAGAAATTTGCCCATCAGGACAGTCACCCCAACTTTCAGGGACAACTTTCAAGGGATCAGCCGGGACTGGCGCAGGGGCCGGTGATGGAGCCGGAGGTGGTTTAGGTCGACTCCTAGCAGCATCAGCAAAGGTTTTTTTCAATTTGCAGTCTCTAAATGCATGTCCAACTGCTCCGCAGACATTACACTTTCTCTCGTTGGGACAGCTGGATGTAGAGTGCCCCTTTTCATGGGAGTTCCCTCAGGACAGTTCTCCTGCTTGTTCCCAAAAGAGTAGCACTTCCTGCAGAAAATGGGCATTCCACTATAGAACAGTCTCCCTCTGTCCTTCCCAATCATGAACGTGGAGGGCGGATGACGTCGGCCTAGTACTCCATCTGGGTCATCGATAAGTTTGACAATAAATCAATATTTTCCAGACCAGAAACCTTCAGAGTTTTCAATTTTCACTCCTCCTTTTTTGATGGTGACGTACTTTCCCAAGAAGTAAGTGAAGGATTCCCCATATGGACGGTGATCACAGTCTCTTCTTCTGAAAAAAGAGCAATGAAGTGGACTCCCTTTGATTCCGGATGGAAGATGTTCCTCACGATGCTCTTGTAGAAGGATCTGGCTGCAGAGACCGATGTAAAAGTCAAGGTGAACTTGAGCGGAGCCTCTTGAAAAGCTAGGACGTCGTCACGCTGTACTTCCAGGACACCAAGCAGGACAGTGTGGACCAGGTATTTCAGGGTCATTTTCTCATCAGCATCTTCCTCCACGGAGATCAGGAAACTGTTGCGGATCTTCTGTTCGTCTATTGCGTAACGCAGAGATGTGGTCGGGATCGCCGAAGTCGCCATGTCTGGATGCCTTTTCCCCCTATAGCAGCAGGTGGCTTAAGGCGCAATGCCGATGCCACCAGGCCAAGGGTTCAAAGGTCCTGACTCAGCTGCCTCTTTGGTTAGACAATTGGTCTTAGCCAAAAGGCCGAGAAGCGATAACCCGCTTGGCCTCGACAACGGGGCCGCTTATCGCCAATGCAGAGCACTTCTCAAGGCAACAGCCTACAGGTCCCAGCCATAGCCACAGTCCGGGAGGCTTCTTGCTCTCTCACAAAACAGGAAAAAACGTGCGTCCTACGCTCATAAATCACCAGCATGCTCCGCCCACCACTGTTGGACACGCCTTTTATTCGCATGAAATTCCTGGTGCCAAAGCACGCCAAGCAGAAAAAATGAAAAGAGGAGTGAATGGAGAAGTTGTGAAAAAAAAAAAAAAAAGGGTATGCATTGTTGATTGTGATGTCACGGTCCCATTGTTGAGTGTTCCATCAGGGCCCTTGTGATGTCATCCAGTGACCTGACCTTACTTGACCTCTGACCTGACAAGCCTCTTGTGACACGTGCAGTGTTCCGTCCATTGTCCAGACAAGTTAGGTCCAGCTGCATAGGAAGTGCTGGACTACTTTTTAGCCTCCAAGTAATCCAGTTCAAAAGATCCACAAGAGGGAGACACAGGCAAACTTTACTCATTGATTGAAACACTGGAAAGGCTAAATGGTTACATCCAGCCAACTTGCTACAAAAGGGTCAATTGCCAGGGACAACTCAGCAGCCCTCCCAGGTGTGCACAACAGGCCCAAACAATTCATTCAGGTGATAAGCCAATTAACCAATCAGTCTTAATTGGATCAAGGGTGTGAGGACACTGGCTGGCTGGGTTGCTTGGTGCTGGAACTAACCAACAGCTGATGCAATTAGGAGATTGACAGACTAGATGCAGATATATGCAGAAAGCAGTGACTGGGCAGACAGAGGAGAAGCTGAAGTGCAGACTCCTGAGGGAGGCAGGACACAGCAACTTTCCACTTGCTTGCTGGAAGGATGCTTGCAATCCATCTATTTCATTCTGTTTTTTCATACTGGATTAGAAGGGGTGCACCGGTCCTGGAGGTACTGCGTGGAGTGGACAGAGCAAGCTCTTTTTCCATCTCCCTGTTCGAAAAATCCATTTAATATATGGTCCCCAGATAGGGGAACGTATCAGATATTAAACTGATAAGAACAGATTTTTTGATTGAAACGTCTTTATTACAATCAGTCATCATACTTACATACATTAGTACTGTGACGCAGCACAGGCCACGAATCAGTACATAATAAATTACTTAACAATGCCATGCTCGCAAAGACGATTGTATGTAAAGCACAGGCTAACCTACCCTATACATCGCAATGAATGCTACACTAGCATACCTATTCAATCACAAAACCTTCCAACAAAGCATTTAGACAGTGATGAGGGAAGGGGAGGTGGGAGCGGGAAGGAGGGGGTAGGGAAAGGGGGATCACATGCCCTTAGCTTTATTGAGAAGACAAATACAAACGGGGGTAGAGGGGGAAAGAGAGGGGTTTAGTCCTCTTCTTCTTCGTCGACGTCCAAGATGTTGTAGTCCTGCAGCATACTATGGATAAGTCTACGGCAGTCCAGGACGGACTTGTTCTCCCTCCTGAGGATGAGCCGGTTCCTAGCAAACCAAATAGCGTCCTTAAAACAGTTCATAAGGCGCCAGGCCTCCTTGATGGCTCCAACAGTATGAATCGCAGGAAATAGTCCATACAGCACCGAAGTGACTTGCAGGCTGTTCCTGGGCACAGAGTCTATGTTCCAGGGCGTCCAACAGGCGCCGTGCAAAGCGGCACTCCCAAAACAGGTGGTAAGATGTTTCCTCCACGAAAGGGCACCTGGGGCAGTACCTTGTTTTGCACCGGTTATGGGCATGCATGAATGACCGGATTGGCAGTCTGCCCTGAATGGCCATCCATGACAAGTCCTTATGCCCGTTGGTCAACCTGTCCGACGACACATTAGTCCAAACTGTCTCTACGGTGTCGTCCTGGATCCCTGGAATTGACTCGACCACATCTTTTGCTCTGATGAGTTTGTGGATAGTTTTTGGCTTCCACAAGTCGGGTTTGAGGCCCTCCAGCTGGTGTTCCCTCACAAACCTGACGACGTCCCCGTAGAACCAGGGAGCTTGCCAGTTGTAAGGGATGGAGCTGTCCCACTTGTCCCAGCCCAGACCCCTCCAGAGGGGCAGGAGGAAAAAGCGAGACATAGCCTTGCCCGCAGAGCCGTTGGCAGTTCTCAGAGTCCGGCGAACGCTGTCACAAACAAAGGCGATCCGCAATAGAGTGGGCAGGTCCGGTATGCCCTTTCTGCCCTTGCGGGGCTCTTTGTACATGATGGCTCACTTCACTCTGTCCATCTTAGATCCCCAGATGAAGCGGAACACTGTCCTGGTGATGGCCCTGGAAACGGTGGCAAGAGGGGGCCATGCCTGTGCGGTGTATTGTAGCACAGGCAAAACTTCATTTCGCAGGACGAGTGCTTTGCCTTCAATCATGAGGTGTCTAAGGCTCCACAGTCCGATTCTTTGGTTGACTTTGGCCAAGCGTTCTTCCCAAGACTTGAGGGCTGCGCCTTCCTTCCTTCCCGAACCAGACTCCCAGAATTTTGATGAAGCCCGATTTGATGGTAAATGGGAAGGGGGCAGAAGAGGTCAGTTGCCAGTCCCCGAAGAGCATGGCTTCTGACTTGCCGCAGTTGACTTTGGCCCCTGAAGCAGGTCTGGACGAGTGCAGTCACCGAACGCCGGTCAGCGCAGAAGACGGTCACAGCGAGCACTTGACCTCGTAGTGTCCAGGTCCTGGTGCGGTGATCCCTCTGATCTCAGCATTCTGCCAGACAGGCTCCGCAAAGGATTCTATAACACAAACAAAAAGGAGAGGTGAAATAGGGCAGCCTTGTCTGACCCCGGAGCGAACCGTGAAGGGGTCAGTCTTCCAGCCGTTCACCAACACCGTGCTGCAAATGTCAAAATACATCAGGTCTACAAACGAACAGAACCTCCTGCCCAAACCCAGCCTGCGCAAAGCCCTGCCCATGAATGCATAACACACTCGGTCAAAGGCCTTCTCATGGTCCAGGCTGACCAGGGCCGCATGTACGCGGCGGTTCTTGATGTAGTGTACCGTGTCTCTCATGAGAGCGAGGCTGTCTGCAATCCTGCGGCCGGGAATGCCGCAAGTCTGGTCCGGGTGGATGATTCTGCCGATGACGACCTTCAGCCGGTTGGCTAGCACCTTGGCGAGGATCTTGTAGTCCACGTTCAGGAGAGAGATGGGACGCCAGTTTTTCAGGTCACATCTCTCCCCCTTCTGCTTATACGGGATCGTGATCATTCCTTCCCTTAACGATCCTACCCTCCACCACCATCTCCTCATAGAGTTCCAGCAGGTCCGGACAGATCAGGTCCCCCAGCGCTACATAGAGCTCCGCTGGGAGGCCGTCACTGCCCGGGGTCCTGCCGGATCTAAAGGATCTAGCGGCAGAGAGCACCTCCCCCACCGTCAGAGGGTCATCCATTGCCTCCGTACCTGCAGGGTCAAGGTGGTTAGTGATACCTGACAGGAATTTATCGGCGGCCGTCTGGTCGGTGTTCTTCAGGGAGTAGAGGTCGCAGTAGTAGTCTGTGACGACTCCCATTACTTCAACCTTCCCTGAACACATGTTGCCGTCTTTGTCTCGAAGTTCGTTCAGGGGCGTGTGACCGGCGTGGAGTTTCCTGAAAAAGAACGAGTTACACTTCTCATCCTTCTCCAGGTTTTCCACTTTGGAACGGATGACGATTCGCTTGGATTCCTCCTCAAAGTGCCTTTTCAGGTTCTTTTTGGCCTCCTCCAGCTCCTGTCTAACGTTCCAGCCGCACCGGTGAAGGTCTTGCAGGGACCGCAGCTCTCGCTGCAGCGCTCTGAATGCCCTCTTCTTCTCACATGCCTGATGTTGTTGCTTGGCCTGAAAAAAACAACGAAACTGGACTTTAACATACTCCTACCAGTCACTAGTCTATTGGAACAAGCATTTGACAATCCGCCAGGCTATGTAGACCTCCCTAAGTTCCGCAAGCACGTCCTCGCGATTCAGGAGGGCGCAGTTCAGTTTCCAGGACCCACGGCCTAGGGTGCACTGGACCTGAATGGCCCTGTGATCGGAGAAGAAGCAAGGGACCATAGAGTGCCTACACTGCCTGACTGCCCGAGAGGTAAACACAAAGTCGATCCGGGAGTGGAGTGAGCCATTGGGTTGGCTCCACGTATAATTAATGGAGCCGTTCACCATGGAACCCACAACGTCCTGCAGACGTGCTTCGGTCACCATCTTAAAGAGCAGTTTGGAAGTGACGTCAAGCTTGCTTGACGTCCCGGAGCTGCGTCCATCCTCCTCGATCGGGCAGTTGAAATCCCCGGCCATCACTACGGTCCTAGTGGTAGCGAGTTGCAGGCTCTCCCACCCAGGAGCCGTCTACGACAAGTAGTCTGCCGCAGACGAGCTCCTGGACGGAGTCAAGTGTGAACGCATTTCCCCTGAGGAGGATGGCAACCCCGGCCAACTTGCAGTCGTCGCCGTGGGACCACTCCCTGGCCAGATGGTTGTATGACCTAGAGGGGGGCAAAGTACACTCCTGCAACATAAACACGTCGGCGACCTGTGAAGTAAGAATGGTTAGTACCTTCTGACTCTGAACCTGTCCCTGATGCTCCTAAAATTAATGGAAAAATTGTTAAAATTTGCCATCATATAAGAGAAAGAAAAAGGTTAGCGGAAACGATACATCTTAGTTACCACTCCGGACGTCCGGCGGTTTCTCTATTTCTTGTCTGCTGGCTACGATCTCCTCTAGGGTTATCTGTAGCCGCATCGGGTCAGCGGTTGCTCTGTTGGCCACTATTTCCTCCACCTCGGTCTCATCGAGGCTAACAGGGGGGTGGAGGGTTTGCTGTTGGGGGTCCTCGTTGGTGGCCACCGGTTCTTCCGTCTGCTGCTCTGTTTCCTCTACCTCAACCATCTTCTTTTTGGAGTGGTCAGCGATGGGGCTGTCCTTTCCCTTCCTCTTCCCTTTCCTGACCTCTGGGGAGTCAAGAGGGGGAAAATCCTCCAAAGAGAGGGCTGCAGCAGCTGTGGTGACAGTGGGGCGGGTTGGGCTTGGGGCGGTGGAGGGTATCACTGAGGTAATGGGCAGTTGGATAAGGGAATCCTCAGTGGTGGTGACGATGGGGCAGGAGGGGGGCCATGGAGAGGGGGGAACGGAAGCATGGCCTAGGGCAGGTGTCTGCTTACCCTCCTTCTTTTTGGACTCCTTCGCTTTGGGTTTTGTTGCTGCCGGAGGTGCGGCTGCGGTGGGGTTCCCGCTGGCCGGTGCTCTGGCTGCAACCGCTGCCCAGGTGCGTTCTCTTTGTGGGCAGTCCTTGTAGATGTGTGAAGCCAGTCCGCACAGGTTGCTTGCCGTCATCTTAGGGCAGTCCCGGGTTTTGTGCCCTGTCACTTGGCAGATCCAGCAGGCTACTTCCTTGCAGTCGCTCAGCCTGTGCCCCTTCTTGCCACATTTCCTGCTGGTCTGTGGCATGTCGGGGTAGTAGACGAGCGCTTGGGAGTTGCCCAACGAGAAGGTCGGGGGCAGGTGTTGCACGCCATCCGGGTCTGTGGAGTCCCTGTTCAGGCGGACGATGACTGACCACTTGCCGGTCCAGAAGCCGTTTCCGTACAAGATGTGGGTGGGGTCCCTCATCACGGTACAGAAGCGCTTCAGGTAGGTGACAATATCCTTGCCTGGGATGTGTGGGTTCCACATGGCGACGGTCACTCTCCTTTCCTCTCTCTGGACTGGGCAGCTGCCCACTAAGCGTCAAAAGGGGGAGTTCGGCTGTGCGGCTTTCACCATCTCCCAGTACCTCTTGCAGATGGTCACCCAGAACATCCCAGCGAAGAAGGAGTGGATGCTCGTCACTTCCGGTTTGGCAAATCCCTGCTCCAGGACCATCTTCTTGCCAAACACATCCTGGCTCATGTCCGGCACTCTTCCGTCCACTTCCTTAAGCTTCAGGACGACCGTCTGCCTCATCCAGGGCTCCAGGGGAAAGGAGCCGGGACCGGGCTTCTGGCCTTCCTGTTGCTTCGGAGGGGCGGATGCCGCCGGGTCTGCAGCCAATGAAGTGGAGGCTGAAGGGTCCTGGAGGGCCTCTGCCGTGGCCTTTCTTCCTTCTGCGGTAGTCTTCTTTGTCTTCTTCTTGGGAGGCTTGGAGGTTGAGGTAGAGGCCATGGCTTTTTCCATCTTCCTGCCTTCCTCTCCCTGGAAAGTCTTCTTGCTGGGCGGAGCTTCTTCCGGGGAAGGACTTTGCCGAGCCTCTTTTCCTCGCCGGGGCCCCTCGAGGCCGGAGTCTTCAGTCCTCATCGTCGGGGTTCCTCGTCGAGTCTTCGCAAAGTCTTCTCCTGGATCGCAGTCGGAGAAGATCTTCCAGTAGTCGTGTTCGGGCTGTCGAGATCCAAGTAAGCACTGTCTAACGTCGTACACAAAGACTATTAAGCCACAGGCCAAGAGGAGGTCGGAGACCAGAGCACTCTTGTTCCCTGGAGAATACACCCAATAGCAGCAGTGAGCTGAAGCTGAATTAAATCAACGATGCTCAAAGGCAGAGTGCAGGGGGTACCCACAAGGACCTGGACTGGCAAGAAAAGGCAGACTGATAAGAACAGATTTTTTTTTACGTTGATATTTACCCATCTAGGGGTAAAAATCGTTTATTAAAACCATAGAAATGTTACATTACATAAATATTATAAAAACCATTCTTACATAGAAAACTTATTAAATTACAGGTTTTATAAAATCATATAATAGAGCCCCATTCCCATAACCCTTTAAGGACGCAGGGCGTATCGGTACGCCCTATTTCCCGAGTCCTTAAGGACTCAGGGCGTACAGGTACGTCCTAACTTTAAATGCAGATTCCGGCACCACGGGGGTTAATGGGAACGGGATGCCGGCTGAAATCATTCAGCCGGCATCCTGTCACAACGCCAGGGGGGGTCACGTGACCCCCCCCCCCCTATCGGCGATCGCCGCAAACCGCAGGTCAATTCAGACCTGCGGTTTGCTGCACTTTTTGCAGTTTCTGATCCGCGGGGATCAGAAACGTTAGTATCCCTCAAACATAGATTTTGCACCCCTGCGTGATTTTTTGCCGGCGGGTGGTGCACGGGGGGGGGGGGGGGAGATGTGGGCGGTGAGGCGGTGCGGCAGGCCCCCGCCCGCTTCCCCTTGAAAATCCATTGGTGTAGAGTGGGTATACCAGGGTGCCAGCACATTGCTGACACCCTGGTATAAATGGCTGACATCGGTGATGCGATGTCAGCCGTTTAACTCTTTCCATACAGCGGTCCGTACGGACCGCTGTATGGAAAAAGTTAACAGTAAGAGGGAGCTCCCTCTCCCATCGGGGGGCTGCAGAGCCTTTGCAGCCCCCCGATGGAGAGGGAGAGAGCCCCCAGACAGCCCCCCGTCCTTACCCTTCCCCGTCTGCGAAGTTCTGACCAGTACTGAGCAGACGGGGAAGGTTCCCATGGCAACAGGACGCCGTCTCAGGCATCCTGCTGTCCATGGTGCTGAACAGATCTGTGCTAAAGGCAGAGATCTGTTCAGACAAAGTGTAAGTAAAATACAGTACAGTAGAATATATATTGTACTGTACTGTATTATACAGACATCAGACCCACTGGATCTTCAAGAACCAAGTGGGTCTGGGTCAAAAAAAAGTGAAAAGAAAGTAAAAAACACATTTATCACTGATTAAAAATGAAAAAAATAAAATTCCCTACACGTTTGGTATCGCCGCGTCCTTAACGACCTGATCTATAAAATGGTCATGTTACTCTCCCCGCACGGTGAACGCCATAAAAATAAAAAAATTTAAACTTTTAGGAAATTGAAATTTTGCCCACCTTACTTCCCAAAAAAGGTAATAAAAGTGATCAAAAAAGTCGCATGTATGCCAAAATAGTACAAATCATACCCTACCCAAGATAATCACCCAAAAACTGAAAAAACTATGGCTCTCAGACTATGGAAACACTAAAACATGATTTTTTTTGTTTCAAAAATGAAATCATTGTGTAAAACTTAAATAAATAAAAAAAAAGTATACATATTAGGTATCGCCGCGTCCGTATCGACCGGCTCTATAAAAATATCACATGACCTTAGGTGACCACCGTAAAAAAAGCCATCTTACATCACAAAAAGTGTAATAGTAAGCGATCAAACCGTCATCTCATCCCGCAAAAAATGAGACCCTACTTAAGATAATCGCCCAAAAACTGAAAAAACTATGGCTCTTAGACTATAGAGACACTAAAACATTTTTTTTGTTTTAAAAATGAAATCATTGTGTAAAAATTGTATACATATTAGGTAACAAAACAATAACAAACACAGGTGCACTCTGCAGTAATACTAAATCCTCAAACTGATTTTAAAATTGAGAGATTAGTCAACATGTCCTACGGTGTAGAACATGTCTAAGCCCGGACACCGCGACAAGGTTTCTCAAGTAGCCCGGGACCCTACACTCTCCTACCTGAGCCGTATGGGCGATACCAGGAGCCAGTGGGCAAATTACAGGAGTATAAGGCCGACTCACAAACAACTCACCAGTTACCTCCAGCATGTGGCCATGCTTGCAATGGGAGGAGGGAGGAGTCTGTGAGTCCCACTCAAGACTTGCTGATATGTCCCAGGCCTCACAGGTGCACCATAATGTGACCTGTAGATGGAAAACAGGCACATTTAAATAGGAGTTTATACACCTCCAGGAATCTATATATACAAACTAAGAAGACAGGTTGGCATTAGCAGGAGGTGCTTCAAACCCACATGCAGTTGTGCATATATATAGGGGAGCAAATCCTGCACTTGTGGCCCGTTGCTAATGGCAATCCCCAGCAAAATGCATACAATGGAGGATGCCCGCGGCGAACCACAAGTACCACAATAGACATCCTACACAAGGTAACAAGTGCGGATGTAATAATTAATATAACAATATAACAAAACAATAACAAACACAGGTGCACTCTGCAGTAATACTAAATCCTCAAACTGATTTTAAAATTGAGAGATTAGTCAACATGTCCTACGGTGTAGAACATGTCTAAGCCCGGACACCGCGACAAGGTTTCTCAAGTAGCCCGGGACCCTACACTCTCCTACCTGAGCCGTATGGGCGATACCAGGAGCCAGTGGGCAAATTACAGGAGCATAAGGCCGACTCACAAACAACTCACCAGTTACCTCCAGCATGTGGCCATGCTTGCAATGGGAGGAGGGAGGAGTCTGTGAGTCCCACTCAAGACTTGCTGATATGTCCCAGGCCTCACAGGTGCACTGGTGAGTTGTTTGTGAGTCGGCCTTATGCTCCTGTAATTTGCCCACTGGCTCCTGGTATCGCCCATACGGCTCAGGTAGGAGAGTGTAGGGTCCCGGGCTACTTGAGAAACCTTGTCGCGGTGTCCGGGCTTAGACATGTTCTACACCGTAGGACATGTTGACTAATCTCTCAATTTTAAAATCAGTTTGAGGATTTAGTATTACTGCAGAGTGCACCTGTTATTGTTTTGTTATATTGTTATATTAATTATTACATCCGCACTTGTTACCTTGTGTAGGATGTCTATTGTGGTACTTGTGGTTCGCCGCGGGCATCCTCCATTGTATGCATTTTGCTGGGGATTGCCATTAGCAACGGGCCACAAGTGCAGGATTTGCTCCCCTATATATATGCACAACTGCATGTGGGTTTGAAGCACCTCCTGCTAATGCCAACCTGTCTTCTTAGTTTGTATATACATATTAGGTATTGCCGCGTCCGTGACAACCTGCTCTATAAAATTACCACATGATCTAACCTGTCAGATGAATAAGAAATAACAAAATAACAAAAAAAAACGTGCCAAAAAATCTATTTCTTGTTACCTTGCCGCACAAAAAAGTGTAATATAGAGCAAGAAAAAAATCATATGTACCCTAAACTAATATCAACAAAACTGCCACCCTATCCCGTAGTTTCTAAAATGGGGTCACTTTTTTGGAGTTTCTACTCTAGGGGTGCATCAGGGGGGCTTCAAATGGGACATGGTGTCAAAAAAAGCAGTCCAGCAAAATCTGCCTTCCAAAAACCGTATGGCATTCCTTTCCTTCTGCACCCTGCCGCGTGCCCGTACAGCGGTTTACGACCACATATGGGGTGTTTCTGTAAACTACAGAATCAGGGCCATAAATAATGAGTTTTGTTTGGCTGTTAACCCTTGCTTTGTAATTGGAAAATCTGCCAAAAAAGTGAAATTTTGAAATTGTATCTCTATTTTCTATTAAATCTTGTGCAACACCTAAAGGGTTAACACAGTTTGTAAAATCAGTTTTGAATACCTTGAGGGTTGTAGTTTCTTAGATGGGGTCACTTTTATGGAGTTTCTACTCTAGGGGTGCATCAGGGGGACTTCAAATGGGACATGATGTCAAAAAACCAGTCCAGCAAAATCTGGCTTCCAAAAACCATACGGCGCACCTTTCCCTCTACGCCCTACTGTGTGCCCGTACAGTAGTTTACGGCCACATATGGGGTGTTTCTGTAAACGGCAGAGTCAGGGCAATAAAGATACAGTCTTGTTTGGCTGTTAACCCTTGCTTTGTTAGTGGAAAAAATGGGTTAAAATGGAAAATTTGGCAAAAAAATGAAATTCTCAAATTTCATCCCCATTTAGCCAATAACTTGTGCAACACCTAAAGGGTTAACGAAGTTTGTAAAATCAGTTTTGAATACCTTGAGGGGTGTAGTTTGTAGAATGGGGTCATTTTGGGCGGTTTCTATTATGTAAGCCTCGCAAAGTGACTTCAGACCTGTAGTGGTCCCTAAAAATTGGGTTTTTGTAAATTTCTGAAAAATTTCAAGATTTGCTTCTAAACTTCTAAGCCTTGTAACATCCCCAAAAAATAAAATATCATTCCCAAAATGCTACAAACATGAAGTAGACATATGGGGAATGTAAAGTCATCACAATTTTTGGGGGTATTACTATGTATTACAGAAGTAGAGAAACTGAAACTTAGAAATTTGCAAATTTTTCAAAATTTTTGGTAAATATGGTATTTTTTTTATGTAAAAAAATTAACTTTTTTGACCCAATTTTAGCAGTGTCATGAAGTACAATATGTGACGAAAAAACAATCTCAGAACGGCCTGGGTAAGTCAAAGCGTTTTAAAGTTATCAGCACTTAAAGTGACACTGGTCAGATTTGAAAAAAATGGCCAAGTCCTTAAGGTGAAATAGGGCTGTCCGTAACAATCTGCTCTATAAAAATATCACTTGACTGAACCCCTCAAGTGAACACTGTAAAAAAAAAAAAAAAAAAACTGTGCTAAAACAACAAATTTTTTGGTCACCTTGCCCCATAAATTGTTATAATTAATAATAAAAAAATCATATGTACCCAAAAATAGTACCAATAAAACTGGCACCTTATTACCTAGTTTCCAAAATGGGGTCACTTTTTGGGAGTTTCTACTGTAAGGGTGCATCAGGGGGGCTTCAAATGGGACATGGCATCTAAAAGCCATGTGGAGTTCCTTTTCTTCTGCGCCCTGCCATGTGCCCATACAGCAGTTTATGACCACATGTGGGGTGTTTCTGTAAACCGCAGAATCTAGGTAATAAATATTGAGTTTTGTTTGGCTGTTAACCATCGATGTGTTAAAGAAGAAATTGGATTAAAATGGAAAATCTTCCAAAAAAGTGAAATTAAAAAATTTGATCTCCATTTTCCTTTAATTCTTGTGGAACGCCTAAAGGGTTAACAAAGTTTGTAAAATCGGTTTTAAGTAACTTGAGGGGTGTAGTTTCTACAATGGGGTCATTTATGGGGGTATCCACTATGTAGGCCCCACAAAGTGACTTCAGACCTGAACTGGTCCTTAAAAAGTGGGTTTTGGCAATTTTCTTAAAAATGTGAAGAATTGCTTCTAAACTTCTAAGCCTTCTAACGTCCTAAAAAAATAAAATGACATTTCCAAAATGATGCCAACATAAAATAGACATATGGGGAATGTTAAGTAATAAATATTTTATGAGGTATCACTTTCTGTTTAAAAAGCAGAGGAATTGAAATTTAGAAAATTGCAAATTTTTCAATATTTTTGGTAAATTTTAGAAAATCATCGCTCATCTGAACAGCCCCATTGAAATGAATGGGTCCGGATTCAGTGCGGGTGCAATGCGTTCACCTACCGCATTGCACCCGCGCGAACGCAGCCTAACTCTTTTTTTCACCCAGTCCCACCATCCTAATACATCCTCAAAACCCTTCTTCTTTCCCTTCCATTCCATATATTCGATTCTAAAACATTCCATCACTCTTCTATCATCAAACAAACCAACATTCAACTTCCAATACCCTTTCCCATATGTACTCTCAACAGCCCCTTCCACACAACATTTCAAACACATATGGTCCGTAAACCAAACATCCTCCTGTGAATACTTAACACACTTAAGATTTTTTGACACAAAGATGAAATCGATCCTTGATTCTATACTCCCTGTCTCAGATTTAAAAGTACAAGGTGGTGGTTTCCCCAACACGACCTCTGCTACATCTAGGAAAGAAAAATCATCAATTAGTTTTTGTAACATATTCCCAGATACATCTTTCTTCTCCCCCTCTAACACACAATTGAAATCACCCATCATAATAGTCTCCATTCTTCCTACCAAAAACACATTCAACTTTTCTAATAACCTCACCCTCTCACCTTTTTTTGTTGATCCATGCACATTTACTATTCTAAACTTCCATTTATTATACTTTATAACTGCCACAATGCACCTCCCTGCTTCCACTACTGTATATGACTCCACACTCATTCTACTATTTTTTTAACAAAATTCCAACCCCCGAATTCCTGTTCTCACATGACCCTGACCATACAGACTCTCCATGCTTCCATTCATCTTTGCTTAATTCTTCTGCAATTCCACACTCCTGTAAACATACAATATCCGCAACTTGATTTTTAAGAAAGGAGACGGACATTTAGGGATACGACATGAAAGCCAACTTTGTCCCCCATACTTGAATTTTTTTGAGGGTATAATTCTCAGTCCCCCACATAGATCTCAGCCTTCTTCTCCTTGAAGGGAGTAACCAAAGCTGAAGCCCTCAGTCCCGAGATCGTCTAAAAAAAGACTCTATCCACTCGGGGACTTGCGTCCTCACTTGACGGGGATTCCATCCTGGGACTCTTCACCAACAAGTCCAGACCAAAATCCTCCATACTTGATGAGGGCCTGGAGAAGTCCCCCTGGCCTCCACCTCCTCCCATCACCTGCACCTCCTCCCCCAGTATATCAGGAGTTTTAGAACAGGAAACCTCCATTCCACCTTCTCCTTGCAAAACAGTGACTTCATCTGGTGGAAGAGTAATGTCTGGAGGAGAAAAATTCATCCCTCCTTCATTAGCTCCTCCCCTCACACCCTCCGCCTCCACACTAGCATCACCAACCTCTCTATCAATAACAGGCGCTTTCTGGGCCTGTCTCTGAAATCTCTCAGGGACCAAAGGCCGCGCTTTAGCGGCATCCGAATAAGACCTAGCCTTCGACCTGGATGGTTTAGAGTTTAAAGGGCAGTCTCGGAAGACATGACCAGTCTGGCCACACACGTTACACACACCAGGGTTCGTGCATGTTCCAGAAAGATGACCTTCTTGATTGCAATTTGAACACCTTAACGGTGTCTCTCTGCATCCCTCCATAGTATGCCCATAAAATTTACATTTCCTGCAAAAAGCAGGGTTACCCAGGAAAAACAAAAATCCTTTATCCCTCCTGATAGAAAAGGACATCGGGGGGTAACACAAACCACCAGGTCTGGCTACATCAGCCTTAAACCTCACAAAAAATTTAAATTTCCCTGACCACAGGGCTTCTGAGTTTAGAACTTTGTGAGCAAACCGAACCATTTCACAGTATCGCCCCAAAAAAACCGAGATGTTCTCGAGAGGAACATATGGGTTGTGCATATAAACCGCCAGAGGGATATCGTCATTATACAGGACGGTAAAGGTAACTCCATCAAGAAATGGGTCATTTACATATCCTTTTAACACGGAAAGTAGGTTATGGCAGGCAGCGGGATTTGTCAACACCAGAGTATAATGACCTCGCTTCGGATCCTGCAAACACAAAATCTCCTCCCGTCTGACAAGCAGCATTTTAAAAAGTACCTCATGCACGATGATTTGCAAGCTGAACTTCTCCCGTTTCTCCTCTGAAATCTCGATTCCAAATCCATTTTTGATCCGATAATCCTCGGTCCCCGCAGAGCGGATAGTGACGTCCTTCGTCCTCCGTCCGTATCCGGTGATCGCCTTCCCAACCTCAGGCCTGGCTGTGTCCGGTCATGCCATGATCGCAGCCAAAAGGCCAAGAAGCGATAACCTGAAAGGGTTCGCAGTACAGGCTGATGGTCCCCAATGCAGAGCACTTCTGAAAGCAATAGACTACAGGCCCCAGACCCAGAAACAGTCCGGGAGGCTTCTTTCTATCACAAACCAGGGAAAACGTGGGTGCGTCCTACGCTCAGAAATCACCAGCATGCTCCTCTTCGTGTTCGCTATCTGCATAGCTCCGCCCACCCACAACTTTTGGCCATGCCTTTTCTTTGCACGCAATTCCTGGTGCCAAAGCATGCCAAGCAGAAAACATGATATGAGGAGTGAATGGAGAAGTAGTAGTGAAAAAAAAAAAAAAAGGGTATGCATTGTTGAGTGTTCCGTCCAGGCCCTTGTGATGTCATCCACTGACCTGACCTTACTTGACCTCTGACATGTGCAGTGTTCCGTCCATTGTCCAGACAAGGTAGGTCCAGCTGCTGCTGCAGATACCTAGGAAGTGCTGGACTACTTTTTAGCCTCCAAGTAATCCAGTTCAAATGATAGATCCACAAGAGGGAGAAACAGGCAAACTTTACTCATTTAATGAAGCAAGGAAAAATGGTTACATCCAGCCAACTTGCTACAAAAGGGTCAATTCCCAGGGACAACTCAGCATCGCAGGTGTTCACTACAGGCCCAAATCAAACCCAAGGTAATGTGCGTGGAGGTCCAAACACTTCATTCGGTGATAAGCCAATTAACCCATCAGTCTTAATTGCATTTAGGGTGTGAGGAGACTGGCTGGCTGGGTTGCTTGGTGCTGGAACAAACCAACAGCTGATGCAATTAGGAGATTGACAGACTAGATGCAGGTATTATATGCAGGAAGCAGCACAGCACTGACTGGGCAGACAGAGGAGAAGCTGAAGTGCAGACTCCTGAGGGAGGCAGGACACACACAACTTTCCACTTGCTTGCTGGAAGGATGCTTGTAATCAAACAATTTCATTCTGTTTTTCATACTGGATTAGAAGGGGTGCACCGGTCCTGGAGGTACTGCAATACCAGGTCAATGCAAGCTCTTTTTCCATCTCCCTGTTCGAAAAATCCATTTAATATATGGTCCCCAGATAGGGGACGTATCAGATATTAAACTGATAAGAACAGATTTTTTTAAGTGGACTATCCCTACGCATGGACGCCATATTTATTAAAAGAATACCAAAACAGATTTTACAATATTACAAAAGGAAAGAGAAATATAAATAATTACAAGAACATGGTAAAAGGAATAAAATCATATATCAGAATTCCATTCGCTTAAAAACCATTTCCTTTCTGCGGTAATATCAGTTTTTTTGTCAATTAAAAAATAAATATGCATCTCACTAAAACAAATACCCAGGACATCATCAACTGTTAAAATATCATGTTTAAAAACAAAAATCCATGCCACAGCCTTTTCAGAGGCTGTTGGGCATTCCAGGGATCCGTATAAAATCATGTTGTAGGTAATGTCTCTTAGGCCTGCCATCTTTTTTATCAGCGGAAGCACCCTTCTCCAACACTCTCTTGCAAACCCGCAGGTCCATAGCAGATGTTCGGTTGTCTCGTCGTCTTGGCACCTTTCTCTTGGGCAGATGACAGACCTTACGTATCCCCTGCGGTACTGGAATGCCCGGCATGGAAGACACTGGTGAACGCAGCTCCAGGCAAAGTCCTTCTGGGAATTAAAAAGATAGGAGGCATTAATATTTTTCCTTATTGATATACATATTTCTTCTCTAAAATTACTTATGTCGCACGTCATCTCCTTTTCTCTTAAATCTTTTATTAACTTTTTACTGTTTTTTAATTCTTCAATACTCTTACTATTTTCTCTTAAATCTTAGTTTTCTGGTAGATTAAAAGCGTAAGGCACGGATAAAACAGTTTTAAACCATTTAAATCTATGCATAAAATAACCAGTTTTAAAACGTATAAAATAAGACCAATAGTGTTTAAAAAGAGCATTAAAACTGTAACTAAGGGGCGGAGCCTGGCGGCTGGCGTGGATGGCTGTGTGAAAGAGCTGCTCCTCCACGTCCTAACATCTACAGCCTTAAAAACAGTGGTGACCAGACCAGAAATGGTCAAATACGGTAGAGACAGGGGACTGGACCCCCCAGACACCCCTCGGTCCCACAAAGGCCAGCAAGATATGCAAAAATTCTTGAAAAAGAGAAGCTATCACTCTCCGGGAGCTGGTGCCAAGATGGAGGCGGAAGCTGAGGACTGCGGCACGACTGAGGAGCAATACCCGGCACCAGTCTCCAAGTCTTTCCTTACTAAAGTGCTCAGCCAAGCGCTGGAAAAAGCGATAAGACCGGGATTTCCCAAGTGGGGCATAGAGTAGAGGCCCTGGAACAGGCGACGATAGATCTGAGTTCGCACGCAAGCGGAGTGGCCGAATGCCTCAATGGCCACGTCGAGAATCTTAACAGAGCCTTCTCGCTGCTAGAGGACCAGGAAAATCGTAGCAGGCGCCGCAACATCCGCATAAAAGGTCTCCCCGAGTCTTGGGCAGCTGAATCGCTATGCAAAGTGGCCTTAGAAATATTCGCCGACATATTAGACCCTGACTCCGCCGCGTCAATAATAATTGAGCGCATTCACAGGGCGCTAAGGCCCCAACCGAAACCAAACGAAAGGCCGAGAGATGTGGTCTGTGGCCTACTGTCCTTCGCAGACACGGCAAAGATCATGGACGCAGCACGTACCAGAGGGCGGATTACTTATGGAGAAGCTGAAATCGGCCTGTATCAGGACAT
The DNA here is from genome assembly GCF_905171765.1 of Bufo bufo. NCBI lineage: Eukaryota > Metazoa > Chordata > Amphibia > Anura > Bufonidae > Bufo > Bufo bufo. The sequence continues at coordinate 411,433,645 of NC_053394.1, forward strand.
TGCCCCATCGACGCTGGCGAAAAGGCGCATACTGAAGCCCTTGCTAGATTCGCTGAGAGCGAAAAAGATTCCGTATTCCTGGATGTACCACTTCGGTCTCTCTATCAACAAGAATGGGAAACGAATCATCATCCACACCCCAGACGACTTAGACAAGGCATGGGAGCTGATCGGAATAACACCTATCGACATACCTACCTGGCTCCCGGTGACCTACCCGTCGATACTCCCGAACCTGTCACACCTGGAGCCCTGGAGGAAAGCCCATCGCATCAAGCCTGGAAGGCGACTAAACATCTGACGAAGGCCATGGATCTTCCACCCTGAGGACTTTCGCGCCAAGTATGGGTTTAGTATCCAGGGGACATGGGGGGGCTCTAATGGTGATCCTACCATGTCAACATCTTTTCCACTTTGATGCCTATTCAGCACATTTCGATGCTGATAATGTACAAAGGGGAACGGCTGGCCCCTTGACCGCCAGTTATGGGTTATATGGTTGGTACGCACTATACACCGTGAGGCGCATGATAGCAAATGTTTTGTATTAATGTTTCGCTACACTTGTACCATGTTTGATTGTAATCTAAGTTACTAGCTACTCATTGAAAGTTCACAATACTGTACATGCCTTTGTATAGTGGTGTGCGCATGGAGTCTGGACAGGTTTTTGTACCCATGTAAACTCCACATTGTATTCCCTAAAAGACTGCGGGCGAAATGCTAGGTGGACCCGGCACTATGTCTAGACTCCATGCGCCCAACATGCGAATTATCCAGATTATGCGCGACATTCAGCGCAATAGATATAGCCAGCCTAAATAAATCTGCTGTACAGACCTAAATATTGATAATTGTGTAACCAATATCCCTGTCCTACTTGAGAATCCGACCTTAGGAGCTTTAGGGTGACCAGCCCTCTTTTTAATAGGTCTCACACACTGGTACCCAAAAATCAAGTGCTTCCTTTCCCCCCCCCCCCAGTAAGGATTTTACCTCTGAAAAACTGCAGAACAGGTTAAGTTGAAGGTTTGCATAATCCATCCCTGTTCGAGGTGCCTAGTATACTTGCCTTTAACAAACAACTACTTGTCCTACTTCTCCTCAGATTCCCCCCCCCCCCTATCATCTCCAGATTCTCATTCACCCACTTATTTAATGGTCTATACATTCAGAAACACAGAAGAGATAGTTCTCAGCCACTTACACTCAATGTTCCTCAGATTACCCTTAGTCATTGAATATGCTAAAAGATGAGGACTGCAAAATATTAGGCACCCAACGAGAGCAGTATATATAACACACACAATATAGTGGTTCCCCCTAGGGTTCTCCGCGTATCAGGTTTGCTTAATATGGCTTGAACCTCCTATACCCACGTAACGACTAGAAAAAGAACACACTTGAGAGCTGTACTCCTACTCATGGTCCCTGAAATATTTTCCATATGAACCGCAAGCTTTCGTTTCCTCATCCCTCTCGCCCTCTCACTCCTACAGTCCACACCCTTTCTTGCATGATCAAGAAATAGATTAAAAGGTATAAGTCACCAAATGTAGTAGTATACTCTTAGTCTGTGATGTTTGGGTAACACGTCCAGGCTTATTATATAATTAAGTTTACCCCCTAGCTATCTAATTGTACATTGATAGCTTCTGTTGCGATAGTTAATTTACTGGTCTTGAATCCAGTAATTGTTTGATTTGCTGATTTTTGCTCCCCTTATCACTTTTTCTTCCTCTCGTTTTCCACTTCTTTTTCCTTTTTCCTTCCCCAACCTTCCCATCTACCTTTCCTCTTAGTCTCTTCCCTTGGTACCCTTTTCAGACCCATAAAGAGTCTCATAAGGAGTACACGTGGACTCCAATTCTGTTCCAAAAGTAAATAACCTGCCCACAAAGATGACAGATTTAAAGGTCTGAACTTACCTCAGAAACGTAGCCAAGTTATGTTATGGCTCTCAGATAGTGTTTTTACAAGAAACTCACCTGCGTTAGAAGAAAATGCCAAGGTTACCAAAGCGTCCGTTTGCTCATTGGTTCCATAGTGTTCAGCCAGCCTCTGCCTCTAAAGGAGTAGCTATTGCGGTCCATCAATCAATCCAATTCACTGTATTACAGCAACATGCAGATGCGGATGGTCGCCTTCTCATAGTCAAAGGTTTAATAGCAGACCGTAAATTCACTTTAGCTTACTTTTATGTACCAAACAAGTCCCCTGTACAATGGCTCTTACAAGCCCTAGATACACTTAAAATTTTTGCTGAAGGGCAGGTGATCCTAGGAGCTCATTTAAATTTAGTACTAAACCCTGCCATGGATTCATCCTCAGCTAAATCCCGGGTAACGCAAAGGCTTCTTAGTAAACTTCACAAGAAACTCCATGAGTTACGTCTGATTGATGTATGGCGAAGTCTTCTCCTTCTATTCAGTTCCACACGGGACATATCAACGTCTGGATCATGTACTAACCTCTTCATCTCTTCTTCCCTTCTTCAGAACAGCAGAAATCTGTAATATTACTGTATCTGATCATGCTCCTTGTTTGGCGACCTTCTCCCTACCAAAGAGGGATTGGAGCTGGAAGCTGAATGAATCTCTGTTATACAACCAACTCCATACAGACCAGGTCAGGACTCAAATAATAGAGTACTTCGCACTTAACTCCTCCACACACAGCTCGCAACCTATTGTATGGGAAGCCCACAAGGCGTTTGTTAGAGGCTGCTTTATCTCTTGGGGCACTAGAGTCAAAAGAGAACAGCAAAAAGATGTTGATACACTTTTGGCAGATATAGCGACAATTGAGAGGAAGCATAAAGCCTCGCTGCATAATGAGCATCAAAAAACACTGACAGAACTCAGACTTAAACTCCGAAATCTTCTCAGCCATAGAGTAGCAAAACAAATTATCAATTTCCAACATAAGGTTTATGCCCATGGAGATAAAGGCGGAAAGCTGATGTCATCCTTGCTCAAAAACGCCAAGAATGTCACTCACATCTCCTCAATAGGGTTGAGCGGACCCGAACCCGAAAGTTTTTGTAAAAAAGTCCGGGTTCGGTGTTCTACGCTTTCTTGGCGCTTTTTGAAAGGCTGCAAAGCAGCCAATCAACAAGCATCATACTACTTGCCCCAAGAGGCCATCACAGCCATGACTACTATTGGCATGGCTGTGATTGGCCAGTGCAGCATGTGACCCAGCCTCTATTTAAGCTGGAGTCACGTAGCGCCGCACGTCACTCTGCTCTGATCAGTGTAGGGATAAAATGCAGCTGCTGCTGTTAGGGCGAGATTAGGCAGTGATTTACTTACTGAAGTAATCGATATACAGCTGTGTATCATACAACCTCTGCTATTCAATTGCTCACTGTTTTAAGGCTGCCCAGAGCGTTTTTCAGTCACTTTTTTCTGGGGTGATCGGCGGCCATTCTGTGTCTTGTGGTGCGCCAGCACAAGCTGCCACCAAGTCCATTTTTAACCATCAATAGTGTGTTTTTTTTTTGCTATATCCTACATCAGGGGCTTGGCTGTGCTTGCTATTTTATTGAGGGGTAAAATACAATTGCCAAAATAGCAGTACCCTAAATCTGGTGTTTCAGCTGTGGCTAGCCAATTGTAATACTGTCTGCTGTCTGCCGAAGCACAGTTTTTGTTCTGGGTTGAATAAAATTCCCTAAATAATTGTTTTCTGCTGTATCAGGCCAAGTTTAAATCTATCCAAAAAAGGGTATATTACATTGAAGGTGCTGATAGGGTCATCCTCAATAACTTCACACGCTACCGTGCATTTCCAAGTCTAATTCTGTCCGAAAACGTATACCTGTCATCCAGCGCCTAAATAATAGGCCTACAATTTATATTCAGCTAAATCTGTCGTTACTGCTATGCCTGTATTAGTGTAATACGGTACTTAAATAGATAGCCAGATAGTGTTAGGTGCCTGTAAAAATCGGCCTGAATTTGAATTCAATACATTGGGCCAAATAATTTTTTTCTTATTGTGGTGAACGGTAACAATGAGGAAAACATCTAGTAAGGGACGCGGACGCAGACATGGTCGTGGTGGTGTTAATGGACCCTCTGGTGCTGGGGGAGGACGTGGCCGTTCTGCCACAGCCACACATCCTAGTAAACCAACTACCTCAGGTCCCAGTAGCCGCCAGAATTTACAGCGATATTTGGTGGGGCCCAATGCCGTTCTAAGGATAGTAAGGCCTGAGCAGGTCCAGGCATTAGTCAATTGGGTGGCCGACAGTAGATCCAGCACGTTCACATTATCTACAACCCAGTCTTCTGCAGAAAGCGCACAGATGGCGCCTGAAAACCAAGCCCATCAGTCTGTCATATCACCCTCATGCATATCAGGGAAACTGTCTGAGCCTCAAGTTATGCAGCAGTCTCTTATGCTGTTTGAAGACTCTGCTGGCAGGGTTTCCCAAGGGCATCCACCTAGCCCTTCCCCAGCGGTGGAAGACATAGAATGCACTGACGCACAACCACTTATGTTTCCTGATGATGAGGACATGGGTATACCACCTCAGCACGTCTCTGATGATGACTAGTGTTGAGCGAACAGTTCGAGCATAGTTCGGGTCCGTACCGAATTTTGGGGTGTTCGTGACACGGACCCGAACCCGAACTTTTTCGTAAAAGTTCGGGTTCGTCGTTCGGCATGTATTTTGGCGCATTTTGAAAGGCTGCAAAGCAGCCAATCAACATGCATCATACTACTTGCCCTAAGATGCCATCGCAGCCATGCCTACTATTGGCAAGGCTGTGATTGGCCAAGTGCAGCATGTGACTCAGCCTCTTTATAAGCTTGTGCGCACGTCGGGACGTGCTCACTCCCGATGTGAATAGAACAGGGATAGACGCAGCTGATGCTAGGGCGAGAATAGGCAGGGATAATTGAATAACTGGAAGCAAATTTCTCTCCTCCACCTGTGATTCATCTGAACAACTGCAGCTGAGCTGCTTTTTTGATAGGGATTGGCTATTTTTAGAGTGGCCAGAGTGATTTTTCCATCCACATGTACCTGGGCTGACCGCCGGCCGCCATTTTGCGACTTGTAGTGCTGCAGCAGAAGCTGCCACAGTGTGCATTCCAAAGCTCCAAACAAGTCAGACATCTACACCTGGGATTCAGACCAATAGCGATTTAGCAGCACAGTCCAAGGCTATTTTTTTTAAAGGTTGTGCAGACCATTTTGTGGCACATGTTACTGGGCTGATAGGCGGCGGCCATCTTGGGACTAGTGCTGCAGCACAATCTCTCCCAACGTCCATTAATCACTTGTAATAGTGGTCTGTGCCATAGAAATCCTACATCAGGGACTTGGGTGTGCTTGTGTCACCCCTACTAATACCAGTCCACCTGTAATCCATACAGTGAAAAGCCATAAAGTATTCCAGTGAGGGAATTTTTTTTTTATTTAAAAAAGGCCAAGTTAGTTTATCTGGCGTTCAATATACTAGATACAGTTAGGCCTGCGTTTCATACATCTGGAATTAGCAAACTAATGTGCTGGGGTTGAGAAAACATATATGTACCCATACTAGAATCTGTCAAAGAAAGCGGTACTCACATATAACAGTCATTCCATCTGTAATCCATACAGTGAAAAGCCATAAAGTATTCCAGTGAAGGAATTTTTTTTATTTAAAAAAGGCCAAGTTAGTTTATCTGGCGTTCAATATACTAGATACAGTTAGGCCTGCGTTTCATACATCTGGAATTAGCAAACTAATGTGCTGGGGTTGGGAAAACATATATGTACCCATACTAGAATCTGTCAAAGAAAGCGGTACTCACATATAACAGTCATTCCATCTGTAATCCATACAGTCAAAAGACTGAAAGTATTCCAGTGAGGGAATTTTTTTTATTTAAAAAAGGCCAAGTTAGTTTATCTGGCGTTCAATATACTAGATACAGTTAGGCCTGCGTTTCATACATCTGGAATGGGAAAACATATATGTACCCATACTAGAATCTGTCAAAGAAAGCGGTACTCACATATAACAGTCATTCCATCTGTAATCCATACAGTCAAAAGACTGAAAGTATTCCAGTGAGGGAATTTTTTTTATTTAAAAAAGGCCAAGTTAGTTTATCTGGCGTTCAATATACTAGATACAGTTAGGCCTGCGTTTCATACATCTGGAATTAGCAAACTAATGTGCTGGGGTTGGGAAAACATATATGTACCCATACTAGAATCTGTCAAAGAAAGCGGTACTCACATATAACAGTCATTCCATCTGGAATCCATACAGTCAAAAGACTGAAAGTATTCCAGTGAGGGAATTTTTTTTATTTAAAAAAGGCCAAGTTAGTTTATCTGGCGTTCAATATACTAGATACAGTTAGGCCTGCGTTTCATACATCTGGAATTAGCAAACTAATGTGCTGGGGTTGGGAAAACATATATGTACCCATACTAGAATCTGTCAAAGAAAGCGGTACTCACATATAACAGTCATTCCATCTGTAATCCATACAGTCAAAAGACTGAAAGTATTCCAGTGAGGGAATTTTTTTTATTTAAAAAAGGCCAAGTTAGTTTATCTGGCGTTCAATATACTAGATACAGTTAGGCCTGCGTTTCATACATCTGGAATTAGCAAACTAATGTGCTGGGGTTGGGAAAACATATATGTACCCATACTAGAATCTGTCAAAGAAAGCGGTACTCACATATAACAGTCATTCCATCTGTAATCCATACAGTCAAAAGACTGAAAGTATTCCAGTGAGGGAATTTTTTTTATTTAAAAAAGGCCAAGTTAGTTTATCTGGCGTTCAATATACTAGATACAGTTAGGCCTGCGTTTCATACATCTGGAATTAGCAAACTAATGTGCTGGGGTTGGGAAAACATATATGTACCCATACTAGAATCTGTCAAAGAAAGCGGTACTCACATATAACAGTCATTCCATCTGTAATCCATACAGTCAAAAGACTGAAAGTATTCCAGTGAGGGAATTTTTTTTATTTAAAAAAGGCCAAGTTAGTTTATCTGGCGTTCAATATACTAGATACAGTTAGGCCTCCGTTTCATACATCTGGAATTAGCAAACTAATGTGCTGGGGTTGGGAAAACATATATGTACCCATACTAGAATCTGTCAAAGAAAGCGGTACTCACATATAACAGTCATTCCATCTGTAATCCATACAGTCAAAAGACTGAAAGTATTCCAGTGAGGGAATTTTTTTTATTTAAAAAAGGCCAAGTTAGTTTATCTGGCGTTCAATATACTAGATACAGTTAGGCCTGCGTTTCATACATCTGGAATTAGCAAACTAATGTGCTGGGGTTGGGAAAACATATATGTACCCATACTAGAATCTGTCAAAGAAAGCGGTACTCACATATAACAGTCATTCCATCTGTAATCCATACAGTCAAAAGACTGAAAGTATTCCAGTGAGGGAATTTTTTTTATTTAAAAAAGGCCAAATTAGTTTATCTGGCGTTCAATATACTAGATACAGTTAGGCCTGCGTTTCATACATCTGGAATTAGCAAACTAATGTGCTGGGGTTGGGAAAACATATATGTACCCATACTAGAATCTGTCAAAGAAAGCGGTACTCACATATAACAGTCATTCCATCTGTAATCCATACAGTCAAAAGACTGAAAGTATTCCAGTGAGGGGATTTTGCTTATAAAAAATAATATATTTCATTGTGGTGCGAGTTGAATCGCAACAATGAAGAAAAATACTATTAAGGGACGAGGACGCGGTCGTGGTGGTGTCCGTGGAGCCTCTGTTGCTGGTAGAGGACGTGGCCGTTCGGCCCCAGGCGCACACAGTAGGGAACGAACTCCCTCAACTAGCCGGCAGAATGTACCGCAATATCTCGTGGGGCCCAATGACGCTCTTAGGATGGTAAGGCCTGAGCAGGTACAGGCATTAATCGATTGGGTGGCCGACAGTGCTTCCAGCACGTTCACCACATGGTCTTCCACCCAGTCTTCTGCGGAAAGCGCACAGGTGGCACCTGAAAACCAAGCCCATCAGTCTGTCACATCACCCCCAAGCATATCAGGGAAACGGTCTGAGCCACAAGTTATGCAGCAGTCTCTTCTTCTGTTTGAAGACTCTGCTTCCAGGGTTTCCCAGGGGCGTCCACCTAGCCCTTCCCCAGTGGAGGAAGACATACCATGCACTGACGCACAACCACTTATGTCTCCAGATGAAGAGGACATGGGAATACCACCACAGCAGAGTCACCGACTCTCTGATGATGACGAAACACAGGTGCCCACTGCCGCGTCTTTTTGCAGTGTGCAGACTGAACAGGAGGAGGTCAGGGAGGGAGACTGGGTGGAAGACGATGCAGAGGACGATGAGGTCTTAGACCCCACATGGACTGAAGGTCGTGGCGATGACTTTCACAGTTCAGAGGAAGAGGTAGTGGTGAGACCGAGACAACAGCGAAGCCAAAGAGGGAGCAGGGGGCCAAAGCAGACGAGCCGCCGCCCCCAGAGTTCGCCTGCTACTGGACATCGCCAACAGGGACCCAGCCCCACAAAGGCAGCTTCAAAGAGTTCCCTGGCATGGCACTTCTTTAAACAATGTCCTACCGACAAGACCCGAGTGACTTGCACGCTCTGCCATCAGAGCCTGAGGCGAGGCATTAACGTTCTGAACCTCAGCACAACCTGCATGACCAGGCATCTACATGCAAAGCATGAACTGCAGTGGGGTACACACCTTAAAAACCAGGCACTCGCTGAGGCTCCCCCTGCTCCCTCTACCGCTGCTGCCTCGGCTTCCGCCTCGAGAGGAATGTTGCCACCTGCCGAGCAGCAAACCGAGGATGTGCCACCGACACCACCACCACCGCCACCGTCAACTAGCGTCTCCACTATATCACACAGCAGCGTTCAGCTCTCAATATCTCAAACCTTAGAGAGGAAGCGCAAATTCCCCCCGAGTCACCCTCGAGCCCTTGGCCTTTGAAATGCTGTCATTCCGGCTGGTGGACTCAAACAGCTGATGGCCATGGCTGTACCGCAGTATGTGGTTCCCAGCCGCCACTACTTCTCCAAGACAGCCGTGCCTTCCCTGCACATGCAAGTGTCCGATAAAATCAAGTGTGCACTGCGCAACGCCATTTGTGGCAAGGTCCACCTAACCACAGATACGTGGACCAGTAAGCACGGCCAGGGACGCTATATCTCACTAACTGCACACTGGATGAATGTAGTGGCGGCTGGGCCCCCGGCGGACAGTTCCTTGGCGCACGTCCTTCCGCCCCCTAGGATCGCAGGGCATCATTCTCTGCCTCCTGTAGGCTCCTCCTCCTACTCGGCTTCCTCCTCCACTGCTTCCACCAGCTCATCCGGTCAGCCACACACCTTCACCACCAACTTCAGCACAGCCCGGGGTAAACGTCAGCAGGCCATTCTGAAACTCATATGTTTGGGGGACAGGCCCCACACCGCACAGGAGTTGTGGCGGGGTATTGAACAACAGACCGACGAGTGGTTTCTGCCGGTGGGCCTCAAGCCAGGCCTGGTGGTATGCGATAATGGGCGAAATCTCGTGGCAGCTCTGGGACTAGCCGGTTTGACGCACATCCCTTGCCTGGCGCATGTGCTGAACTTGGTGGTGCAGAGGTTCATTCACCACTACCCCAAGATGTCAGAGCCGCTGCATAAAGTGCGGGCCGTCTGTGCGCGCTTCCGCCGTTCACATCCTGCCGCTGCTCGCCTGTCTGCGCTACAGCGGAACTTCGGCCTTCCCGCTCACCGCCTCATATGCGACGTGCCCACCCGGTGGAACTCCACCTTGCACATGCTGGAGAGACTGTGCGAGCAGCAGCAGGCCATAGTGGAGTTTCAGCTGCAGCACGCTCGCGTCAGTCGTACTGCCGAACAGCACCACTTCACCACCAATGATTGGGCCTCCATGCGAGACCTGTGTGCCCTGCTGCGCTGTTTCGAGTACTCCACCAACATGGCCAGTGGCGATGACACTGTTATCAGCGTTACAATACCAATTCTATGTCTCCTTGAGAAAACACTTAGGGCAATGATGTTAGAGGAGGTGGCCCAGGTGGAGGAGGAGGAGGAGGATGAGGGCTCGTTTCTAACACTTTCGGGCCAGTCTGTTCGAAGTGGCTCAGAGGGAGGTTTGTTTAAGCAGCAGAGGACAGGTTCACAAGTCGCCAGCCAAGGCACTGTACTGGAGGACGAGGAGGATGAGGAGGTGGAGGGGGACGAGGATGACGCAAGTTCACAGCGGGGTGGCAGCCCAGGCCCATCACTGGTGCGTGGCTGGGGGGATACGGTGGACAATGACGATACGCCTCCCACAGAGGACAGCTTGTCCTTACCCATGGGTAGCCTGGCCCACATGAGCGAATATATGCTCCAATGCCTGCGCAACGACAGCAGAGTTGCCCACGTTTTAACGTGTGCAGACTACTGGGTGGCCACCCTGCTGGATCCCCGGTATAAAGACAATGTGCCCACTTTAATTCCTGAACTGGAGCGCGACCGTAAGATGCGCGAGTACAAGCGCACGCTGATAGAGGCGCTCTTGAGAGCATTCCCACATGTCACAGGGGAACAGGTGGAAGGTGAAGGCAGAGGAGTGGCAAGAGGTCGCCAACGCAGCTGTGTCACGGCCAGCTCATCTGAGGGCAGGGTTAGCATGGCAGAAATTTGGAAAAGTTTTGTCTCCACGCCACAGCTATCTGCACCGACACCTGATACGGAACGTGTTAGCAGGAGGCAGCATTTCACTAACATGGTTGAACAGTATGTCTGCACACCCCTCCACATCCTGACGGATGGTTCGGCCCCATTCAACTACTGGGTTTCGAAATTGTCCACGTGGCCAGAGTTAGCATGTTATGCCTTGGAGGTGCTTTCCTGCCCGGCGGCCAGCGTTTTATCTGAACGAGTATTCAGCACGGCAGGGGGCGTCATTACTGACAAGCGCAGCCGCCTGTCCACAGCCAACGTGGACAAGCTGACCTTCATAAAGATGAACCAGGCATGGATCCCACAGGACCTGTCCCTCCCTTGTGCAGAGTAGTCCTTATTAACTGCCTAAAACATGTCTTGTTGTGCTACGGGCCACTTCTTTATTTGATACAAATTTTATGAAACCCACAGTTGAATGAAACTCTTCTCTGTCTGGGCGCCGGGGCCTAACCAGATGAAAGTGGCCGGTTAAACTAACGGGTGACATGAAGCCATAACCTCTGCCATGCTACCTCTGTCTTCTGTCTGGGTGCTGAGGCCTAAGTCAAATAAAGCGGTCTTCTGCTGTGCTGGGGGATATGAAGCTAATCTCTGACCTCTCTCCTCTGTCTGGGTCCAAAGGCCTAAATCACTGAAAGAGGCCTTCTCCTGTGGTGTGTGATATGATGCCAGAATATGTGCTGTGGGGCCTCTCTCCTCTTCCTGGGTGCAGGGGTCAAATAAACTAAATTGTGGCCTACTCCTGTGGTGGTTGATATGATGCCTGATTCTCTGATGTGGAACCTCTCTCCTCTGTTTGGGTGAAGGGGTCAAAGTAACTAAATGGTGGCTTCTCCTGTGGTGGCTGATATGATGCCAGAATATGTGCTGTGGTGCCTCTCTCCTCTTCCTGGGTGCGGGGGTCAAAGTAACTCAATGGTGGCTTCTCCTGTGGTGGCTGATATGATGCCAGAATATGTGCTGTGGTGCCTCTCTCCTCTTCCTGGGTGCGGGGGTCAAAGTAACTCAATGGTGGCTTCTCCTGTGGTGGCTGATATGATGCCAGAATATGTGCTGTGGTGCCTCTCTCCTCTTCCTGGGTGCAGGGGTCAAAGTAACTAAATGGTGGCTTCTCCTGTGGTGGTTGATATGATGCCTGATTCTCTGCTGTGAAACCTCTCTCCTCCATCTGGGTGTAGGGGTCAAAGTCTTTCAAAGTCGCCTTCTCCTGTGCTGATTGATATAAAGCTGATGGTTGTGCCATCTGACATGGTTGCCAGGGTCTGATTCAATGGGGGCCTACTCCTGTGGTGGGTGATCTAAATGCCTGATTCTCTGCTGTGAAACCTCTCTCCTCCGTCTGGGTGTAGGGGTCAAAGTCTTTCAAAGTCGCCTTCTCCTGTGCTGATTGATATGAAGCTGATGGTTGTGCCATCTGACATGGTTGCCGGGGTCCCATTAAATTGGGGCCTACTCCTGTGGTGGGTGATCTAAATGCCTGATTCTCTGCTTTGAAACCTCTCTCCTCCGTCCGGGTGTAGGGGTCAAAGTCTGTCAAAGTCGCCTTCTCCTGTGCTGATTGATATAAAGCTTATGCTTGTGCCATCTGACATGGTTGCCGGGGTCTGATTCAATGGTGGCCGATCTAAATGCCTGATTCTCTGCTGTGTAACCTCTCTCCTCCGTCTGGGTGTAGGGGTCAAAGTAACTAAATGGTGGCCTACTCCTGTGGTGGGTGATATGATGCCTGGTTCTCTGCTGTGGGACCTCTCTCCTTTGTCTGGGTGCTGTGGTCAAAATAATAGTAAGTGACCTTCTCCATTGGTGGGTGACTTGAAGCCTGATTCTGTGCTATGGGACCTCACTCCAATTAATATTGTTTAATTTTTATTTATTTTATGTTAACTCATCAACCCTATCTACATTTGTTTGCAGGGGATTTAACTACATTTTGCTGCCTTTTGCAGCCCTCTAGCCCTTTCCGGGTGTGTTTTACAGCCTTTTTAGTGCCCAAAAGTTCGGGTCCCCATTGACTTCTATGGGGTTCGGGTTCGGGATGAAGTTCGGGTCGAGTTCGGATCCCGAACCCGAACATTTTTCGAAAGTTCGGCCGAACTCGTCGAACCCGAACATCCAGGTGTTCGCTCAACTCTAATGATGACGAAACACAGGTGCCAACTGCTGCGTCTTTCTGCAGTGTGCAGACTGAACAGGAGGTCAGGGAGGAAGACTGGGTGGAAGACGATGCAGGGGACGATGAGGTCCTAGACCCCACATGGAATGAAGGTCGTGCCACTGACTTTCAGAATTCGGAGGAAGAGGCAGTGGTGAGACCGAGCCAACAGCGTAGCAAAAGAGGGAGCAGTGGGCAAAAACAGAACACCCGCCACCAAGAGAGTCCGTCTGCTACTGGCCACCGCCATCTGGGACCGAGCACCCTGGCGTGGCAGTTCTTCAAACAATGTGCTGACGACAAGACCAGAGTGGTTTGCACGCTGTGCCATCAGAGCCTGAAGCGAAGCATTAACATTCTGAACCTTAGCACAACCTGCATGACCAGTCACCTGCATGCAAAGCATGAACTGCAGTGGAGTAAACACCTTAAAAACAAGGAACTCACTCAGGCTCCCCCTGCCTCGGCCTCTTCCTCCGCCTCTGGAGGAACGTTTGAACCTGCCGCCCAGCAAACAGAGGATGTACCACCAACACCACCACCTCCGTCACCAAGCATCTCAACCATGTCACACTGCAGCGTTCAGCTCTCTATCTCACAAACATTTGAGAGAAAGCGTAAATTCCCACCTAGCCACCCTCGATCCCTGGCCCTGAATGCCAGCATTTCTAAACTACTGGCCTATGAAATGCTGTCATTCAGGCTGGTGGACACAAACAGCTTCAAACAGCTCATGTCGATTGCTGTCCCACAGTATGTTGTTCCCAGCCGCGCCTTCCCTGCACAACCAAGTATCTGATAAAATCAAGTGTGCACTGCGCAACGCCATCTGTGGCAAGGTCCACCTAACCACAGATACGTGGACCAGTAAGCACGGCCAGGGACGCTATATCTCCCTAACTGCACACTGGGTAAATGTAGTGGTGGCTGGGCCCCAGGCGGAGAGCTGTTTGGCGCACGTCCTTCCGCCGCCAAGGATCGCAGGGCAACATTCTTTGCCTCCTGTTGCCGCCTCCTCCTCCTCCTTTGTCCACCTGCTCATCCAGTCAGCCACACACCTTCACCACCAACTTCAGCACAGCCCGGGGTAAACGTCACCAGGCCATTCTGAAACTCATATGTTTGGGGGACAGGCCCCACACCGCACAGGAGTTGTGGCGGGGTATAGAACAACAGACCGGACGAGTGGTTGCTGCCGGTGAGCCTCAAGCCCGGCCTGGTGGTCTGCGATAATGCGCGAAATCTCGTTGCAGCTCTGGGACTAGCCGGTTTGACGCACATTCCTTGCCTGGCGCATGTGCTGAATTTGGTGGTGCAGAAGTTCAGTCAGAGCTGCTGCATAAAGTGCGTGCCGTCTGTGCGCGCTTCCGGCGTTCACATCCTGCCGCTGCTCGCCTGTCTGCGCTACAGCGTAACTTCGGCCTTCCCGCTCACCGCCTCATATGCGACGTGCCCACCAGGTGGAACTCCACCTTGCACATGCTGGACAGACTGTGCGAGCAGCAGCAGGCCATAGTGGAGTTTCAGCTGCAGCACGCACGGGTCAATCGCACTGCGGAACAGCACCACTTCACCACCAATGACTGGGCCTCCATGCGAGACCTGTGTGCCCTGTTGCGCTGTTTCGAGTACTCCACCAACATGGCCAGTGGCGATGACGCCGTTATCAGCGTTACAATACCACTTCTATGTCTCCTTGAGAAAACACTTTGGGGCGATGATGGAGGAGGAGGAAGAGGGGTCATTTTTAGCACTTTCAGGCCAGTCTCTTCGAAGTGACTCAGAGGGAGGTTTTTTGCAACAGCAGAGGCCAGGTACAAATGTGTCCAGCCAGGGCCCACTACTGGAGGACGAGGAGGATGAGGATGAGGATGAAGCATGTTCACAGCGGGGTGGCACCCAACGCAGCTCGGGCCCATCACTGGTGCGTGGCTGGGGGGAAATGCAGGACGATGACGATACGCCTCCCACAAAGGACAGCTTGTCCTTACCTCTGGGCAGCCTGGCACACATGAGCGACTACATGCTGCAGTGCCTGCGCAACGACAGCAGAGTTGCCCACATTTTAACGTGTGCGGACTACTGGGTTGCCACCCTGCTGGATCCCCGGTACAAAGACAATGTGCCCACCTTACTTCCCGCACTGGAGCGTGATAGGAAGATGCGCGAGTACAAGCGCACATTGGTAGATGCGCTACTGAGAGCATTCCCAAATGTCACAGGGCAACAAGTGGAAGCCCAAGCGAAGGCAGAGGAGGAGCAAGAGGTCGCCAACACAGCTGTGTCACGGTTAGCATGGCAGAGATGTGGAAGTTTTGTCACCACGCCACAGCTAACTGCACCACCACCTGATACGGAACGTGTTAGCAGGAGGCAACATTTCACTAACATGGTGGAACAGTACGTGTGCACACCCATCCACGTACTGACTTATGGTTCGGGCCCCATTCAACTTCTGGGTCTCCAAATTGTCCACGTGGCCAGAGATAGCCTTTTATGCCTTGGAGGTGCTGGCCTGCCCGGCGGCCAGCGTTTTGTCTGAACGTGTATTCAGCACGACAGGGGGCGTCATTACAGACAAACGCAGCCGCCTGTCTACAGCCAATGTGGACAAGCTGACGTTCATAAAAATGAACCAAGCATGGATCCCACAGGACCTGTCCATCCCTTGTGCAGATTAGACATTTATAACTACCTCCCCTTAACCATATATTATTGTACTCCAGGGCACTTCCTCATTTAATCCTATTTTTATTTTCATTTTACCATTATATTGCGGGGCAACCCAAAGTTGAATGAACCTCTCCTCTGTCTGGGTGCCGGGGCCTAAAAATATCTGACAGTGGCCTGTTCCAGTGTTGGGTGACATGGAGCCTGATTCTCTGCTATGGGACCTCTCTCCTCTGTCTGGGTGCCGGGGCCTAAATATCTGACAATGGCCTGTTCCAGTGGTGGGTGACGTGAATCCTGATTCTCTGCCATGAGACCTCTCTCCAATTGATATTGGTTAATTTTAATTTATTTTATTTTTATTTTAATTCATTTTCCTATCCACATTTGTTTGCAGGGGATTTACCTACATTTTGCTGCCTTTTGCAGCCCTTTAGCCCTTTCCTGGGTTATTTTACAGCCTTTTTAGTGCCGAAATGTTCGGGTCCCTATTGACTTCAATGGGGTTCAGGGCGAAGTTCGGGTCAGGTTCGGATTCCGAACCTGAACATTTCCGGGAAGTTTGGCCGAACTTCTCGAACCCGAACATCCAGGTGTTCGCTCAACTCTACTCCTCAATAAAACAGCCAAATGGCAATTTGACTAAGGACACTTCAGAGATAGCCAGAGCTTTTAAAGAGTTCTATTTGAAACTTTACAACTTACACCAGAAAGGGACACCTGATGAGGAATCCCAAAGAGAGGGCCGTATCAGAGACTTCCTAAACTCCCTACATCTCCCGACTATAACGCCAGAGGACTCAAATTACCTTATTAGCCCAATTTCGGTTGAGGAGGTAACTGACACTCTCAAAACCTTCCCTTCCCGGGAAAAGCACGGGACCTGACGGCCTACCCCTGCTTTATTATAAAAAATTCCAGGATATCCTCATCCCTAGGTTCACGGAAATGTGCAATGCACTCATGCAAGAAAGTTCTCTACCAAAGCAGACGCTTGAATCCTGTCACCCTGATACCCAAAGAGGGTAAAGACCCTATGAACTGCAGCAGTTATCGATTTCCCTCCTGAACCTGGATTTAAAACTGTGGGCCAACATTCTGGCATGTAGACTAGGCAAGTTTCTGCCAACCTTGATAGGTCACGAACAGTCTGGGTTTATCCAGGGTTGAGAGGGAAAAGATAACTCCCACAGGATATTTCATGCTATTCATATGGCACACAGACAGAAACTACCCTTAGCCCTACTAAGTATAGATGCCGAAAAGGCATTCGACAGAGTTAACTGGTTATTCATGAAACTGACTCTGCAGCGCTTCGCCTTTCCAGACGCTTTTACTAGAGCGATATTCACTTTATACCAAAACTCATATGCCAGGCTAAAAGTAAATGGCACGCTCTCACCATCATTTGACATAACCAATGGAACGAGGCAGAGTTGTCCCTTATCCCCCTCATTGTTTATTTTAGTGGTAGAGTCGCTTCTACAACTAGTTAGACAGTCTCCAGAAATTACAGGAGTTAAATATGGTGGCAGGGAACTAAAATGTACTGCATTTGCTGATGACTTACTATTTCTGATAATGGACCCGTTAGTAGAGAGAATAGATGACTACAGTTTTTTATAGGATTTTAAAGTTAATCACTCTAAATCCGAGATATTGAATATTTCCCCTACCTGAATCCAAAACCGCCCTTTTGCGGGCCCGACTCCCATTTCATTGGACTAAAGGTCCAATTAAATATTTAGGGATTTTAATCCCCAGATACATCGATGACCTATAACAGCAAAATTACACTCCTCTTTTAGGGGATATACAGCGCTTGTTACATACATACAATCTTCCCCATCTTTCTTGGATGGGACGGAAGAATGTTCTGAAAGCATATGTTATGCCAAATGTCCTATATACTATGCAGTTGGTCCCGATTTGGCTTCCTAAATCCTTCTTCAAGAACATAAAGAGTATGTTTTCTAAGTTTTTGTGGAATAGTAGGAAACCTAGGATATTTCACGAAATTTTAGTTAGAAGCAAAGAGAAAGGAGGACTAGGCCTACCAGATGTATCCAGATACTATAAAGCGATACAGCTCAATAGATGGCTTGAACTGGCAGATCCAAAGAGACATCCAGATGTACAAGCCATCTGTCATAGTGTAGGGAAGCTTTTTCAAAAACATTTGTGGCTCCCGGATAGGAACATCCGAAATGACAAGAATCTAGACCCATTGTTACAGGGATTGGGTGAGGTATGGAGAGAAATGAGAGGAAAATTAGCCCCTGATCCATCTCCCCTGCTCCCAGTTAGTTTATTACCAGACCTCCTAAACCATGCCAGCCTGGACAAACTGCATATATGGAACTTCCTATCGTCGGTGGAGCTGGGTGAAATCACCCCAAATGTCGAAGCCTCCATCCTGAAAGCGCTTCCGAGCTCAATTACCGAATCCCCAGGTTTCTTCTTAGCTAAACCTCATATTAAAGCTGTGTGGGGAGTTGACAGTGAAGTATCCTCTCCAAAGGTCCTTGACTGAATTCGAAAAACTAATCTTATCACCACTCTCTGCTGTCAGGAAAGTTTCAAAGCTCTACCCTGTGGTGGGAGGTCAGGGTGAACCTCTGAAGCCTGTATACATCAGGGAGTGGGAGAGGGAGTTGTGTGTGCAACAGACTAATGGGTCCTACAGGGGGTGGCCACGCTATTTAAATATATAGCAGAATTTTTCAAGGGTCATGCGACCAGAGTGTGGCTTGAATCACCTACTGACTAACTTTTTATTTTTAATACATAAAACTTATACCTTTATTATTTCTATTTAAAAGTTAACACTCTAGATTGATAGTTAAAAATCCTCAGAGTGAGCGGTGATAACTGGTGTATAAATTATGTATACCTCTACTCAGTATACACCACTGGATGGGATAGCTCCTGATAACGTTCTCAGGGCTTGCCCAGATTCCTAAACCTTTACAGCAACTTTATGTTTAGTTGCATGTGTGTCTCTGCTATGGAGACTCACTACGCTCATCTGACTCTAAAATGTAAAGTGCTCCTGCTTCCCTACATGTTTCGCCGAACCTTCGGCGTCCTCAGGGGATATGCAGGTTTGCAATGGAGGGGGCGGTCCCTAGATTTTAAGAGTTCGGTTTATGGGGGTCGGGTAAATGCGGCCAATCCGGACTATACTTTCAATGAATGGCGTGACTAGACGCCAATCATATTTACTTCCGTTATCAGTTACCCACGTCACCTGGTGACGTATTCTCAGACACTCCCATTTACATGCGTCACTTCCACTTCCGCCAGTGACGTGAACGGGCCTCCGATTGGTGAAGAATCCAGTCTCTATGTGGTTCCGGTGCAGGGGTGTCTACGTCATTAGTCCTTTACTGATGACGCCCATCCTCGCGTCAGGCGCTTGGAGATGACGTCTATTTACAATCGTCGTCCTGTGTTACACCTACGCATGCGCCGGTACTTAGGATGCTTACAAGAATATGTTGTCCGATATTATTCAGCTATTATGTCTTGTGTATGGACTAACATATATACTTAGAAGAGTTCTTCTGATCTACCTCTTGTATCGCTCCGCATTCTTTATTCTCTTAGAGCCAGGGATTGAATAATATAGACCAGAGGAGAGAGTAAAAGGAACAATACAAAAAAAGAACAAAAAAATGGGGGGGGGGAGGGGAAAAGGGGGGAGCCCTCAATTGATTATCAGATGTTCTGTTCAGTCCAAAAAATATCTTCTATTCCATAATATACTACACATTCTGTTAATCAACATTGGTATATATCGAGTATTCCTTCTTATTAAGGTAAAATATTCACTCTCTATTTTTCTATACCATATACCCCTCTTATATAATATTCAATTCTTTTCCCATTGGTCACTTATTATTGTATACTCTGAAAAAAATCAAAAGGTGTTCTTTTTTCTACTTATTTATTTTTTATTTTATTATTTTAAGTTTTTATAGTGTGTTTTTTGTATAATATTTTATTTTATAATCTATTATTAATCAAAAACGTATTTTATTTTTTATTTATTTATTACTTTATTATACTATACTAGTGCTCGTTTCTGTGTTATTTCCACTTACTTTTTTCTGTCTAGTCATGATATGGACAACCTCCACCTCTGGATAGTGATACTCGATTTATATTTTAGTTGATTAGTTTATTATTTTAATTTTACACTGTTTTGCATCTGATCTTTTTTTTTAAAAATTGCTTTCAAATTTTTTTTTTTAAAAATAGATTCATTATTTTATTATTTTTACACCCCAGGAGGTTAGAATTTTTATATTTTTCTTCTAGAAAACTAATCTCTGTTTATTTTTTATTTTTTTATTTTTTATGTTCTTTTTTTATATTGATTTACTCTCCATTTATTTTTATCATCTACATGTGTTTTATTCTACCATTTTCTGGTTTTTTATGAAACTATGTTTTTTAATTTTTCCCTCACCCGTATTATATTTCCCTCTTAGCCTATCCTCGTCCAGAAGGGTTCTCCCTGAATGTGTTTATAGGCTCTTCTAATTTTAGATGTTATCTATTTTATTTCTTCTGATATCCGACTTCTTATTCATTTTATCCTATTCCTCTTTGAATTTTGGTAGATTTTACTACTATTCCATGATTTATATATTTATTTTATCTATTCATCTTAATATATTTATTTTTTATTTTATTTCTTATTTATTTTGTATTTTATTTTTCAGCTTTTTTGGACTAACTGGTTCCCCTTCTTGTATTATTTATTTTATTTTATTTTCTATTTCTATTTTATTTTTATTTCCTGAAAATACTTCATACATTTTTTCTTTTTTTCTTCTTCTTTCTAAAGGTATCTTCACTTCTGTGCCCGCTCTATACGGTAAGTCTTATTTTCTTCAAAGGGATCCCTCCTAAAAAAAAAATTCTTTTAGAGTATTACTATTCATCCTTATTTTTTCTTTTTCATTTAATTATTCACTTCTTCTATGCCCTTTGTTTTCTTGATTATAAGAAGGAAGCAAACGTGAATCCTTCATTGAGACCATTCGGTGCTAATGACTTTAGACGGTGTATCCACCTGGTCTCTTCTTGCTGTAACTTTTTATCAATACTTCATTGTCTAGGATTACCTTTCAATTTTTGTATTCCCCAAATTTTGAGGCCAGTTGTTTGCCCCCTGTGAAATCTTTTTAGATGTCTCGAAAGGGGTGTTTCTTCGTCTGTATTTAGGACGCTAAAGTGCTTCGATATTCGTCTCCTAAATTCCTGAATCGTTTTCCCAATGTATAGCAGATCACATTCACATTGTATTGCATATATGAGACCCATACTTCTGCAATTGATGTATTCCCTGATTTTATATTTTTTGCCATCCACTGGGTTAATGAATTCTTTTTTAACCGTCATATATTTGCAGAAACTGCATGCACCACAGGGGTACGATCCTTTGGTTTTTAGCCAAGTTTCCTTTTTCTGTATGTTCTTTTGAAAGTGACTTCTTACCACCATCTCTTTTAGGTTCGTACCACGCCTATATGTGATGCTCGGGTTCCTAGGGAGTATCAATCCCAGATCCCTGTCTGCTCTCAAAATATGCCAATATTTTTTTAGGATGTTGTACACTTGTTTGTTTTGGATATCGAATGTCCCTATGCACCTAATCGTTTTTTCATTTCCTCTCTGTTTTTCAACAAGGAGATCTTCTCTGTTAGTGCTTTTAGCCCTATTATAGGCTTGATGTAATACCTTTTTCGGATATCCCCTCTTCCGGAATCTGGAATATAGTGTTTGACACTCTCTGTTAAATGCATCGAGGTTGGTGCAATTCCGTCTAGCCCTTAAATACTGTCCAATGGGGATTCCTTTCTTTAAAGGCTGAGGGTGATAGCTTTGCCAATGTAGAAAGCTATTGCTAGATGTCGGTTTTCTATATATTTCCGTTAGAACCCTCCCACTACCATCCAGGATGATTCTCAGATCTAGGAAGGCTATGCTCTATTCTTGGATTTCTTTGGTGAATTTTAAACCCAGACTGTTATTGTTAAGTTTTTCCGTGAACTGATTAAATTCTGTTTTGGTCCCGTCCCAGAAAATCAGGATGTCATCAATAAACCTTCCCCAAAACAAAATTAAATCCGTATAATGTGTATTGTCATCAACAAAAACGTGCTGATCTTCCCACCACCCTAAAAAAAGATTGGCAAAACTGGGCGCACAGACCGTGCCCATTGCCGTCCCATGTGTCTGTAAATAATAAGTGCCATTAAACATAAAATAATTGTGAGTAAGAAGGAATCGTAGCAATTGTACTACAAATTCGTTATGTGAGTGAAATTGTGTCCCCTTTGTGTATAAGTACTTCTTGACAGCTTCTATTCCCAGTTCGTGATCTATGCTGGTATACAGAGCCTCTACATCTAGGCTCGCTAGAAGAGTGTTAGGGCCTACTTGGACATCATATTGGCCTAGTGTTTAATTATTCTTTAGATTGTATTATCACGTGGGTTTTTAAGTATATTGCTATTCAAAAAAAAAGTGACTTTTAAAAATACCTTTAATAGTGATACAGTGGGTATAGGTATGTATATACCAACAGTGAATACTACAGTTTCAAAAGGGTTATATATAAATTTCTTTTTAGTAGCCCCTAACTAAAATCATATGCTAGTGATACAGAGACTATCAATAGACTTTCGGTGGTTCGAGGATCGAATCAAAATATATATATATATATATATACATACACGATAGGGTCTGAGGGAAAGAGGGCAGGGCAGACCGAGTGCTTACCCTAAATGCCCTAAATGCTGCTCAGCCCAGGGTAACCCCCTGATGGTGGAGGTTCCCTGTCCCCGAACCTAAATCTGTCAACTCCCTAGTTTGACCCTAGCCAGGGAATAGTGATAGATACACAATAATAATATCAAGATATTACGGGGGGAACAGGTGGCTCAGGTGATTAGGGTCACCACCCGTCCTCTCCGAAATCCTTACAGATAAATAATACGCACGTTTTAAAATATGCACATCTTATTTACACAGACCTCAACGCGTTTCACCTGTATAAAATCAGGCTCATCAGGAGGTAGGTAGAAAAATGGACAAAATCCAGTAAAGATACAGATGTGACCAATGATGGCGTTAATATAGATGGAACAATACTTAGCTATAGATGTTCAACAAGAGGAGGCGTAGATATAATGTTACCAGATGGCAGGATAGCTACATCAATACGTGATACATGGTCTTGATGCTGGCCATTTACTCCCCCAGTAGCCTGCTTAGTCTCTGTATCACTAGCATATGATTTTAGTTAGGGGCTACTACTCCCCTGTCAAAAGAAATTTATATATAACCCTTTTGAAACTGTAGTATTCACTGTTGGTATATACATACCTATACCCACTGTATCACTATTAAAGGTATTTTTAAAAGTCACTTTTTTTTTGAATAGCAACCTACTTGGACATCATTTAATTTCCTGACCATATCCAGTGTGTCTTTTACATATGATGGGAGACTGGCAACAAAGGGTCTAATCAGAGTATCTATATAGGTGCTTATGCCTTCGCATAGGTTCTCATTCCCAGAGACTATAGGTCTGCCCGGTACAGGATCTCTCTTCTTGTGTACCTTGGGCAGGGCATAAAAGGTGGCTGTTGTGGGATTGGGATTGTACAATACTTTATATTCTTCCTTAGTAATTAGATGGTTATCTTTTGCTCCTTTTAGAATGGTTTCAAGATCCTTTTGATATTTTTCTTTAGGATTGGACTCTAATTTATTGTAGGTTTTTTCATCTTTGAGAAGTTTCAACACCATTTCAATATAATATTCTCGATCGAGTATCACGATGTTGCCCCCTTTATCAGAGGGTTTTATAACCACATCATCCCTTTTCATTATATCCTCCAAGGCTTCTTTTTCTTGTATACTAAGATTGCTTCCTCTCTCACTCCTTTTAGTTTTTATAGTCTCTAAATCTCTTGTTACAAGCTTCACAAAAGTTTCTACACTTGCGTAGCCTGAGAAAGGAGGTGTGTATTTGGATTTAGGATGAAGGTTTGTGAATGGTGCTTGAATTGATGGAATTTCACCCCTACTTTCACTATACAGGTCTTCCAGAATATTTATGGCTTCCCGTTCCTTTTGATCTGGGTCTCTCTTTTCTTTCTCTTTAAATTCTTTATGGAGTGCCAGCTTCCTGGCAAAGAGGTTGATGTCTTTGACCCAGGTGAAGCAGTCAAATCCAGGTGTCGGAGTATAGGAGAGACCTTTATTCAAGAGGGAGATGAGCTGGGGTTCTAGAGGTATATTGGCCAGATTGATGATCTGCATGTTAGTAATCTCATCTAGATTCTCCGTTGGTTGTATCCCCACTTGTCCCTGTCTCTCAATTGCACACCTGGTACTAAAAAAGATGGGGTAGTTGTTTGTCCCCCTTGGCTCCCACTCTGTAATGGGCCACCCAGTATACCATAGCTCGATGAGGCCGGTAAAGCAGATAAGGATGGTAAAGATGGGTACGTACCCTCTCTCTGTATATTTGGAATGATATTCCCTTGCCCACTCGCTTGTGGGTTGGCCTGCCATTCTCTACTCTGACTGGGTCCTTTATTTCCTGATGGGTTCTGCGGGAAATTTTTCTGATGTTGTTTTTGGTATGGTCCTCTATAGAATTTATTTTTCTTTTTGTTTCCTATTCTGTGAGGCTTTCCACCTCCTTCAGACTCAGAGTTGTCTGTTTCTGATATATCTGTATACTCCCTTGAGTCTGTGCCTCTAGAGAAAAAGGGTACACTTCTATTTGCGTTACTATATATATACCCAGTATCAAAATCTCTTTTGTCCCTTAGATATTTCTTATGTTTTCTTTCTTTTGTCTCTGACTGTTGGCTCTCTATATTTTTTTGTAATTTATTCTCTAGGGTCACAAAATCAGATTGATTCTGAAATATCTGTATATCAGTTATTTATTTTTCCAATTGTGACGCTAATTTGGTCAAATTTCTTTTTCCGTAGTCGCATATATAGGTTTGCATCCGCAGAGAGTTCTCTGTTAGCAGGTCTTCCCACCCTTTAATAAATTCTGTGTCTTCTTGGTGGGCATTAGGAGTAATCCTAATGCGCATTCCTCTATACACTATTTTTTGTTGTGTGTATGTCTCTAGGCTGATGATCTCCCAGAGGGACCTCACATACCTTCTATAAGTCTTGTTGATTTCTTTAAAGGCCTGGGAAATATCCAGGCTATTGAGGGGAAGACTGTCGTTTGAAAAGACGATATTGGCGTCAGATAGAAATTGCTGAGTATTCAACTGGTTTGACAGGAAACCTGCCATAACCTACTTTTTAGGACCACACTCTATGGATATCCTAGACACTTCGCTACTACACGGCATACATTAGGACCCTGTACAGATTGGGCTGTTTAGCCCTTTTTCATTATGTGTGCAACAGACTAATGGGTCCTACAGGAGGTGGCCACGCTATTTAAATATATAGCAGAATTTTTCAAGGGTCATACGACCAGAGCGTGGCTTGAATCACCTACTGACTAACTTTTTTTTTTTAATACATAAAACGTATACCTTTATTATTTCTATTTAAAAGTTAACACTCTAAATTGATAGTTAAAAATCCTCAGAGTGAGCGGTGAGAACTGGTGTATAAATTATGTATACCTCTACTCAGTATACACCACTGGATGGGATAGCTCCTGATAAGAGGGAGTTGGACATGGTTGTGACAGAAACTGAAGTAAAACAGATACTAAGAGGTTTGCATGGTTTTTCTCGATGTACCCGTCTACAGGAGAACCACTTTAAACTCCTATCAAGGTGGTATAAAACTCCTGAATTTTTGTACAAAAGAGGTCTGGCCCCTACCAGAGAATGCTGGAGGTGTGGAGATGGAGTAGGGTCCTTGTCGCACATCTGGTGGAACTGCCCGCAGATCCAGCCCTATTGGAGAGAAGTAAAAGCACTGATCAGGAAACTCACAACCCCTTGTTTTAAGCTCACGTTGGAGATAGTGGCGCTGGCGCTCCCAACACCGCAATACTCCCCTTAAAAAAAGAATCTAGTCTCACATATTATAGCGGCAGCTAAAGCATTAATTCCGCTACACTGGCTCGATACCAACCCCCCCCTCTATACATGAAATGAAAACTAAGGTAACTCAAATTTGTAGATTCGAGGAAATTTCGAGCTGGATTGACAGGACGCATGATAAATATACGAGGATATGGAATCCCTGGAGATCTCTAACGTAGGTGAGCTCAAACTTTACGGATACAATAATCCGGGGACCTGGGCAAAGATATTTATAAGCTGGAGCTCCAAAAAAAGGTAAAACAGTGTTTAGTGATTCTTTTAAGTACATCTACGGGAGGGGGAAACGCCACACTTAAATACAATAAAAGGGGTAAAATGATCATTTTGCTAATAAAAAATTTCCCCTCCATCGTAAGTTTCCTCATGCTCCACATACTTATTTTCTGTTTTACCTTATTTTCCACCATGCCCCAGCTATAAAAAAAGTTATTAGGCTCACTGAAGGAGACACCTAAAATGGTGATAGAATCAGACACAGGAACGTAAATATCTCGTAAAACCATACCACCAATGTTTAAAATATTACTTTTGTTAAGATTTATTTTAAAACCAGAAGCACGGCAATAAAAATGTATATGATCTAAAGTTCTCCGGAGCGACGGGGCGTCCCTACACAATACCGCAACATCATCCATATACCTCACTGCTTTGGCATCGAGTCCCCCCCCCCCCCCACTGGGCAGGGGGGCTCCACGGATCTCTTTATCTTTCCGTAATGCACATAAAAGAGGCTCTAATGCACAGATAAAAAGCAGTGGGGATAGGGGACACCCCTGCTTTACTCCGGAGTTTAAAATGACGTCCTGTGTCTTAAAACCATTCACTAAAATTCTGCTTGTACAGTTATTATAAAATGCTTTAAGAGACAATAAAAAACCTTCTGGTATACCCATTCTTTCTAAAATTTTAAAAATATAAGAATGAGAGACACGATCAAAGGCTTTCTCAAAGTCAATGGATAAAATGGCTAATTTACCCTTCCTAGCCTTTGTGTCCTCAATGCAATATTTTATCAAGTTTAGATTATCCCATATGCTTCTCGCAGGAATGCCGCAGATTTGGTTGTGATGGATTGTCTTGGAGATGACTTTTTTCAAATGATTCGCACATATCTTCGCCATTATCTTGTAGTCGGCATTCAGAAGGGTTATTGGTCTCCAATTTCTTAAGTCAGTTTTGTCACCTTTTTTATATAGTAAGGAGACCTCACCCTTCCTCCAGGATCCAGGTAAAGTTTTGGATTTAAAATCCTCATTAAAAAGATAAAACAAATCATTTTTAAGAAGGTCATAAAACTTTACATAAAACTCAATGGGTATACCATCAGGTCCAGGTACCTTGACTGTCTCTAAAACCTCCTGGTCAGTCAGCTCCTGTATGACAGGATTTAAAAGAGTAGTGACCTCCTTCAGTGAGCCTTCTAAAAGGGACTGATCCACAGATTTTACATTAAAAAGTTCAGTATAAAAAAGATGTACCTTATTTAAAATACTCTGCATATCTTTAACACCGTCTATTTCGATAATGGTATCTTTTTTATTATTATTATTATTTTTTTTATATCTGGAACAGGTTTCATCGTTTTCTACGTGTTTCACTCTTGATCTGAAGATTATCTTTTTTCCCTTCTGTTCCAGATATTTGGTAATCTCTTTTCTGAGGTTTTCTATGTCTAACTTGACATCAATACCATTATCCCTGAATTTATATAATGTGTGCAACCGGGTATTGAGATTATTAAAAACATCTTTTTTCTCTTTTGCTTTCTGGATGCTCTTTTCAATAAAAAAGTTTTTAATTTTCTCCCACCAAGAGCTAGTGAAAGAATTTGAACTCCTTACCCGGTTGTATTTTTCATAAAAGATTTTAAAATCTAAAATAATCTGTGGATCATCTAAAAGGGAAACGTTCAATTTCCAAGATTTTTTACCAGGGACCTTATTCAGGTCATGCTTAAGAAAAAACTATAAAATTTTATGATCAGAAAAAACATTGGTTAAAACTTCACATTTAAAAGGCAGTAGGTGGTTGTTACAAAAAATAAAATCAATCCTTGAACTACAATTAACATTACTCCAGGTCATGCCGGCTGCCTCTGGGATGTTTATATTATATTCCTTATAAACATCAAGGAGGTTAAAATCATCTACAAGGTTTTTTAGCATCCCAGAGGTTTTATCATAGTTTCTACTAGTGGAGCTAGTCAGCCAGCGTCCCCCTTTCATGATAGAATTAAAATCACCTGCAATAATACATGGGTCAGACGAGATAATAAAATTAGATAAAATTCCCAGCATGTCTGCCCTTTCATTCTTATCAGGTGACCCATAAAAATTTTAAAACTGCATTTTACACCATCAATAAAAGCTTTAACCAATAAAATACGACCTGGTAAAATTTCATTAAAACCATCAATCTAAACGTTCCCTTTAAAAAGAATGGCGACCCCACCTGACCTGGACTCGTTAGATCCAGACCAGATGGATGGCCTGTGCTGCCAATCTTCTTTGTAGCTCTCATAAGAGCTCATATGGGGAATGCCACATTCTTGCAGAAAAAACACAGATGCTGTAAAAGTTGTTAAAAAATTTAAAAAAGCAACCCGTCTATGCTTAAACTTGACGCCCCGCACATTAAGGGAAATTCCGTTTAACTTCGCATCCATGGTAGTGTCTAAAAGGTACCAGCATGACCAGAACACTCACTCGAACTTACGTCCCCGCCCTCTGAACCGATGGTATATAGGGAGCCGTCTGGAGAGGAACAGCCATGCTCGGGTAGTCTGGCAATCCAGCTTCTGAGATTTTTACCTGGGTCTCCATACCCTGACCATTTAGGTCGTCGTCCTCTTTGTCAGGAGGGTCATCAGTCAG
The DNA here is from genome assembly GCF_905171765.1 of Bufo bufo. Classification (NCBI taxonomy): domain Eukaryota; kingdom Metazoa; phylum Chordata; class Amphibia; order Anura; family Bufonidae; genus Bufo; species Bufo bufo. The sequence goes on from NC_053394.1 coordinate 411,462,196, forward strand.
TTCTGATGCTCCCCCCTCTGGGTCCTGGGAGGTACCAGGCCTTTCTTCAGGGGGAGGCTGTGCACAGGGCAGGGAATCGGGGGTCCCCAAGGAGGCACTCACCTCCTCAACTACCTTACCAGGCGGAGAGGAGGCTACATGAGGAGCCACGTCTGCCTGCTCTTGATGGCCAGACGTTTCCATCGGCTCCTCAGGCCCCCTATCAGGAGACCGCCCTTTTTTTCCCCGCCCTTTCCCATTTCTGACCACCTCCGACCACGTATCGTCTCCAGGACTTATATCCGGCTTAGGAGACACAAGCTGCCGAGGTTGCCCGGACTCCCCTGTACGACCAACCTTTTTGGAGTCACAGGCTTTCTTAGGAGCGCTTCAACCTCGGCTTTTCTCTTATTTAGACGCCTCTCCTTTGCGTTTAGTGGACCACCCGAGCACTCCTGCTGCATTTTCTCAGTTTCGGCCCCTTCAACGCTCGCATCAGGGGCCTCGGGCTCCTGCCTTACCTCTTCATCCATCGCTTGTTCCTCTCCTTGAGGTTGGGTCTGGTCAGCTGGTTCTTGTGGGGGCGCCTTAGGTTGCTCTGTCTTCCTGTGGGGACAAAAACAATATAAATGACCAACCCTTTGGCAGAAGGTGCACTTTTTGTCATGTGGGCTTTCCTTGTTGGAGTGTTGGGTGCTTCCGCAATTTCTGCATTGTGCTTCCCAGTCCTCATTGGTATGGCCATATACCCCACAGGTTCTGCAGAATCCCCATATAGAAGAGGTCGCCATTAATTTGTCCCAATTTAAAATGGGCAGGTGGTAATTTCACTCCGGAATAAAACGTGGCGTCTTTGATAAAAGTTACTAAAAACTTCCATTTTGATGTCCAGATGCCACACTCGTTCATCACTTTCCCTCTATATTGGACCTCTTTGAAATACAGAGATAAAAACGTTGAAGGCGTGCTCAACAATCCGGATACCCTGAAGCCTGGGATCATCCTTCATTTCCTTAGCTCTTTTCAAAGCATCACGGAAAATTCCGTCCCCCACGAAAGTAACATCATAAATACCTTGCTTAGGGTAGTCCTGGATTGCAAGGATCTCGTGTATCCACACATGCAAAGTATCCCGCAACATGATCTCCACGATGAAACGCATCACCTCCGACTTCTTGTCCTGGTGGACACCACCAGTGAAGAGGATCCTCACTGAGTTCTTGGGCCTGGCGTATTGCGGCACGAAGCCGGAATCGCCGTCCATTTTCGCCTGGCAGCAGCAGCGCCCTGGTCCGAGGCTGCACCTTCTGGGAAGTATAAAACCACTAGAAGGTCGGGGATCGCAACTCGTTACCCTGGGACAAAGTCCTCTCCCCAATAGCAGCAAGTGGGTGAAGCCCGGGAAGAAATTCCCGGACGATCCCACAAGGCCGAGGAGAGAAGTACCCGAGTGCCCTTAACTAAGCCCAAGTGCAGAAACACATACACTTGATCTTAGCCAAAATCCGAGAAGCGATAACCTGAAAGGGTTCGCAGTATAGGCCGATGGTCCCCAATGCAGAGCACTTCTGAAGGCAATAGACTACAGGCCCCAGACACAGTCCGGGAGGTATCTTTCTCTCACAAACCAGGGAAAACGTGCGTGCGTCCTACGCTCAGAAATCACCAGCATGCTCCTCTTCGTGTTCGCTATCTGCATAGCTCCACCCACCCGCAACTTTTAGCTACGCCTTTTCTTCACACGCAATTCCTGGTGCCAAAGCATGCCAAGCAGAAAACATGATATGAGGAGTGAATGGAGAAGTAGTAGTGAAAAAAAAAAAAAAGGGTATGCATTGTTGTTGATTGTGATGTCAGGGCCCCATTGTTGAGTGTTCCGTCAGGGCCCTTGTGATGTCATCCACTGACCTGACAAGTCTCCTGTGACCTGTGCAGTGTTCCGTCCATTGTCCAGACAAGGTAGGTCCAGCTGCTGCTGCAGATACATAGGAAGTGCTGGACTACTTTTTAGCCTCCAAGTAATCCAGTTCAAATGATAGATCCACAAGAGGGAGACACAGGCAAACTTTACTCATTTAATGAAGCAAGGAAAAATGGTTACATCCAGCCAACTTGCTACAAATGTGTCAATTCCCAGGGACAACTCAGCATCGCAGGTGTGCACAACAGGCCCAAATCAAACCCAAGGTAATGTGCATGGAGGTCCAAACACTTCATTCAGGTGATAAGCCAATTAACCCATCAGTCTTAATTGGATTTAGGGTGTGAGGAGACTGGCTGGCTGGGTTGCTTGGTGCTGGAACAAACCAACAGCTGATGCAATTAGGAGATTGACAGACTAGATGCAGGTATTATATGCAGAAAGCAGCACAGCACTGCACTGACTGGGCAGACAGAGGAGAAGCTGAAGTGCAGACTCCTGAGGGAGGCAGGACACACACAACTTTACACTTGCTTGCTGGAAGGATGTTTGCAATCAAACAATTTCATTCTGTTTTTCATACTGGATTAGAAGGGGTGCATCGGTCCTTGAGGTACTGCAATACCAGGTCAATGCGTGGAGTGGACAGAGCAAGCTCTTTTTCCATCTCCCTGTTCGAAAAATCCATTTAATATATGGTCCCCAGATAGGGGACGTATCAGATATTAAACTGATAAGAACAGATTATTATTATTTTTTTATTATTTTAATTCAAGACAAAAGTTAATGCATATATACAGAACAGAAGAAACAAAATACCAGGCATTACCATATGAAAAAATAACACACCTACATCAATACTTAATCAGAAATCTCCACTTCTTGACTTTCCAAATTCCCTCTGAATCCAAGCCGCCACCATACTGCTTATCCCACATATAACTTATATAAAGTCTGGACAAAAATAACTTTACACACTCACTCCCTGACACCACATTCTTCTTAAAGACTAACAAATTTCTCACATCCCACAAACACTCCATAATACAAACCATAATGAACCACAAAATTCTTTCATTCACCCTACCTCTTGCCCCAATACCGAACATCCCCGCTTTCCAATCCATACGTACCACACCTGTCAATTCTTTTACAAGCCCACTCACACTACTCCATACTTCAGATGCATACTCACATTCCCAGAACAAGTGCCTTACAGATTCATTACCCCCACACCCTTCCCTTGGACAAAATTCTGTTCTAATTAGATCCCTCTTTTTCTGAAACTCTCTAACTGGCAAGATATTATGTAGCCTCATCCACACGATGTATTTCTGTTTGTTTGATACACCACGTATCAACACTTTTTTCCACACACTCACTGCATCATCCGACCTCAACCCCACAATATCACATGCAATCTCTCTTTGTTTAATTTTCATCATCACTTTTCGCTTATCCTTAAAATCATTCATTCCTACAGCCAACAAATCAAACTTTCTAATAAACTTTTCGATCACCTCATACCATACCGGGCACTTAAAAGACACAGGCACTCTAGCATCCCTTTCACGCCACTTCAATCCATACATCATCCAACCAGCCATATATTTTACCATATAAGCACACTTATTCTGTTTTCCCACTAAACACAAATTTTTTAATATAACTTAAACCAAGAAAAATCTCAAAATTAGGGAAATTCAAACCACCATTCATACTACTTTTATACACATACTCTCTTTTTAATCTTTCCATACGACTTCCCCACATTAACGTAAACACTAATCTCTCCGCTTTCATAACTTTTTTTGAACATACAGGATACACCCCAGCCACAAAAAGAATTATTGGTAGAATAACTGCCTTAATTATCAGCACTTTCCCTGTAAGTGAACGGTCTCTCATTCTCCAAAAATTAAGCTTCTTCTCAATCTTTCTTCCACATTCATCCCAACTCTCATTCCCTTTCAAATCATCATTGAAACGAATACCCAACACCTTCACATCACCACTCTCATTCTTCACATTCTCCAGACAAATTCTCCTATCCACAAAACATTTAAAGCTACACTTACTCCAATTCCCTTTGAAAGCTGACACACTACAAAACATATCCAGCCATAACCGCACTCTCCTCATACTAGCCAGATTATCACTTACCACCACAACATCGTCCATATATCCTAATACCTTCACAACTTTCCCCATACCTTTCATCACTTTATCCTTTCTTACCAAACACAGCAACACTTCAATCACAGCAATAAAAAGCACAGGCGACATAGGACAGCCCTGCCTCAAACCACTTTGAACACTCACCTTTTTACTCAACCATCCATTAATCAAAAATTCACTTAACACATTCCTATATAAACTCTTCACACTCTCGGAAACCCCATCCACTCCAACACAATAAACATAAATCGATGAGCCACTCTGTCATACGCCTTTTCGAAATCAATTGATAGTAACATACTTTTCTGCCCTCTATACATACAGTCCCCAATCACATCTCTCAACAAAACTAAATTCCCATTCATACTCCTACCTGGCACTGCACAAACCTGGTCTTCATTCACAACCTCACCAATTACATCACGCATCCGAGTCGCCAACAACTTAGCGTAGATTTTATAATCCGCGTTTAATAAAGTGATAGGTCTCCAATTCTCTATCCTATTCCTATCACCTTTTTTAAAAATCAGAACGACCACACCATCCTTCATTGAATTACCTATTACTCCATTCTTCCACAAAATCTTTTCCAATCCACTCCCACAATCTCACATAGAATTCTATCGACAATCCATCCTTACCAGGCGTCTTGTTTTTCTTACAACGCCAAACAATCTTTCTTACTTCCTCTATAGAATTTTCAGCACTCAACAACTCATGACTATCCACACAAAGTTTCTCATCCAACGCATTCAACACTTCCCACATTAAACCTTCATCAATCCATTTCTATCCATTTCTTCCCATATAAACTCCCATAAAAGTCTTCTACAACCCCAATCACACTTTTACCACTAACACACGCACCACTATTGTCCACCAATTCCCACATGTCCTTTCTTTTATCACATACCTTCTTAAAGAAAAATCTAGAGCACTTCTCATTCTTCTCAATCACCTCAACTTTAGTCCTAAAGATAATCTCCTTTCCCTTTTTATCCATAAACAAATTCCTTTCCTTTTTCGCTTCATCTAACAAGACTTTCACATCCACTCCCTTAGCATTCATTTTTCTCAACCACTCAATCCTATGATTTAGATTCTTACATTCATTCTTCAACTTTCTCGCTCTCTTATACGCCCATTTTTTAAAAAGAGTTTATTTCTCGATTTTACCCATTCCCACCAAAGTAACACATTCACAAAATCATTCTTTCTCAGTTTCCACCTTTCATACTGATACTTAAAAACTCTCATCACTATCTCATCCTCCAACAAAACCACATTCAATTTCCACACACCTCTACCATACATAGCCTCTTCATCCCCTTCCACACAACAAGATAAACACATATGATCCGAAAATAAGACATCAAATTGTAACATTTTTTTACAACTTACATTTTTAGACAAAAAGACAAAATCAATTCTTGAAGTAATACCCCCCCCCCCCCCCCCATCTGCCCTATAAGTAGCAGGTGGTGGCTTTCCTAAGGTCAAAGCAACATCAACAAAAGAAAGATCTACAATAATTTTGCATAACTTATTCCCCGTCACATCCCTTTTCTCCCCCTCAATTGTACAGTTAAAGTCGCCTAACAAAATAGTCGGCATCCTGCCTAACAAAAAAATATTTAACTTTTCCAGCAACTCTAAACGCTCATTCTTCCATTCTTCCTAGCAGGACAATAAACATTAATAACTCTAATCCTCCAACCTTTATAATTAATTATGGCAACCACACACCTCCCCGCCTCCACAACCGTGTAACTCTCAAAAAAACAATCCTTGTGACACAATAATATCCCCACACCATCGTTTTTACAGAAGAACCTGACCACAAAGTGTCCCCGTAAGGCCATTCATCTGCGGGCACAGGTTCCGAAATGCCACATTCCTGAAGGCAAGCTATATCTGGACTTTGATTTTTTATCCAATCAAAAATGGCAGTTCGTCTAGTTTTAGACTTTAATAGCCTCACATTTAAGGATATGACTAGTGATGTCGTGAACATAAAATTTTCCGTTCGCGAACGGCGAATGCGAATTTCTGCCATAGACTTCAATAGGCAAGCAAATTTTAAAACCCACAGGGACTCTTTCTAGCCACAGTAGTGATGGAAAAGTTGTTTCAAGGGGACTAACACCTGGACTGTCGCATGCCGGAGGGGGATCCATGGCAAAACTCCAATGGAAAATTACATAGTTGACACAGAGTTGGATTTTAATCCATAAAGGGCATATATCACCTAACAATCCAAATATTTTTTGAACAACGTGGTTTAAAACATCCAGTGTGTGTATACGATCAGGTATGATGTTGTATCGATCTGGTAGTGTAAGGGTTACGCCCGCTTCACATACATTGACAGACCAAACTCCCCTTTTAATGCACCGCAAACAGTCCATTTGTACAAGGTTGGATACCAAGCTAAAACAAATTGTGTATACCACTCTTAGTGTTAGTTAAACGTGGTATAAAGTTACACCCAAATCATGCAGAAAAAATATTGTAAACTGGGATTATTTAAAACGTAACCTTTACTAGGTCATTTAAAATATTAAGTCACACTAGGTGAGAGACGACAAAGACAACAATAAATTCCTCCGCTGCATCAATTCATATTCATATTCCGTTAAGAACTAATAAAAAGAAAAGATGGGTGGATCTCACCTCGTCTGGGCGGGGTCCAACTGTGAAGGATGGTCCTGGCGATGGTTTAGCCACGGACCAATGTGACCAGGTGCTGTTGTGGTATTGGCACAATATATCCTGAAAGGCCCTATTGTGGCTTTCCTGCCTGCCTAGGGGGATAGGGACTCAAGCCTGCCTACCACAATGGAGCACCCGCCCCGACAGGGGCGACCCCACACCGAGCCTTTCCCTCAGTATGGGTCTGTATACCTAATAGGCCCTAATTATAACGCCCTACATGCCATGTTTCTGTCACTTCTGGACATCATCAGGGGGCTCCGTATGTATATTCAAGGGCAACTACAAATAAAAGTTATAAACAGACACTCAATACAGGTCACCGATTAATGAGCACCGCATACAAAGTGGCTAGTTAACAGCCACAATTTACTTACTCAGAATCAAGGTGAGTTTGGCCTCGTATTCTTTGGACAAGAAAAAGGATAGCTCTTGTCCTCACTGATGCAGGGGAAGTGTCCCTTGTCAGTCCATGTCTCACCCAACATAACAGTAGTTTGGGTGAGCATTGAATGGTCATTAGCCGCCTCCTCTTATACCTCTACCTCCGCTGCGTGTACGCCCCCAGTGATCAATTGACTCACCTGTCCAGGTATCGTGGAACGCATGTATTTCAACGTGGAACGCACGCCGCTCGCGTGCGTTCCACCTGACCGGAAGTCAGCGTCACATGATGCGGCTAAACCGGAAGTGAGGTCGGAGCCTAAGTCAGAGCGTTGCTGTTGCATAGCAACTGCTAGGCTCATGACACTTGGCCTCCGTAGCAGGCACTTGATACCTTGCCTGTCATTTTCATAAATGCACAATCGCTGACTAACCCTCTTTTTTTGCAGATTTACAATGCTGGAGATGTGGCACTCCAGCGAGTCGTGCACTCCTGATTAGCCTGTCTGCCCCATAGGCTGATTTTAATTATTTTCAGTATAAAGCTGTGGCCTGCTCTCACTACATTCATTGGAAGCTGTTTAGCACCAGGAAGGGTATAGAGTGGGCTCAGCATGCATGTTGGTACCTGCATCCCTTGTAATGGAGGCCATTTTGGCACAAAAAACGGAAAAAGGCAGAGTGGATCCAACATGCATGTGGGTCCAACACTCCCTGAATTTTATGGCGGTCATTATGGCGCATAACAGGTAGTATTTAGTGTTAGGACCCGTGTAACAGAGATCGCCTTGACGTTTGGCATACGGGCTTAGATGGTTTTGTACAAAATGCATTGACCAAGCATCTCGCTTTTTAAGCGTAGTATTAGCACCATAATTTTTGTAAGCATTGTTGTACTTTGTCTGATTTGCAGAGTGCTGCCGCATTGTCTCCTTTTTTTCCTCTAGGTCTTTGCCATGGCGGCGTGCACCTGCGCACTGGGAGGTGCTGACTAACCCTCTTTTTTTGCACAATCGCATTACAGATATTATTTGGCATTACCACCGTGTATAAGCTCCTCCCCTTTCAAACACTGACCGGTTCTTAGGCCAGAAAACCTGAGCATGATCATATTATAATGCTATTTTTTAGGTGATTCCACCATCGCGTCCTTTGCGCTCATGGTTTAAAAGGTGACAGCATTAGAACTGGAGATCATTATCCAGTCAAAGAAAGCCCACTCCTTATCAATTGCGCTATATGTAAACACAGTGGGGTGTATCCACCATCATAACCCATATGCTCAGATGGGACAGCGTCTAGTCTGAGGATCATCCTGAACACTTATGGGGGATGGAAGAGGGGAATGGAAGCCGCGGTTGGCGGATTCCCTCTCTGTTATTTACATTCTTGTCCATCATCCCATCTCATGCGTCCATAGATCGGGCACATACCATGAGAAGAGGGGCACGGCAAATATCCCTCCATAATTGTTGAGCTTTAAATGTACGTCACAAAAAACAGCAAAAGTTTTGCTGTTCGTTTAAACCAAATGGATGGACTGTTTTGAGATAGAAGATCCATTTAGCCTCGCATTGCAGGATCCTTCTATCAAAATCACCTCCTCTGGTGCCAGGTTTAATTTTTTCAATTCCAGAGAAGGATAGACAGTCCGGTCTCCCTCCATGTTTGGTGTTAACGTGACGTGCCACCGATGTGTCTTTTTCGTTTCTTATATCGCTCAAATGTTCTCCTATTCTCCTCCTAAACTCCCTACCAGTCTTCCCAATATACTCTTTGCCACATTCGCATGTAATCTTGTACACCAGACCTGTGCTTCTGCAGTTAATAAAGTCCGTAATTGTATAGACTTTATTTGTGTTGTTGCTCCTGAATGACTTCGCTTTGACCATAAAGGGGCACGCCACGCATCTACCACATTTGTGGTTTCCACTGATGCCTCTTTCCAGCCAAGTCTTAGGCTTGGGCCCTGATGTATAATGGCTGTGTACCAGCATATCGCGGATGCTTCTGCCCCGTCTGTAAGTGATGCTGGGGTACCCCTTTATGGCCCCGCGAACATCAGTATCCATTAAGAGCACGTGCCAATGTTTTGAGATGATATCTCTGATACCTGAGGAACAACCATTAAAGGTACTAATAAGACAGATCTCTCTGTCATCACTGGGGCTATTGTTTGCAGGAGCATCTGTTCTTGGCGTCAGGAGAGACACTCTGTCCTTGTTCAGGGCGGTCTGGTAAGCTGGTGTAAGCACACCCACTGGATAGCCGCGGTCCAAAAAGCGGGTTTTTAAGTCGCCCGCCTGTCTCACGAAATCCGAGCGCTTAGAGCAATTTCGTCTAAGACGCAGGTACTGACCTCTTGGTATTCCCTTCCTGAGGGGGTATGGATGGCTACTTTCCCACCTCAGGAGGGAATTAGTCGAAGTAGGCTTACGGTATATTGATGTTTCCAGGCATCCCTGATGGTTTAAATTTATTGTGATGTCAAGGAAAGGAAGTTTAGATGGGTCACATTCAGATGTAAAATGGAGGCCAATCTCGTTCTGATTTAGTTGTCGAACCCATGCCGAGAAGGTCTCCACGCTTCCCTTCCAAAAGGGACACTTCCCCTGCATCAGTGAGGACAAGAGCTATCCTTTTTCTTGTCCAAAGAATACGAGGCCAAACTCACCTTGATTCTGAGTAAGTAAATTGTGGCTGTTAACTAGCCACTTTGTATGCGGTGCTCATTAATCGGTGACCTGTATTGAGTGTCTGTTTATAACTTGCACTATGCTTTGTTGAGGCCCTGAAGCACCAAAAAACAACTATATCATAAATATCTCGCATGGAGTTATTCGTATTATCACCTACACAGCTCAGAGAGCAACCACACAGAGAGTAATTTTAATTAATTATTCTTTATTGGATATCCAACATGATAGATGGTATATCAATTAAAAAACATATACAAAAGACAGTACATACTGGGAACAGATCGGTGTTACAATAAATGTATAAAAACAGAGTAAGCTCCAAACCAATAAGGGACTAGTATCCCCCCGTACACAGTAGCGCAGTATCAGCTAGGTGGGGCACATATAGCAATAGAGGCATCCAGAGCATACATACACCAACACTCCAAACATTTAAGGGGGTGTAAGCCTGGATGCCGCCCACAACAAGCGGAGACTGCAGGAGATAAGGGGGGAAAAAAACACTGTTTAAAGTGCAAGTGCAATAAATACCTACTGACCCTGGTCTGAAACAGCCGCCCGACGATCGTTTCGCAAAGTGCTTCCTCTTGGGGCCCCAAGAGGAAGCACTTTGCGAAACGATCGTCGGGCGGCTGTTTCAGACCAGGGTCAGTAGGTATTTATTGCACTTGCACTTTAAACAGTGTTTTTTTCCCCCCTTATCTCCTGCAGTCTCCGCTTGTTGTGGGCGGCATCCAGGCTTACACCCCCTTAAATGTTTGGAGTGTTGGTGTATGTATGCTCTGGATGCCTCTATTGCTATATGTGCCCCACCTAGCTGATACTGCGCTACTGTGTACGGGGGGATACTAGTCCCTTATTGGTTTGGAGCTTACTCTGTTTTTATACATTTATTGTAACACCGATCTGTTCCCAGTATGTACTGTCTTTTGTATATGTTTTTTAATTGATATACCATCTATCATGTTGGATATCCAATAAAGAATAATTAATTAAAATTACTCTCTGTGTGGTTGCTCTCTGAGCTGTGTTTGTTGAGGCCCTGCAGCTCTTACCCAGACTGCATTTGCATAGGAGGTAGGTTTTGCTCTGTAACCCCGGGAAGGGATTCGTACAGTCCTTTGCAGCATGCCCTTCTTTACGACATTTTAGACAAGAAACAAAAGGACGCTCACAGTTTGCTTGCACATGTCCATACATTTGACATTTTCGGCAATACGATGGTGCATCCTGAAAAAAAATAAGACCTTTGTCTTTACCGATGGTGAAACTCTGAGGCGGATGACTCACTCCTCCTGGACTCAGCGGGTCAGGGCGGAACCTTACAAAGTATTTATGTTTGCCTGTCCATAGGCCGTGAGTCCCTATAACTTTGTGTGAATATACCACTTTTTCGCAGTATTTGGTCAAGAAAAGAAAAATATCATCCGTGTCTACGTATGGATTATACATAAAAACAACTAAATACACATCTCTGTTATATAAGATGGTAAATGTCAAACCGTCCAAGCCAGGGTTATTTTTATTTGCTTCCAAAAATAAGTATAAATTGTGGCAAGCTCCAATAATGTCAGGACTAACACGCGGCGTCCACCCATTCTGTCTTGCAAGCATAGAACATCCGACATATTTACATGTAAGGTTTTAAAAAGTACCTCCTTCACAAGATAGTCATCAGTAAACTTGGCCTTTTTCTCCTCATCAACAGTAATCCCGAAAGCATTCCGGACCCGGAAGTCTCCGGTCCTAGCGTAATCGATCCTTACGCCTATCTCCGTCTTCAGATCGCCTTCCAGGTATCCAACCCTCTCCTAATAGCAGCGGGCAGCATTAAAGCTGCAGGGCCAAGAGCATGGTAGGAAGCCCCCTTGGCCAGACACTTGATCTTAGCCAAAAGGCCGAGAAGCGATAACCTGAAAGGGTTCGCAGTACAGGCCGATGGTCCCCAATGCAGAGCACTTCTTAAGGCAATAGACTACATGCCCCAGACCCAGACACAGTCCGGGAGGCTTCTTTCTCTCACAAACCAGGGAAAACGTGCGTGCGTCCTACGCTCAGAAATTATCTGCATAGCTCCGCCCACCCGCAACTTTTGGACACGCCTTTTCTTCGCACGCAATTCCTGGTGCCAAAGCAAGCCAAGCAGAAAACATGATATGAGGAGTAGTGAAAGAAAAAAGAAAAAAAAGGGGTATGCATTGTTGATTGTGAAGTCAGGGCACCATTGTCGAGTGTTCCGCCAGGGCCCTTGTGATGTCATCCACTGACCTAACCTTACTTAACCTCTGACCTGACAAGCCTCCTGTGACACGTGCAGTGTTCCGTCCATTGTCCAGACAAGGTGGGCCCAGCTGCTGCTGCCGATACATAGGAAGTGCTGGACTACTTTACTCATTTAATGAAGCAAGGAAAAATGGTTACATCCAGCCAACTTGCTACAAAAGGGTCAATTCCCAGGGACAACTCAGCATCGCAGGTGTGCACAACAGGCCCAAATCAAACCCAAGGTAATGTGCGTGGCGGTCCAAACACTTCATTGAGGTGATAAGCCAATTAACCCATTAGTCTTAATTGGATTTAGGGTGTGAGGAGACTGGCTGGCTGGGTTGTTTGGTGCTGGAACAAACCAACAGCTGATACAATTAGGAGATTGACAGACTAGATACAGGAATGCAGGAAGCAGCACTGCACAGCACTGACTGGGAAGACAGAGGAGAAGCTGAAGTGCAGACTTCACTTCCTTGCTGGAAGGATGCTTGCAATCAATTTCATTCTGTTTTTCATACTGAATTAGAAGGGGTGCATCGGTCCTGGAGGTACTGCAATACCAGGTCAATGCGTGAAGTGGACAGAGCAAGCTCTTTTTCCATCTCCCTGTTAGAAAAATCCATTTAATATATGGTCACCAGATAGGGGACGTATCAGATATTAAACTGATAAGAACAGATTTTTTTTTTTTTTAGTTGGTAATCCCTTATTCAGGGATGACACATTTTTATTTAAAACACTAGTAAATTTGTACAATCATCACATTAAAAATGTAAAAAAAGTTACAAATCACATAGTTAATAAAATAACATGGTGGCACCTTAAGTCATCGTGTTCCATTCTTTTAAAAACCATTCCCTTGCAAGGGTGGCATTGACTTTCCTATCAATCAAATAATAAATATACATATCACAGAGACAAAGACCTAAAACATCATGCTTAAAAACCAATATGTTCCTGGCCTTCCATAGAGCTTCTTTTGCGCAATTCACCATCTTCCATGCCTTTATTTTGTGGGTAGCCGTTGGGCATTCCATTAGTCCATATAAAATTACGTTGTAGTTAAAAGTCTTTATTCCGGTTATTCTTCCAAGTAAGGGGTGCAATTTCCTCCAGAAGTCTTGGGCAAAGGGACAGGACCACAGAAGATGGTGCACGGACTCCACTTCTCTGCATCCTTCTCTTGGGCATATTTCTGTTCTTGTATATCCTCTCCTGTATTGGAATGCCCGGCATGGAAGACATTGGTGAATGCAGCTCCAGGCCAGGTCCTTCTGTGAATTAAAAAGGTATGAAATGTTGGTTATCTTCCAAATATTAGTACACAATTCTTCACTGAAATCTCACAAACTGTCTCTTTTCCTTTGATTTCCTTAATTAATTTTTTACTATCTTTTAGCTCATTAATGCTTTTGTTTTTAAGGTTAAAATTGGTCACTATTTTTTCTAAAAATTGGTAACTAACAGGTAATTTAAAAGCATATGGATTGGATAAAACTGTACTGAACCAGCTGTACCTTCTCATAAAACAACCTGTGTTAAAACGAATAAAATATGACCAATAATGATCCTTAAATAGAGCATTAAAACAAAAGCTAAAAAAATTTATTAAAAGGAAACTGTTAAAATCAGGAAAGTCTTTACCACCCTTGGGTTTTGTTTTCATCACATATTCTCTTTTCAGCTTTTCCATTTTAGAGCTCCAAAAGAAAGTAAAACAAGCTTTAGTTATTTTCCTTAAAAGCGTCGCTGGGGGAGGAAAAACCATATTTGGATATAATAAAATAGGTAAAATAATCATCTTGACAATTAAAATTTTCCCTTCCATGGTTAGTTTCCTCATACAAATTTTTTGATTGACTTTTTGTGCCACCATGTTCCAACTATTAAGACCACTGTTAGACTCATTGAAGGAGATACCTAAAATCGTTACACAATAGGACACAGGAACTGGTACATCTTTTATCTCCATACCTCAAATATTTAAAATACTACTTTTACTCAAATTTATTTTAAAACTAGAGGCACAACAATAAAACTTAATCTGTTTTAATGTTTTTTGAATTTAAAGGGTGTCCCTGCAAAGTACCACGACGTCATCCATGTACCCCACTACTTTTGCCTCTACACCCCCTCCACCCGGCAAGGGGACTGCTTGGATCTGTTTGTCTTTTCTGATTGCACTCAATAGGGGCTCCAATGCACATATAAAAAGCAGTGGGGACAAGGGACACCCTTGTTTTAAAACCGTTAACTAAAATTTTACTTGTACAATCTTTATAAAATGCTTTTAAGGACAATAAAAAAACCTTCTGGTATACCCATTTTCGCTAAAACCTTAAAAAGATAAAAGTGAGAGGCTCTATCAAAGGCTTTTTCAAAATCAATTGATAAAATAGCCAGTTTATTACTCCTAGACTTCGTCTCCTCTATACAGTCTTTTATTAAATTCAGGTTATCCCAGATACTCCTCCCTGGAACTCTGCATACCTGGTTAGAGTGTATTAATTTACTGACTACTGCTTTCAACCTGCTTGCGCATATTTTTGCCATGATTTTGTAGTCAGTGTTCAGAAGGGTTATTGGTCTCCAGTTCTTTAGATCGGTCTAGTCTCCTTTTTTTATACAGCAGGGAGACCTCACCCTTCTTCCAGGATCTGGGTAAAAACTTGGATTTAAAAACATCATCAAAAAGACTGTTAAAATCATCTTTTAAAAGGTCACAAAATTTCACATAAAATTCAATGGTTATACCATCTGGCCCAGGTACTTTACCTGCTTTAAAACTTTTTACTGTCTCTAGAATCTCCTGTTCTGACAGATTCTGTAATAAAAATTGCTGAGAAACAGGGTCTAAAAAAGTAGTAATCTCCCTCAATGAGTCTTTCATAAAATTTTGATCCACAGGTTTTACACTGAATAGGGAGAAATAAAAATCATGGACTTTTTAAAAAAATATTTTGCATATTTCCTTCTCCTTCAATGTTTTCTATTATATTCTTTTTATTTGTTTTTTTAAAAAAGTATCTGGAACAGGTTTCGTTCTCCTCCACGAGTTGCACCCTAGAACGAAAAATTAGCTCTTTGCCCTTTTGTTCCAGACACGATTTCTTTCTTTAAATCATCTATTTCTTTTCCTACTTCTATATCGCATTCTCTGAATTTATATAAGGTTTGCAGATGTACACTGCTCAAAAAAATAAAGGGAACACAAAAATAACACAATCTAGATCTGAATTAATTAAATATTCTTCTGAAATACTTTGTTCTTTACATAGTTGAATGTGCTGACAACAAAATCACACAAAAAAAAAAATGGAAATCAAATTTTTTAACCCATGGAGGTCTGGATTTGGAGTCACCCTCAAAATTAAAGTGGAAAAACACACTACAGGCTGATCCAACTTTGATGTAATGTCCTTAAAACAAGTCAAAATGAGGCTCAGTAGTGTGTGTGGCCTCCACGTGCCTGTATGACCTCCCTACAACGCCTGTGCATGCTACTGATGAGGTGGCGGGCGGTCTCCTGAGGGATCTCCTCCCAGATCTGGACTAAAGCATCTGCCAACTCCTGGACAGTCTGTGGTGCAACGTGACGTTGGTGGATAGAGCGAGAGACATGATGTCCCAGATGTGCTCAATTGGATTCAGGTCTGGGGAACGGACGGGCCAGTCCATAGCATCAATGCCTTCGTCTTGCAGGAACTGCTGACACACTCCAGCCACATGAGGTCTAGCATTGTCTTGCATTAGGAGGAACCCAGGGCCAACCGCACCAGCATATGGTCTCACAAGGGGTTTGAGGATCTCATCTCGGTACCTAATGGCAGTCAGGCTACCTCTGGCGAGCATATGGAGGGCTGTGCGGCCCTCCAAAGAAATGCCACCCCACACCATTACTGACCCAATGCCAAACCGGTCATGCTGGAGGATGTTGCAGGCAGCAGAACGTTCTCCACAGCATCTCCAGACTCTCACGTCTGTCACATGTGCTCAGTGTGAACCTGCTTTCATCTGTGAAGAGCACAGGGCGCCAGTGGCGAATTTCCCAATCTTGGTGTTTTCTTGCAAATGCCAAACGTCCTGCACGGTGTTGGGCTGTAAGCACAACCCCCACCTGTGGACGTCGGGCCCTCATATCACCCTCATGGAGTCTGTTTCTGACCGTTTGAGCAGACACATGCACATTTGTGGCCTGCTGGAGGTCATTTTGCAGGGCTCTGCCAGTGCTCCTCCTGTTCCTCCTTGCACAAAGGCGGAGGTAGCGGTCCTGCTGCTGGGTTGTTGCCCTCCTACGGCCTCCTCCACGTCTCCTGATGTACTGGCCTGTTTCCTGGTAGCGCCTCCATGCTCTGGACACTACGCTGACAGACACAGCAAACCTTCTTGCCACAGCTCGCATTGATGTGCCATCCTGGATAAGCTGCACTACCTGAGCCACTTGTGTGGGTTGTAGACTCCGTCTCATGCTACCACTAGAGTGAAAGCACCGGCAGCATTCAAAAGTGACCAAAACATCAGCCAGGAAGCATAGGAACTGAGAAGTGGTCAGGTCACCACCTGCAGAACTACTCCTTTATTGGGGGTGTCTTGCTAATTGCCTATAATTTCCACCTGTTGTCTATCCCATTTGCACAACAGCATGTGAAATTGATTGTCACTCAGTGTTGCTTCCTAAGTGGACAGTTTGATTTCACAGAAGTGTGATTGACTTGGAGTTACATTGTGTTGTTTTTTTTTTGTAATAAAATTTTTATTCCAATCAGGCACTTGGCAAAATTGTACAAAAGGTATTACAATACATTTAATGGTGCATTCCATACAAAGAAATATGACAATAACATGCCACAAGATGTAGGTTTAACAGTAATCATAGCATACCAAAGAAAGGTCATCCTAGATCTCTTTTTTATTTTTTAAACCTCCAAAACCCTCCCTCCCCTCCCCCACAGAAAAAGTCAGTCAAGACCCGAAGTGTCATGTTGATATTGGATTTCCATTAAAAAAAAAACATTCTGACATGTTTCAGTTATAACTAGAAGTGGATTTAGGTTTAATGGTCTCGACATCCTTATTCCCTTCTCTCAATCAATCATCAAGAGTGTAGAATAGCACCACAGACAATCTAAGACATCCTGAACTATATCAATAGGTCTCCCAAACTACCTGCCAGTTTCGCTTTCATGTACCATGTAGTATCAACAAATGGTTTAATAACTTCTTTTTTTTCATACACTGTAAGCGAATTTTCAATGAACGGTCTCCATTTATGAATAAGAGATTGTATGGATAATTCCTTGTTGCGCTCCGCATCTAATCTATCCATATACATGAGCACTTTCACCGTGCCGATGACTTCATCCAAAGTGGGCAGCTGGGGTTGAAGCCACTTCCTCAATATACATTTTTTTTGCCGCAAGTAGTAGTACATGAGGTCCCCTGGTGCCCACTATAGGTGAATCAGCGTCTTCCTGGTCTCTGGGAATAAATTGAAATACACATTGTTGGGGTACATCTTTGACTTCAACCTTCCAGGTGTCATTAACATATCCGCAAATTTGCTCCCAATACGGTCTAAGTGTACTACATCCCCAAATCCCATGTAGAAGGTCAGCTTTATACAAATCACATTTGGGGCAGTGTCTCAAGTAATGCGCTGGTGCATTATCGTAAGATAAGTTATAGGCATATGTTGCCCTGTGGATTATCCTGAATTGAGTTTCTCTCCAGTGTTCACTACTGATAGCACATCTTATTTTATCCATCCCCTCTCGTATCTTAAAGGTAAGTTTGTCATCAGCTACCTGTTTCTCCCATTCCTTGAAAACCGTCTGCGCAACCCCTTCGAGTTTGATATTCATCAGTTTCTTATATATTATGGAAATAGAATCCACATTGCTCCCTTGATTCATCAAACTGGCAAACCTAATAATGGTTGTCTCAGTACCCAATGTTTTCGATTGGGCTGCGCAGAATGTCTTTATCTGCAAATACTGTAAGTACTGATTTGGGAGTATAGAGTGTTTTGGATTGCACTTCCTCCCAAGACAGCATCTTTAGTCCATTTACCGTCAAAAGATCTCCTAGGTTCCTCACATTTTTCCTACGCCACTCCTGGAACAATCTGTTGGAACCACCCTGCGGAAATGCTGGAAGGAACCATAACGGTGAGATGAGATATAAATTGGTAGTCTATATAATTTTCTGATATGCTTCCACTCCGCTATTGTATCCCTAAGTATCAGAGCCTGTTTGGCTCCCTCTGGAAGTAGTGGAATTTTTGTGTGCAACAGAGCCTACAGGTCATGTGGCGTTACAAGTTCCTGCTCTAAAGCCCTATCGGCGTAATGTGAGGTTCCTCCCACCCAATCTCGTATATACCGCCATAGTGCTGCCAAGTTATAGCCCCAGATATCAGGTAATTGCAAACCCCCCTCCCATTTTAGAAGGCAAAGTTTCTTCTATGCAATACGGGGTCTTTTTCCCTTCCATAGGAAAGCTATAAACGCGGATTGTAGTTTATTAATGTCTGTGTGTTTCAATAAAAGCGGTATCATTTGCAACGGATATAAGAGCCTGGCGAAACTTGTCATTTTAATGAGGCTCGCTCTCCCTAATAATGTCAGTGGGAGTTCCTGCCATTTCTGTAGCTCTCGAATAATTTTAGCTATCAAGGGGTCATAATTTAATTTGTACATATTAGTTGGGGACTTGCCTATTTTAATACCCAGATATTTTATATGGTCTCACGCTACAGTAATCAGACCATCATCATACCTCACTCCTATTCCTTTCCCTATATGTAACAGCTGACACTTAGCCACATTGATCTTATATCCCATAAAAGTTCGCACTTTATTTAGGGCCTCTAGGACTTTTGGCAGATCTTTAGTGGGATCATGCAAAAATAATAGCATATCATCCGTGAAGCATGTCAGTTTAATTTCTCTATTCCCCACCTTTATTCCTTCATAAACCCCTGAACTCAGCAAGTATCTAGCAAGTGGTTCAAGAGCAATGTTGAACAAAAGTGGGGAAAGTGGGCATCCTTGTCTCGTTCCTTTCCGGAGATGGAACTGATCAGACAACCAACCAGGAAGACAGATCCTTGCCTGCGGTGCGGTATAAATTGCATGGACAAACGCCCGGAAAGGGCCCTGAATTCCTATTTTATCTAAAACTAGATCTAACCACTGCCAATTTACATTGTCGAAGGCTTTTTCGGCATCTAAAGCCAAAAGAGCCTCTCTTCCCATCTCATCTGTCTGCCGCCTCCTGAGGAGCCAGTCCTGCACTGCCAAAACAGTTCGTATGTTAATTGTGGCTGACCGGCCTTTTACAAATCCGACTTGGTGTGAACCAATGAGCTTGGGCATAATGTTAGCTAGTCTGTTAGCCATTATCTTTGCTAGGATCTTCAAATCCTGATTTATCAAGGAGATGGGTCTATAGGACCCCGGAAGAGTGGGATCTTTATCTTGTTTGGGTATCAATTTAATATGTGCCAAGTTTCCTGAAGGCATCACCGTGTGAGTTTGAATAATAGACTCAAATAATCTTAGCAGGCTAGGAACTATTTCTGGGCCCATGGATTTATAAAATTCCGCTGGGAAACCATCGGGTCCCGGGGCCTTCCCGTTATGTAGGGATTTTATCACCAAGCTGATTTCTTGCTCTGTGATGGGACCATTCAACATTAACAAATCCGGCTCCTCAACAGACGGCAAAGAGACAGAGTCTAGGAAGGCACGACCTTCCGTAATATTGAATGGATCTTGGGCATATAACTGCTCATAATAGCCTTTAAAAATCTCCAGGGTGACTTTTGGGTCAGTAGATAGATCCCCCTTCTCTGTTTGAAGTTTGGGAGGTGGCATCTGTGTTCTTCTCCCTTGTGCAAGCCTGGCCAGTAATCTACCTGACTTGTTACCAAACTTAAAAAAATAAGCCGAAGAGTGATCAGCATGGACCCTTTCTACTTTTTCTGCGTAATGATCATAATTATGTTTAGCCGTAACCTATTTAGTTTTGTTGGCTTCTGTGGGGTTTTGTTGAAACTCTGTGTAAAGAGTTCTTAAATTATTTGTGGCCTCTAATAATTTAGAGCGTATATCCCTCTTTTGGGCTATAGTGTAAGAAATGATCTTTCCTCTTAATACAGCCTTAGCCGTGTCCCAAAAAAGGGGGGGATTATCCTGGTGTTGCCCATTTGTATCTTTATACTCCCACCACCACCCTAACAGTTTGGACTTGAAAGTTTCATCCATGGCTAAGTAACCCGATAACCTACATAAAATATCCTGACCTTTTGCAATGACTTCTCTCAGTCTCAATGATACTGGTGAATGGTCAGAAATCACCATCTCCTCTATCTTCACCTCACACACTTTGGTGGTCAATAAACTGGATCCTAAGAAGTAATCTATCCGGGACCAAGCACATTGAGAGTGAGAGAAGTGAGTATATTCCCGTTCCATGGGGTTACAGTGCCGCCAGATATCCGTTAATTTAGTGACTTTCATCATATTTGGAAGTATGGACAGTATGCTCTGTTTATCTTTTTTGCCAATCTTTGTTCGCTTCCTATCTTCCAGGATCGAATGTACCATGTTAAGATCCCCTCCTATTAGTACCAAGCTGTTGGGGTCTTGTAGGATCCTCCTTTCTAAATTCCCATTAGAAGGACCTGCTTGCGCATTAGGGGCATAGACATTATAAATTGATAATGTCCCTGCAGGGGTTTCAACGGTTAAGGTGGCCAGCCTCCGTTGTCAGTATTTTATAATGTAGTTTTTTATGCAGCAGTATAAGTACTCCTGCCTTCTTCCCATCAGATGGGGATCCTATCACTTCTCCCACCCATAGTTTCTGCATTCTCTTAAAATCTGCTGCCTCTAGATGCGTTTCTGCAATAGGGCAATATCCGCGTGTAGTTTTTTCAAATGACGTAGAACCATCATTCTCTTATGTGGAGAGCGTAGACCTTTGATATTCCAGGTAACTATATTGACCATATTGATACCTCACTAGTTCCTCTTACAAGGTGTGGGTAGATTGTCTGCAGTGCTATAATAACCCAACTCCCTCCCTTCCCAACTGAAAAAACAAAATAACCTCTTTATCACCAAAGGTGATTGCGAACTTATGAATTCCTGACTTCACTTTTTTCTCGCCTATTTAGAGATTTCGCTATCTCTCCACCTCCTGTATTCCAATCCAACAGATTATATATTAACTCAATCCGTTAACCTGTAGAACCTTTGCTTAGTAAACATAAAGAAGTCCTCCACTTAGTACCTAGGCAGACATTCTGTTTGTAGTTCCAAGTCAATCATTTAAGGCGATTCAGCTGTATAGCTTACTAGTTTGGGCCCATGAGAGTCATGGAAGTTTATTATAACATAGTCAATTAGTTAAACATCAGATAGACCAGCTGCATCATACGTTATAACTTTTTAACATATCTACCACATCATGTAGGATCAAAAAGTTCCTCAGAACCGGTATTTATCATTTTAGTCCCTTCTGGAGCGTCGGTCCTCATAATTTCGGTTGCCATTCCCTCGCCGGCGTGGTGATCGCGGCCTTTGTGAGGCTGGCCTGTCTCTCTGTGACGATGGAGTTCTTCCTGATGATGTAACCCGTTCAGGGGACCGTTCTGCTGTGCCTTCTAAGGTTAACATATTTATATTCTTCTCGGCCTCCTCTGGTGTCTCAAAAGTCTCCGATGAGCCATCATCTTTAAATACTTTCAATAACGCCGGATATATTAGGGCAAACTTTCGTTTTTTTTTCACAAGGTTTGAGCATATCATTGAGAAAGCCCTTCTCCTTCTCGAGACTTCAGCGCTATAGTCCCCAAACAGCAGAACTTTATAGCCTCTGACATCAATTGGCTTTCCTCTTTTCTTGAAGTGTCCCAAGATATCTGCTTTTTCTGCGTAATTCAGGTATTTGACAATGGTGGGACGGGGCCTTACAAGTTGATCATTATTGCGTTCGCCATTTTGATCCGGCCTCACTGGGCCTACCCGATGTGCCCGCTCCACAACACAGGGGCTGCGGATCCCTAGGGCTTTAGGTAACATAGTAACATAGTACATAAGGCCGAAAAAAGACATTTGTCCATCCAGTTCGGCCTGTTATTCTGCAAGTTGATCCAGAGGAAGGCAAAAAACCCTGTGAGGTAGAAGCCAATTTTCTCCACTTTAGGGGAATAAAAAATTCCTTCCCGACTCCAATCATGCAATCAGAATAACTCCCTGGATCAACGACCCCTCTCTAGTAGCTATAGCCTGTAATATTATTACGCTCTAGAAACACATCCAGGCCCCTCTTGAATTCCTTTATTGTACTCACCATGACCACCTCCTCAGGCAGAGAGTTCCATAGTCTCACTGCTCTTACCGTAAAGAATCCTCTTCTATGTTTGTGTACAAACCTTCTTTCCTCCAGACGCAGAGGATGTCCCCTCGTCACAGTCACAGTCCTGGGGATAAATAGCTGATGGGATAGATCTCTGTACTGACCCCTGATATATTTATACATATTAATTAGATCTCCCCTCAGTCGTCTTTTTTCTAAAGTGAATAACCCTAATTTTGATAATCTTTCAGGGTACTGTAGTTGCCCCATTCCAGTTATTACTTTAGTTGCCCTCCTCTGAACCCTCTCTAGCTCTGCTAAGTCTGCCTTGTTTACAGGAGCCCAGAACTGTACACAGTACTCCATGTGTGGTCTGACTAGCGATTTGTAAAGTGGTAGGACTATGTTCATATCACGGGAATCTATGCCCCTTTTGATGCAACCCATTATCTTGTTGGCCTTGGCAGCAGCTGCCTGACACTGGTTTTTGCTGCTTAGTTTGCTGTTTATTAAAATTCCTAGATCCTTTTCCATGTTAGTGTTACCGAGTGTTTTACCATTTAGTATGTACGGGTGACTTGCATTTTTCCTTCCCATGTGCATAACCTTACATTTATCAGTGTTAAACCTCATCTGCCACTTATCTGCCCAAGCCTCCAATCTATCCAGATCCCTCTGTAGTAGTATACTGTCCTCATCAGTGTAAATTACTTTACACAGTTTAGTGTCATCTGCGAAAATTGTTACTTTACTATGCAAGCCTTCTACAAGATCATTAATAAATATATTGAAGAGAATAGGGCCCAATACTGACCCCTGAGGTACTCCGCTAGTGACAGTGACCCAATCTGAGTGTGTACCGTTAATAACCACCCTCTGTTTTCTATCACTCAGCCAGTTACTTACCCACATACAGATGTTTTCTCCCAGTCCGAGCATTCTCATTTTATATACTAACCTTTTATGCGGTACTGTGTCAAATGCTTTGGAGAAGTCCAGATATACGACATCCATTGATTCGCCGCTGTCAAGTCTAGAACTTACCTCCTCATAGAAACTGATTAAATTAGTTTGACATGACCGATCCCTCACGAAGCCATGCTGATATGGCGTTATTTGCTTATTTCCGTTGAGATGCTCTAATATAGCATCTCTCAGAAAACCTTCAAACAGTTTACCCACAACAGATGTTAAACTTACCGGCCTATAGTTTCCAGGCTCTGTTTTTGGCCCCTTTTTGAATATTGGCACCACATATGCCACGCGCCAATCCTGTGGGACATTCCCTGTCAGTATAGAGTCTGCAAATATCAGAAATAAGGGTCTGGCTATGACATTACTTAATTCCTTTAGGATACGGGGGTGTATGCCATCCGGTCCTGGCGATTTGTCTATTTTAATCTTTTTAAGCCGCTGATGTACTTCTTCCTGGGTCAGACAGGACACCTTTAATGGGGAATTTATTTTTGCATTCTGCATGTCATCTGACAATTTATTTTCCTCAGTGAATACATTGGAGAAAAAAATATTTAACAGCTTTGCTTTCTCCTCGTCGCTCTCTGCGACACCCCCCTCATTACTCTTTAAAGGGCCAACACCTTCAGCTTTATACTTTTTAACATTTATATAATTGAAGAACATTTTAGGGTTAGTTTTACTCTCTTTGGCAATTAATCTCTCGGTCTCTAGTTTGGCCGCTTTTATTTGTTTTTTACATGTATGTCCACCGAGCAAATCGAAGCCAGCTGGCTAGCAGGTACCGACTCTGGTAGTCCAATAATCCTTACATTACTGCGCCGGGATCGATTTTCCAGGTCTTCTAGTTTGTCCCGGATACCTGCAGTAGATCTCAGCACTGCCTGTAGTTGCATCTGGGACTGGCCTAGGTCACTTTCTAGTGAGCTGATTTTGTCTTCCAATTCAGAAATCTGGGACGAGTGTTTAAAAACATCAGCCTGTAGCTGTGCTAGCGTGGACTCAACCGCAGCCTCAAGCGCGGCTTTAATATCTGGGGCCAAAAGTTTGGCGACTTCCACTGCCAGGGCTTTACATCCAACCCCTAACCCTTGTTGTACCTCAGGCTCCTGGTCGAGCATTTCCAGATCGGTTACCGGTTCGATGACCTTCAGGGTGACGGGAGGGGGTTGGGATGAGGATCTGGCTGAGCGCATGAGGCGATCTGCGGCGTCCGCCATCTTGTCTTCCTCAGCTGCAGTCTTTGCGTGTCTGCGAAGTGCCGGGCTTCCCACACTTGTGCCACTCCTGGTCAGATACTTCTCCATCCACTCCGGAGGAGATACACGGCAGGTGAGCGGGGATTACACCCCTTTGCAAGAGCTTGTGGTCTTGTGATCGGTTCACTGGCACGGAGCTCTCTTCTCCTGCTGCCTCACATGCGAGCGCCGGAACCGGAAGTTACATTGTGTTGTTTAAGTGTTCCCTTTATTTTTTTGAGCAGTGTATATTTAGAGTTTTAAAGAAAACCCTTTTTTCTTTTGCTTTATTTTTACTTATTTTAATAAAAAAAACTTTAATTTTTTTCTTCATGCCTTCCCACCATACTCCAATGGGGGTATTAAAATCTTTTTTTTGTCTGCATTCTTTATAAAATTCACTAAAATCAGTTAAAACCTGTGGATCGTCTAAAAGGGAAATGTTCATTTTCCAGGACTTTTTTCCATAAAATCGATTAAGATCAGGTTTTATATTAAAATATAAAAGTCTATGATCAGAAAATACATTAGTTAAAACTTCACACTTAAAAGGCAGTATTTGCTAATTACAAAAAATAAAATCAATCCTTGATTTACAGTTTACGTTGCTCCAGGTCACGCCGGCTTCCTTCGGGCTGCTTCTGTTGCATTCCTTATATACGTCACGGATCTTAAAATCATTCACAATATTCTTCAACAGCCCGGAGGTTATGTCATAATTCCTACTCACGGAATTTGACAGCCCTCTAATAATACAGTTAAAATCACCTGCAATTACACAAGGATCAGATGTATTAATAAAAAGTAGTGATGTCGCGAACATAAAATTTTCCGTTCGCGAACGCCGAACGCAAATTTCTGCAAATGTTCGCGAACGGGCGAACCGCCATAGACTTCAATAGGCAGGCGAATTTTAAAACCCACAGTGACTTTTTCTAGCCACAGTAGTGATGGAAAAGTTGTTTCAAGGGGACTAACACCTGGACTGTGGCATGCCGGAGGGGGGTCCATGGCAAAACTCCGATGGAAAATTATGTAGTTGACGCAGAGTTGGATTTTAATCCATAAAGGGCATAAATCACCTAACAATCCATTTTTTTTTTTTAACAAAGTGGTTTAAAAACTCCAGTGTGTGTATACGATCAGGTATGATGTTGTATCGATCAGGTAGTGTAAGGGTTACGCCCGCTTCACAGACATTGACAGACCAAACTCCCCTTTTAATGCACCGCAAACAGTCCATTTGCCCAACCGCAAACTCGCCATTTGTTCAAGGTTGGATACCAAGCTAGCCATGTCCCGTTGATGTCATTGAAGGTTTCTTCCTCCACCCAGCCACGTACAATACCAAGGGTCCCCGAAAGGTGAATTGAATTGATTTTTTCGAACGGGGAGATGGTTAAAAAAACGCTGGCTCCCTACCTACCCTTTGTTTGAATCCACGGTCACTGCGTCTGTGCCGTGCAATTTACTGCCCCACCGGATATGAGTGGTATTTTCTGTAGTTCTCTCTTTTCATCAGTTTAATCTCTGTTACGTCCCCAATCTGGGGTCAATTTATTAAATAGATTTTTCGAACGGGGAGATGGTTAAAAAAATGCTGGCTCCCTCCCCTTTGTTTGAATCCACGCCACGGTCACTGCGTCTGCACCGTGCAATTTACTGCCCCACCGGATATGAGTGGTATTTTCTGTAGTACTATTCTCATCAGTTTAATCCCTGTTACGTCCCATATCAGGGTGGGATTGCCTTCTGTGAAATTTTTTTTAGGCCGGGTACCTTCGACTGCCTTCACAGTGACAGACCAAACTCTGATACACCAAAATGAATTGATTTTAGGAACCGGGAGATGGAAAAAGCAGCTTGGTCGGTCCTCTTACTCAGTCCCAAGTTGGGGCACTGCGCGTGCACGGAGCAATGTGCTGTGACACCCTATATGAGTGGTGTCTTAACTAGTACTATTCCTATCAGTTTAATCCCTGTTACGTCCCCTATCCGGGGACGTGTGTCGAATTGATTAACCATTGTCGAATTAACGAACCATTACGACATCCTGGAATAATTTAGTTCTGAGCTTTTTGGAATTGATGGGGATTTTTTAAATTGTCTGCATTATTTCTAATAAACTTTTAAGAGACTTTATTATGATTTTTTTATTTTATGTATTAAAAACCCACCCACACAACTTAAAAAAAATATATAAAAAAATGTATGTTTTTTTCTATGAAAAATTATCCAGCCGATCGCTTTTGGTCTGATCATAATGAAGCAACGGCCTTATCATCTGGGGTGTGGCAACATTGCCAACACACTCATAGAGGTGATACGCAAGCCCCTTCACCACAACAAGGTAACGATCACGAAGGGGAATTGACACTTGTATGTGCCTTTTTTTTTGTTTTGTTTTTGCAGCCACAGTGCAGCACCGGAGGCCAGAAAAATTAGGCATGTACACATGCCTGAAAAATAATGTTATTGTTGCAGCAGCTGTTGTAGCAGCGGCCGGAAAAAATGATGTTTTCAAGGCAGAAAGGTGACTAAAACATTGCGGCTTGAACCCTAGTTGGTGGCGGAGAATTCACGAAAGTCATCCGGTATGCAGACATTAAATACAGCAGCGTGGAGACAATTTTGAGGCCAAGGCATGTCATCAGGCCCTTTGTTAGTCAAACATATCCCCCACTGTCAGTCCCTTCGGGATCCATGCCTCATTCATCTTAATGAAGGTGAGGTAATCAACACTTTTTTGACCGAGGCGACTTCTTTTGTCAGTGACAATGCCTCCTGCTGCACTGAAGGTCCTTTCTGACAGGACACTTGAAGCGGGGCAGGCCAGAAGTTCTATCGCAAACTGGGATAGCTCAGGCCACAGGTCAAGCCTGCACACCCAGTAGTCAAGGGGTTCATCGCTCCTCAGAGTGTCGATATCTGCAGTTAAGGCGAGGTAGTCTGCTGCCTGTCGGTCGAGTCATTCTCTAAGGCTGGATCCCGAAGGGCTGTGGCGATGTGTAGGACTGAAAAAGCTCTGCATGTCCTCCATCAACAACACATCTGTAAAGCGTCCTGTCCTTGCCGCCGTGGTCGTGGTAGGAGGAGGATTACTTTCACCTCTTCCCTTGTTAGATTCCCGTTGTGCTGTGACATCCCCTTATAAGCTGTGTAAAGCATATTTTTTAGTTTTGTTTTGAACTGCTGCATCCTTTCTGACTTTCGGTAAGTTGGTAACATTTCCGCCACTTTCTGCTTATACCGGGGGTCTAGTAGCGTGGCCACCCAGTACAGGTCTTTCTCCTTCATCCTTTTTATACGAGGGTCCCTCAACAGACATGACAGCATGAAAGACCCAATTTGCACAAGGTTGGATGCCGAGCTACTCATTTCCCGTTCCTCGTCCTCACTGATGTCATTGACGGTCTGTTCTTCACCCCAGCCACGTACAACACCACGGGTCCCAGATAGGTGACAACAATGAGCACCCTGGGATGCCTGCTGTGGTTGGTCTTCTTCCTCCTCAAAGCCACATTCCTCCTCTGACTCCTTTTCCTCACATTCCTCTTCCAGCATTGCCCCAGGTCCAGCAAGCGATGATGACAAGGCTGTTTCTGGTGGTGATGGTGACCACAACTCTTCCTCTTCACGCTCATCTACAGCCTGATCCAGCACTTTTCGCAGGGCATGCTCCAGGAAGAAAACAAATGGGATGAGGTCGCTGATGGTGCCTTCGATGCGACTGACTAGGTTTGTCACCTCCTCAAAAGGACGCATGAGCCTACAGGCATTGCGCATGAGCGTCCAGTAACGTGGCAAAAAAATTCCCAGCTCCGCAGAGGCTGTCCTAGCACCCCGGTCATACAAATACTCGTTGACGGCTTTTTCTTGTTGGAGCAGGCGGTCGAACATTAGGAGTGTTGAATTCCAACGTGTCGGGCTGTCGCAAATCAAGCGCCTCACTGGCATGTTGTTTCGCCGCTGATTGTCTTAAAAGTGCGCCATGGCCGTGTAGGAACGCCTGAAATGGCCACACACCTTCCTGGCCTGATTGAGGATGTCCTGTAAGCCTGGGTACTTAGACACAAAGCGTTGTACGATAAGATTCAACACGTGTGCCATGCACGGCACATGTGACAACTTGCCCAAATTCAATGCCGCCAACAAATTGCTTCCATTGTCACACACCACTTTGCCGATGTCCAGTTGGTGCGGGGTCAGCCACTGATCCACCTGTACGTTCAGGGCGGACAGGAGTGCTGGTCCGGTGTGGCTCTCTGCTTTCAGGCAAGTCAACCCCAAGACAGCGTGACACTGTCGTATCCGGGATGTGGGATAGCCCGTGTGGAGCTGGGGGGATTCAGTTGATGTGCAGCCAGACGCCGCAGCAGAAGAGGACTCAGCCGAGGAGGTTATGAAAGAGGATGGAGTAGGAGGAGTAGAAGAGGTGGCAGTAGGCCTGCCTGCAAGTCGTGTCGGTGTCACCAACTCCGCTGCAGAGCCACGCATTCCATGCTTGTCAGCCGTCAGCAGGTTGACCCAATGCGCAGTGTAGGTGATATACCTGCCCTGACCGTGCTTTGAAGACCAGGTATCAGTGGTCAGATGGACCCTTGCCCCAACACTGTATGCCAGAGATGCCATGACTTCCTTTTCAATCACTGAGTAGAGGTTTGGGATTGCCTTTTTTGAAAAAAAAAATTTGTCCGGGTACTTTCCACTGTGGTGTCCCAATAGCGTCAAATTTTTTGAAGGCCTCAGACTCCACCAGCTGGTATGGTAAAGCTGCCGGGCTAAGAGTTCCGTCAAGCCAGCTGTCAGACGCCGGGCAAGGGGGTGACTCTGGGACATTGGCTTCCTACGCTCAAACATTTCCTTTACAGACACCTGACTGTGGGCAGATGAGATGGAACTGCTGAAGGTGAGAGGCGGAGTGGCGGGTGGTTGAGAGGGGGTAAGGAGGACAGCAGTGGTTGACGTGGCTGAAGACGCTGGACCAGGAGGAGGATGGTGGCTTTGAGCTTGTGTGCTGCTTCTACTCGTCATCATGTGTTGATCCCATAGACGTTTGTGATGTGCGATCATGTGCCTTTGCAAAGCAGTTGTTCCTAGGTGGGTGTTGGATTTCCCACGACTCAGTTTCTTTTGGAACAGGTTGCAAATGGCATCGCTGTTGTCAGAGGCAGACACACAAAAAAAATGCCACACTGCTGAGCTTTGCAATGACAGCATTCTGGTGGTGGCAGCAGCATGTGTTGATTGGCGTGCTGTCTGGCTGACCCCGGGTGCCGATACATGCTGTCTGACTGTGCCACTAGCTCCTTGCGACGACCTCCCCCTGCTTCCAACTCGTCCCCTCCTTCTCTCTGTCTCCCCTTCTGAACTTTCCCCCTCTTCTTCTTCTCTTCGAGCAGGCACCCACGTGGCATCCACCGCTTCACTTGTATCTGACACCTCAGCAAAGGAAGCAGCAGCGGGTACAACATCCTCATCATCATCACACTGTACGTCCATGTGTGTAATGCTGCCTGACTGAGACATATCCCTGTTAGCTACATCCCCTGGCAATAATGGTTGCGCATTACTAATTTCATCCAACTGATGTGTAAATAACTCCTCTGAGGGATCAAGTGAAGCGGCTGTGGTGGTAGTGGTGGCGACGGGCGGGAGAGTGGTGACCAAAGCTGAGCTGGAGGAGGATGGTGCGTCAAGGTTCTTAGCGGAAGCTGTTGAAGATTTGGTGTCCTGTGTAAGCCAGTCAACTATTTTCTCAGACTTTTTTGGGTTCAGGGTACGCGGCCTCTGAACACTGGGCATTATTCCAGGGCCAGTGGAAATCACAGCACCACGAACACGACGGCATCTGCGGCGTGGCCTGCCTCTGCCTGTCATTTTTTATTAGATAAGTGTTACTATGCGTGCAAGGTACTGTGCCACCCAATATAAGTGGTGGGCAGTGGGCACAGTACAGTCTGTCTGGGCCTGGCTGACACACACGGGCTTGCAAATGTGATTAGATCACAGTTAAATTTTAAATATATATTTTTTTTCTGAAATGTATTTGGGCGAATGACACCCTGTAACGGTATGAGTGCACGCAGAACCAGCCACTAGCCACAATACAGTATGTGTTTTTTATCTGCAATGGATTTTCTGTCACACCCTGTATGAATGGTGTGCACACAGTACTGTCTGTGACTGAGCCTGCAGCCTCTCACACACGGGCAGCCAGGCAACTGAAATATATATATATATAAAATAAAAAAAAGCACACTGATGTACCAGCCCTGAAAAGGGCTTTTTGGGGTGCTGTCAGGACGCTGTCCTTACAGCAGATGAGTCTGTGGACACAGAACAATGTCCTAGCTAACGCTTTCCCTATTGAATTAGCAGCAGCTACACTCTCCCTCCTCTCTCTGTGAAAGCAGATTCCGAATGAATCTAAAATGGATGCTGTCCTGGAGGTGGGAGGGTCTGCTGCTGATTGGCTGGAATGTGTCTGCTGACTGTGAGGTAGAGGGTCAAAGTTTACTCAATGATGATGTATAGGGGGTGGACCGAACATCGCATATGTATGTTCGCCGGGAACTATTCGCGCCATCTCTAATAAAAAGCGGTAAAATATCCAACATTTTTATTCTTTCATTCTTGTCAGGTGATCCATAAAAATTTAAAAACTGTCATTTAACCCCGTCTATAAAAGCTTTAACTAATAAAATACGTCCTGGTAAAATTTCATTAATAACATCAATTAAAACATTTCCCTTAAAAAGAATGGCGACCCCACCTGATCTGGACTCAATTGATCCAGACCAGATGGATGGCCCGTGCTGCCAATCTTCCTTGTACCTCTGGTAAGAAATAGCATGTGGGATGCCGCACTCCTGTAGGAAAAAACGGAAGCAGAAAGCAGAGATAGAGAATTTAAAAGAGCAACCCTTCTTGTCTTCTGCTTGGCGCCCCTCACATTTAGGGAGATCCCTTTTAGTTCATTCTCCATTTTGTTTGGGAAAAGGAAACAAACTGCTAGTATTAGCAACCACCGGGACCGGACATCTCGCTTGCGCTTATATCTCCACCCTCTGATGACACAGTGTACATAGAATCCACGGTAGAGGAACTTCCTTCACTTAGACAGGTACCGGCGCCCAGCAATCGACCACCGACAATCGTACTCATTTAGTCTGGCAGACCCGATTCGGACAGTTTCGTTTGGGTCTCCATTTGCTGACCATTTAGGTCTTCCTCATCAACAGGTAGGTCCCCAGCGGGCTCCCTCGTTCCCCCCTCGTCCCGAGCTGGGTCGGGCCCTTCAACGGGGGGAGGCTGCGCACAAGGCAGCGAGTCGGAGGCCTCTTCGGTATCCATGCCCTCTGTCATGCCCCACTCTGACGAGGTGCGGAGGTCGGCCAGGATAGCAGCACGAGTTTAGTGGTTGTTTTGGAGCCGTGCTGGATCCGCCTCTCATCAGGTGCACTGGGTGGGGTCATTAGTTTAAATATCAGTCTAGTCCAGTGTCCTGAGCGGATTATACTAATCATTGTGGTCTTGGAAGCTAGGAAGGAAGGTTGGCTGTCTGCTCAGGAAGATAAGTGCTATTTCAAGTTTGGTTGTTTTGTGTCATCTATCCCATCCAGGTTCTGTGCGAGCAGGCTGCTCCTTTTTCCCTACTTCACCATCTCAGGGAATTCAGGGTTTTGTCAGCCCAGGCACGGGGACACCTCATACCTACCTTAAAGGTCTGTAGGTGGGCTGAGCATTGCAGGGAAAGAGGTCAGGGATTAGTTAGGAGGTGACCCTTCCCCTGTCTCTCGCCCAGAGCCTGGTTGGTGCGTTATCTGTTAGACTGAGTGCACGCCCTGGGTGACACCCTCTTTCTCTACCTGGCCAGGCAGAGAGGAGGTTTCGGGAGGAGCCACGTCTGCCTTGTCTAGCGGGCCAGACATATCCATATGCTCCTCCCCACCCGTCCCTCCAATCGAGCACCTCCTTTTGCCACGCTTTCGGGGACCCTCCTGTTCCTGCTCACTTTCGCATGAGTCAGACTCGATTATTGGAGACCCAGACTGTGGAGCAGGCCCGGTTTCCCCCTCTTGTTCGTCCTTCCGGGGTATGCCAGGCTTTCCGCCCTCCTGCTCCCTGTCATATTTTCTCTTGAATCTCTTATCCCGAGATTTCTTTTTACCTTGTGTCTGCAATTAGGAGATTTACAGACTAGGAGGAGGAGATCGCGGCTGGCCCTGTCAATCAACAAGAGGAGGGGGCGGTTTTCTGCGGCTGCTACCAGCAAGTAGACGCCCTACTTCCTGGTAGACAGGTAATTAGCATATCATAAAAGTATGTTTTTTGCCAAATCTACTGAACGACAATTATTAATAACATAATGTATAGCAATATCGCATGATAGGGATTATAAGTAAACAAAAAAAAAATTAGTTTAGTGGGGTGACAGAAGCCCTTTAAAGGAAAACTCTCAAAAATGTGCCGTGCTGGAGCCTAGAAAAATGTTATTTTAGGCCACGGGAGTACAGGTCCCAAACATTTGGCATTCACCTAACAGAAAATAACTTGTGATGATGTGGCTGGAGGTACATTTAGCGGTCACGGGATACAAATTTTACTGTAGGCCACTGGAGTACAGGACCCAAAAATTCGGCATTCACCTAACAGAAAATAACTTGTGATGATGTGGCTGGAGGTACATTAGGCGGTCACTGGATAAAAATTTTAGTGTAGGCCACTGGAGTAGAGGTAGGCTGCGTTACCGCAGTGTTCTTCTCCAGACTATATGTGGCCGATATGGAAACTGAATGCAGACCGGTGGGGGCGGCGTGTGGAGGTAATTTTGTCAGAAATTATTGTGGGCTTTACAAACCTAAATTACCTTTAAAAAAAAAAAAATTCTAAAGAATATATTGCATTTAGACGAATAACCTACTGCTGTCAGAGGTGTCTAAGTTTATTTTTGGTGTTGCCCCATTCCTGGGAACACATTCCTGCTGCAAACAAAGAACTTGCTGTTTTCGGTTCCTGTTGTGTTAGGCTGAGCTATCTGTAGGCCTTATACTCGACCGTTACAATATACCTGCTGCTGCTGTCTGTCCTGATCATGCTGAGATATGTGTAGGCCCTATACTCCATCGTTACAATATACCTGCTGCTCCATGTCCCGATCCTGCGGATTTATGTGTCGCCCTTATACTACAGCCTTACCATTTACCTGCTGCTGCTGTCTGTCCTGATCCTGCTGAGTTAGGTCCAGCTATGTGTAGGCCTTATACTATAGCATTACCATTTACCTTCTGCTTTTTGTTCTGATCCTGCTGAGTTATGTGTAGGCCATATACTCGACCATTACCATGTGCCTTCTGCTGCTATCTGTCCTGATCCTGATGATTTTGCCCTGGACTAAAGGGACCTTACTGCAAACTTATCTGTTAATATTGTACAAAAACATAACAATTTAAAAAAACGAAAGCACTCGTTAGAACTGAACAAAATATTTATTTACAATTTGGGAAACAAATATGCCTCTATGGCAATTTCTTAAGTTTGGATTCTCTGACGGTGCTGCTCCTCTATCTGTTGCACCTTTCTTTAGGTGCTCCTGTTGCAGCAGCCTTATTTGTTTTTTTAATTGAATTTGTACTGTTAAGATAAAAAAAAATGAATGAAAATTACTTGCAATTCAGATTAAGAGGCAATTAGTGCATTGTGTGGAGTATTTGTTAAAGCACTTCCGATTTACATCTCAATTCGTTAGTTTATGATATGTATGATGATTACATAGTTGGTTAATTAGTGATAGTTCAGCTGTTTCCAAAAAGGGGTCACTTGTTGGGGTTTTTAATTTCTGCGGACCTCTGGAATTTATTTAATGCGACATGGTACTAATATAAATGTCTGCCAATTCAGGTCAGCCAAATCCATATTTTGCTGTTTGATTCTAGAGCCCTGCTGTGCGCCCATACATCATTTTTTGATCACATATGGGGTGTTGACGTATTCTGGGAGAAATGGGTAACAAAATGTGGGATGCATTTTGTCCTGTTACTCCTTGTGAAAGTGAAACATTTTGTTGTAAAGCAACTTTTCCTGGAAAAAATTTTAACTTTTCATTTTCACAACCAAGTGTTTCCTAATTCTGGGAAACGCCGGATCGGTCAAAATGCTCACTATACACCTTGAAATATTCAATATGCATGTTATGGATACAGAATTATATTGCTGTGTGCACATATTTACCCTCCTGGCGGGGGCTAGTGACATCCTAATCCTCCTCCTCCTCATCAGGACCTGGGGGGGAGAAACCGGCTTCTTCAGCGTCCACCTCTGCTGGCAGGGTCCCGTCTGCTCTCTCTCTTCCTCCTCCTCCACGAACACCACCACTACCTCCAGATATTCTGTGGAAGGCCTGCGGCGGACAGAGGGAACGGAAACACCTGTAATCACACATTGTTCAGAATTTAAACAAACAACTCAGAACTCATCTAAAAATCCAAATTAAGTGGGGGATGTATGTAATGTAATGTAATGTAATGATGGGCGGGGCCTTTTACTGGAATACAGAATGATGATTGCAGTTTATGTATATATTATGGGAGGTAGCTTTCTTTCATGGGATCATCCTCACAGATTCGGCTTGCATGTGCAGCCGCCCCCCATTCATTTCTATTTCTTTTTCTATGGTGCTGCCGAAAATAGCTGTCTGCCTCATAGGAATGAACGGGAGCATGGGCCGCGCATGCGCGGTGCGCTCCCATTCACTTCTATGAGAGCAGTGCTTGTTGGTGGACGGACCCGGGAAATCCGGGGTCCTCTAGCCACAGCGATCCCAGCTTCGTACTCGTTGTAGGTGCGGGTCCCAGCGGTGGGACCCGCACCTATCAGACAATGGGGGCATATCCTAACGATATGCCCCCATTGTCTATGGTAGGAATACCCCTTTAATCAGTATTTTGTGGAAGCAGATATCTCGCAGGCCTCAATCAATATTTGGTGGAAGCAGGTATATATATCCCTTTAATCAGTATTGTGTGGAAGCAGGTATCTCACAGGCCTCAATCAATATTTGGTGAAAGCAGGTATATCGAACCCCTTAATCAGTATTTTGTGGAGGCAGATATATCACACCACTCTATTTTTTTTGCCACAACAGTTATATCACACCACCCTGTTTATTTGGTGCAACAGGTATATTGCAGCCGTCAATCAGTATTTTGTGGAAGCAGGTATATCACACCCCTCAATCAGTTTTTTTGGGGGCAACAGGTATATCACACCCGTTGTAAATAGTTGTTCCAATACCGCTTGTCCCTCTATATAGCTGTGATATCATAGCAGAACTGCACACAACTGCTGCACAATACAAATGCACTAAAATATACTTTCTATGTTAGAAAGTATATCACACCCCTCGGTATATCACACCTATGGATAGCACACCTATACCAGTCCTAAAAAGGACTTTTGTGGCCCTATTAGCTAGCGTTTGGTGTCCCTAACAGCTTGTCCCTGCTCCACAAAGCAACCTCTCCCTACACTGGCAAAACACAGAATGTAAAATGGCTGCCAGATCGGGTTCTGTTATAGGGTGGGCGTGTGTCCATGTGCTGAAACATCTCAATTGTCTGTCCTGTCTCACCTGATGGATGTGTCATGGGTCAAATTTCGGCGCAATACAAAATAATATGGCGATGGCGGACATCGCCGCATGTTCGGCGAATCGCAAACACGCAAAGTTTGCCGCAAAACTACCACCAGGCGAACCGCAAGGCCATCTCTAGTCCCAGAGAATGTACTCCATTGAAGAGGCATATGCGTATCTTGCCTCTGAAACTGAGTCTGTCAAGGAGGGAGAAGAGGATGCCATATTCCTCTACTCCCTCATCATCTTCGTCATCCGGTGATGAGGGACCCTCAAGGAGATGCCCTAGGAGAGAAGCTGAGGTATCCCACCCCAGTGATCCCACATGGACCCCTCACCCTGAAGAATATGAGACCCATATTCCTGAGTTTGTTGCCAATTCAGGAATTCTGATTGATTGTGTGGGTTTCAGAGAAATAGATTTCTCTAAAGAATTCATAAGTTTGAAGGTGGCCCAAACTAATTTATATGCCCAGCAGTTTATTGCCCAAAACTAGGGATGAGCGAACCCGAACTGTATAGTTCGGGTTCGTACCGAATTTTGGGGTGTCCGTGACACGGACCCGAACCCGAACATTTTCATAAAAGTCCGGGTTCGAGTACGGTGTTCGGCGCTTTCTTGGCGCTTTTTGAAAGGCTGCAAAGCAGCCAATCAACAAGCATCATACTACTTGCCCCAAGAGGCCATCACAGCCTTGCCTACTATTGGCATGGCTGTGATTGGCCAGTGCAGCATGTGACCCAGCCTCTATATAAGCTTGGGTCACGTAGCGCTGCACGTCACTCTGCTGATACAAATGTAGGGAGAGGTTGCAGCTGCGACGTTAGGGCGAGATTAGGCAGTGATTAACTCCTCCAAAAGACTTCATTCAGTGATCGATCTACAGCTGTGGATCATTGAACTGCTGCTATTCAATTGCTCAGTGTTTTTAAGCTGCCCAGAGCGTTTTTCAGTCACTTTTTTCTGGGGTGATCGGCAGCCATTTTGTGGCTTGTGGTGCGCCAGCACAAGCTGCCACCAAGTACATTTAACCATCAATAGTGTGGTTATTTTTTGCTATATCCTACATCAGGGTCAAGCTTTCATCAAGTGCATTTAACCATCAATAGTGTGGTTATTTTTTGGCCATATACTACATCAGGGGCAAGCTGAGCCTGTGTCACCCAGCGCCTAAAAAATAGGCCTCACATTTATATTCATCCAAATCTGTCATTACTGTTTTAGCTGGTCAAGTTATTTTTAGTGTCCGTCAAAGCACAGTTTTTGTTCTGGGTTGAAAAACAATTCCCAATTTTGCAAATCTCAAAATTAGTGGTTTCTGCTGTATAAGGCCTACTTTAAATCTATCCCTAAAAGGGTATATTAGATTCAAGGTGCTGATAGGGACATTCTCAAGAACTTCACACACACACGCTACTGTGCAGATCCAAGTCTAATTCTGTGATTAAACGTATACCTGTCACCCAGCGCCTAAAAAATAGGCCTCACATTTATATTCATCCAAATCTGTCATTACTGTTTTAGCTGGTCAAGTTATTTAGTGTCCGTCAAAGCACAGTTTTTGTTCTGGGTTGAAAAACAATTCCCAATTTTGCAATTCTCAAAATTAGTGGTTTCTGCTGTATCAGGCCTACTTTAAATCTATCCCTAAAAGGTGCTGATAGGGTCATTCTCAAGAACTTCACACACACGCTACAGTGCAGATCCAAGTCTAATTCTGTCCGTAAACGTATACCTGTCACCCAGCGCTTAAATAATAGGCCTCAAATTTGTATTCAGCTAAATCTGTCCTTACTGGTGTGCCTGTATTAGTGTAATACGGTACCTAAATACATAGCCAGATAGTGTTAGGTCTCTGTAAAAAAAGGCCTGATTTTGAATTCAATACATTGGCCCGAATAATATTTTTCTTATTGTGGTGAACGGTAACAATGAGGAAAACATCTAGTAAGGGACGCGGACATGGTCGTGGTGGTGTTAGTGGACCCTCTGGTGCTGGGAGAGGAAGTGGCCGTTCTTCCACAGCCACACGTCCTAGTGTACCAACTACCTCAGGTCCCAGTAGCCGCCAGAATTTACAGGGATATTTGGTGGGGCCCAATGCCGTTCTAAGGATGGTAAGGCCTGAGCAGGTACAGGCATTAGTCAATTGGGTGGCCGACAGTGCATCCAGCACGTTCACATTATCTCCCACCCAGTCTTCTGCAGAAAGAGCACAGATGGCGCATGAAAACCAAGCCCATCAGTCTGTCACATCACCCCCATGCATATCAGGGAAACTGTCTGAGCCTCAAGTTATGCAGCAGTCTCTTATGTTGTTTGAAGACTCTGCTGGCAGGGTTTCCCAAGGGCATCCACCTAGCCCTTCCCCAGGGGTGGAAGAGATAGAATGCACTAACGCACAACCACTTATGTTTCCTGATGATGAGGACATGGGAATACCACCTCAGCACGTCTCTGATGATGACGAAACACAGGTGCCAACTGTTGCGTCTTTCTGCAGTGTGCAGACTGAACAAGAGGTCAGGAATCCAGACTGGGTGGAAGACGATTCAGGGGACGATGAGGTCCTAGACCCCACATGGAATGAAGGTCGTGCCACTGACTTTCACAGTTCGGAGGAAGAGGCAGTGGTGAGACCGAGCCAACAGCGTAGCAAAAGACAAAGAGGGAGCAGTGGGCAAAATCAGAACACCCGCCGCCAAGAGACTCCGCCTGCTACTGACCGCCGCCATCTGGGACCGAGCACCCCAAAGGCAGCTTCAAGGAGTTCCCTGGCATGGCACTTCTTCAAACAATGTGCTGACGACAAGACCCGAGTGGTTTGCACGCTGTGCCATCAGAGCCTGAAGCGAGGCATTAACGTTCTGAACCTTAGCACAACCTGCATGACCAGGCACCTGCATGCAAAGCATGAACTGCAGTGGAGTAATCACCTTAAAAACAAGGAAGTCACTCAGGCTCCCCCTGCCGCCTCGGCCTCTTCTGCTGCTGCCGCCGCCTCGGCCTCTTCCTCCGTCTCTGGAGGAACGTTGGCACCTGCCGCCCAGCAAACATGGGATGTACCACCAACACCACCACCTGAATCACCAAGCATCTCAACCATGTCACACGGCAGCGTTCAGCTCTCCATCTTACAAACATTTGAGAGAAAGCGTAAATTCCCACCTAGCCACCCTCGATCCCTGGCCCTGAATGCCAGCATTTCTAAACTACTGGCCTATGAAATGCTGTCATTTAGGCTGGTGGACACAGACAGCTTCAAACAGCTCATGTCGCTTGCTGTCCCACAGTATGTTGTTCCCAGCCGGCACTACTTCTCCAAGAGAGCCGTGCCTTCCCTGCACAATCAAGTGTGCACTGCGCAACGCCATCTGTGGCAAGGTCCACCTAACCACAGATACGTGGACCAGTAAGCACGGCCAGGGACGCTATATCTCCCTAACTGCACACTGGGTAAATGTAGTGGCGGCTGGGCCCCAGGCGGAGAGCTGTTTGGCGCACGTCCTTCCGCCGCCAAGGATCGCAGGGCAACATTCTTTGCCTCCTGTCTCCTCCTCCTCCTACTCAGCTTCCTCCTCCTCTTCTTCCACCTGCTCATCCAGTCAGCCACACACCTTTACCACCAACTTCAGCACAGCCCGGGGTAAACGTCAGCAGGCCGTTCTGAAACTCATATGTTTGGGGGACAGGCCCCGCACCGCACAGGAGTTGTGGGGGGTATAGAACAACAGACCGACGAGTGGTTGCTGCCGGTGAGCCTCAAGCCCGGCCTGGTGGTGTGCGATAATGGGCGAAATCTCGTTGCAGCTCTGGGACTAGCTGGTTTGACACACATCCCTTGCCTGGAGCATGTGCTGAATTTGGTGGTGCAGCAGTTCATTCACAACTACCCCGACATGTCAGAGCTGCTGCATAAAGTGCGGGCCGTCTGTTCGCGCTTCCGGCGTTCACATCCTGCCGCTGCTCGCCTGTCTGCGCTAAAGCGTAACTTCGGCCTTTCCGCTCACCGCCTCATATGCGACGTGCCCACCAGGTGGAACTCCACCTTGCACATGCTGCACAGACTGTGCGAGCAGCAGCAGGCCATAGTGGAGTTTCAGCTGCAGCACGCACGGGTCAGTCGCACTGCGGAACAGCACTACTTCACCACCAATGACTGGGCCTCCATGCGAGACCTGTGTGCCCTGTTTCGAGTACTCCACCAACATGGCCAGTGGCGATGACGCCGTTATCAGCGTTACAATACCACTTCTATGTCTCCTTGAGAAAACACTTAGGGCGATGATGGAAGAGGAGGTGGCCCAGGAGGAGGAGGAGAAAGAGGGGTCATTTTTAGCACTTTCAGGCCAGTCTCTTCGAAGTGACTCAGAGGGAGGTTTTTTGCAACAGCAGAGGCCAGGTACAAATGTGGCCAGACAGGGCCCACTACTGGAGGACGAGGAGGACGAGGATGA
Organism: Bufo bufo; assembly: GCF_905171765.1. Classification (NCBI taxonomy): domain Eukaryota; kingdom Metazoa; phylum Chordata; class Amphibia; order Anura; family Bufonidae; genus Bufo; species Bufo bufo. Next base: position 411,503,008 of record NC_053394.1, read on the forward strand.
GGAGGAGGTGGAGTAGGATGAGGATGAAGCAGGTTCACAGCGGGCTGGCACCCAACGCAGCTCGGGCCCATCACTGGTGCGTGGCTGGGGGGAAACGCAGGACGATGACGATACGCCTCCCACAGAGGACAGCTTGTCCTTACCTCTGGGCAGCCTGGCACACATGAGCGACTACATGCTGCAGTGCCTGCGCAACGACAGCAGAGTTGTCCACATTTTATTGTGTGCGGACTACTGGGTTGCCACCCTGCTGGATCCACGGTACAAAGACAATGTGCCCACCTTACTTCATGCACTGGAGCGTGATAGTAAGATGCGCGAGTACAAGCGCACGTTGGTAAACGCGCTACTGAGAGCATTCCCAAATGTCACAGGGGAACAAGTGGAAGCCCAAGGCGAAGGCAAAGGAGGAGCAAGAGGTCGCCAACGCAGCTGTGTCACGGCCAGCTCCTCTGAGGGCAGGGTTAGCATGGCAGAGATGTGTTAAAGTTTTGTCACCACGCCACAGCTAACTGCACCACCACCTGATACGGAACGTGTTAGCAGGAGGCAACATTTCAATAACATGGTGGAACAGTACCTGTGCACACCCCTCCACGTACTGACTGATGGTTCGGCCCCATTCAACTTCTGGGTCTCCAAATTGTCCACGTGGCCAGAGCTAGCCTTTTATGCCTTGGAGGTGCTGGCCTGCCCGGCGGCCAGCGTTTTGTCTGAATGTGTATTCAGCACGGCAGGGGGCGTCATTACAGACAAACGCAGCCGCCTGTCTACAGCCAATGTGGACAAGCTGACGTTCATAAAAATGAACCAGGCATGGATCCCACAGGACCTGTCCATCCCTTGTGCAGATTAGATATTAACTACCTCCCCTTAACAATATATTATTCTACTCCAGGGCACTTCCTAATTCAATCCTATTTTTATTTTAATTTTACCATTATATTGCGGGGCAACCCAAAGTTGAATGAACCTCTCCTTTGTCTGGGTGCCGGGGCCTAAAAATATCTGACAGTGGCCTGTTCCAGTGGTGGGTGACATGAAGCCTGATTCTCTGCTATGACATGAAGACTGATTCTCTGCTGACATGAAGCCTGAATCTCTGTTACAGGACCTCTCTCCTCTGCCTGGGTGCCTGGGCCTAAATATCTGACAATGGACTGTTCCAGTGTTGGGTGACGTAAAGCCTGATTCTCTGCTATGACATGCAGACTGATTCTCTGCTGACATGAAGCCAGATTCTCTGTTACGGGACCTCTCTCCTCTGCCTGGATGTCGGGGCCTAAATATATGACAATGGACTGTTACAGTGGTGGATGACGTGAAGCCAGATTCTCTGCTATGGCATGAAGAGACTGATTCTCTGCTGACGTGAAGCCAGATTCTCTGCTATGGGACCTCTCTCCAATTGATATTGGTTAATTTTTATTTATTTTATTTTTATTTTAATTAATTTCCCTATCCTCATTTGTTTGCAGGGGATTTACCTACATGTTGCTGCCTTTTGCAGCCCTCTAGCGCTTTCCTGGGCTGTTTTACAGCCTTTTTAGTGCCATAAAGTTCGGGTCCCCATTGACTTCAATTGGGTTCGGGTTCGGGACGAAGTTCGGGTCGGGTTCGGATCCCGAACCCGAACATTTCCGGGAAGTTCGGCCGAACTTCTCGAACCCGAACATCCAGGTGTTCGCTTAACTCTACCCAAAACCCCTCTTCTTCATATGCTAGACCCCTTGGTTGGACCCCTGTAAATGCAGAAGAGATGATGATGTTTTGGGGCCTCTTGCTACATATGGGCCTTGTTAAAAAATCAATTAAAAAAATGAGACAGTATTGGAGTTCTGACGTTTTGTACCAGACTCCAATTTACAGTATGGCAATGAACTGCAAAAGATTTGAATCAATTTTATAATTTCTCCACTACAATGATAATGCACAGTGTCCCCCCTACTCCCAAAATGACCCACAATATGACCGTCTAATCAAAATTAGACCCTTCCTGGAGCAATAAAACTCAAAATTTGAAGAGGTGTTGAACCCAGAAAAGGAAATTTGTATAGACGAGTCTCTTATACGTTTTAAAGGAAGGGTTAAGTTCCGCCAGGCACAGTACGGAATTAAAATGTACGAACTGTGCAAGAGTACCTTGTGGTACACCCACAGGTTCCTGGTTTATGAAGAGTAAGGCTACATCTACACGACGACATTTGTCGCGCTACAGATAGGGCACAACTACACTGCAACATTTGTAACGCAACATTTTGTTGCACTAATGTCGCGTGACAATTTTTATAATGGCAGTCTATGGTGTCGCAATGCAACATGCTGCGACTGCGACGCAACAGTCGCAGAAAAATCCATCTCAAATGGATTTTCTGCGACTGTTGCGTTGCAGTCGCAGCATGTTGCATGTTGCAGTGCGACACCATAGACTGCCATTATAAAAATTGTCGCGCGACATTAGTGCGACAAATGTCGTCGTGTAGACGTAGCCTAAGATTCCCGGATTGAACCCCTAGAATGCCCTCCTGGCCTAGGAGTTAGTGGGAAGATAGTGTGGGACTTAATCTACCCACTGCTGGATAAGGGTTGCCACCTCTGTGTGAATAACTATTATACCAGCATCGCCTTATTCATGTTCCTAACTGCCAGAGGTAATATGGCTTAATGCACAGTACGCAACAATAAGAGAGGCCTCCTTAGATCCCTGATAGGGCAACATCTCAGAAACAGTAAGGCTCTCTTCCATGAGAACATGCTGGCGGTTAAGTACAAGGACAAGAAGTCAGAGTCTTGTCTACAAATGCTCACAGTCTAGGGAATAAGATCAATGAACTTGAGGCTATAATGGCATCTGAGAATATAGATGTAGTGGCTGTTACTGAGACGTGGTTCAAGGGGAGTAATGACTGGGATATATCAATACCAGGGTTCTCTCTATACAGGAAAGACAGAGAAGGCAAGAAGGGGGGAGGGGTGGCCCTGTATGTGAAAGATAACCTAAAATCTAATTTGATACAAGTTAGTGAGAACAATTTAGAGTCAGTTTGGGTTACCGTGCAGCTTGATAATCATAAGGTAACTCGTGTAGGTGTGATATATAGACCACCTAGCCAAGTCAAAGAATTAGATGATCTACTAGTTGAGGAAATAGCTAAAATGACATTGAAGGGGGAAGTTATCATTATGGGAGACTTCAATCTTCCAGATGTAAACTGGAAAACCAAAATAGCTAGTTCTGCCAGGAGTACAGATATTCTAAATTCCCTACTGGGATTATCTCTACAGCAAGTAGTGGAGGAGCCAACCCGGAAGGAGGCCATTTTAGATTTAGTATTCACAAATGGGAATTTGGTATCTGATATTACTGTAGGGGAAAGCTTGGGATCTAGTGATCACCAGTCAGTGTGGTTTACTATAAGTACAGTGACTGAGTCACACCACACAAAAACAAAAGTTTTAGATTTTAGAAAAACAGACTTTTCTAAAATTAGATTAGTGGTATACAAGTCCCTATCAGACTGGAACAGTTTCATTGGAGTCCAGGAGAAATGGGACTACTTAAAAATGGCACTATTGAAGGCAACAGAAAATTGCATTAGGCTTGTCAGTAAAAGCAAAAAAAGGAAGAGACCACTGTGGTACTCAGCAGAAGTGGCCAAAATCATTAAAAACAAAAAGATAGCATTTAGGAATTATAAAAAAAAACAAAGCGAGGATGACAGACAAATTTATAAGATTAGGCAGAGAGAGGCCAAACAAGTTATAAGAGCTTCCAAAGCACAGGCAGAAGAGAAATTAGCTCAGTCAGGAAAAAAAGGCCAGAAGGCATTCTTCAGATACATAAATGAAAAAAGGAAACTAAAACAAGGAATTACCAAATTAAAAACAAAAGAAGGAATGTATATAGAAGAAGATAAAGAACTAGCTGACTGCCTCAATGAATATTTCTGTTCAGTTTTTACAAAGGAAAATGAAGGAGAAGGACCTCAGTTAGGAAAGAAGACTAATGAATCTTTTGATGCATGTGTCTTTACAGAGGAAGAGGTTCTAAGTCAGCTGTCTAAAATTAATACAAATAAGTCACAGGGGCCTGATGGGATACACCCAAAGCTATTAAAAGAGCTCAGCGTTGAACTAGCAAAACCATTAACAGATTTATTTAACCAATCGCTGGCAACAGGAGTCGTCCCAGAAGATTGGAAATTAGCAAATGTTGTGCCCATTCACAAGAAAGGTAGTAGGGAGGAATCGGGCAACTATAGGCCAGTAAGCCTGACATCAATAGTGGGGAAATTAATGGAAACCATACTTAAGGAGAGGATTGTGGAACATCTAAAATCCCATGGATTGAAAGATGAAAAACAGCATGGGTTTACTTCAGGGAGATCATGTCAAACTAATCTTATTGATTTTTTCGATTGGGTGACTAAAATAATAGATGGAGGAGGTGCAGTAGACATCGCTTATCTAGACTTTAGTAAGGCTTTTGATACTGTCCCACATAGAAAGCTTATCAATAAAGTGCAGTCTTTGGGCTTGGACTCCCATATTGTTGAGTGGATTAGGCAGTGGCTGAGGGACAGGCAACAGAGGGTTGTAGTCAATGGAGTATATTCAGACCAAGGTCTTGTTACCAGTGGGGTACCTCAGGGATCTGTTCTGGGACCCATATTGTTTAATATCTTTATCAGCGAAATTGCAGAAGGCCTCGATGGTAAGGTGTGTCTTTTTGCTGATGACACAAAGATTTGTAACAGGGTTGATGTTCCTGGAGGGATACACCAAATGGAAAAGGACTTAGGAAAACTAGAGGAATGGTCAACAATATGGCAACTAAAATTTAATGTTGATAAGTGCAATATAATGCACCTGGGACGTAAAAACCCAAGAGCAGAATATAAAATCAGTGATACAGTCCTAACCTCAGTATCTGAGGAAAGGGATTTAGGGGTCATTATTTCAGAAGACTTAAAGGCAGGCAGACAATGTCATAGAGCAGCAGGAAATGCTAGCAGAATGCTTGGGTGTATAGGGAGAGGAATTACCAGTAGAAAGAGGGAGGTGCTCATGCCGCTCTACAGAGCACTAGTGAGACCTCATTTGGAGTATTGTGCTCAGTACTGGAGACCATATCTCCAGAAGGATATTGATACTTTGGAGAGAGTTCAGAGAAGAGCTACTAAACTGGTACATGGATTGCAGGATAAAACTTACCAGGAAAGATTAAAGGACCTTAACATGTATAGCTTGGAAGAAAGACGAGACAGAGGGGATATGATAGAAACTTTTAAATACATAAAGGGAATCAACAAGGTAAAAGAGGAGAGAATATTTAAAAGAAGAAAAACTGCTACAAGAGGACATAGTTTTAAATTAGAGGGGCAAAGGTTTAAAAGTAATATCAGGAAGTATTACTTTACTGAGAGAGTAGTGGATGCATGGAATAGCCTTCCTGCAGAAGTGGTAGCTGCAAATACAGTGGAGGAGTTTAAGCATGCATGGGATAGGCATAAGGCCATCCTTCATATAAGATAGGGCCAGGGGCTATCCATAGTATTTAGTATATTGGGCATACTGGATGGGCCAAATGGTTCTTATCTGCTGACACATTCTATGTAAGAAGGATGTCCTTGTACTGACCACCATTCACACTAACACCAGTTCCCTGGCCCCTGTAAAAGGTACTACTACCACTGTCCTCAAACCAGTCTGAATCCTTGATTACAACAGGCATAGGGAAGTGGTTGATCTTTTAGATTAAGTTCTGGAGCTATACAGTGCAACACACAAAACTAAGGTGTGGTACAAAAACCTGGCCGTGCACATTGTACAGATGGCACTGTACAATGCGTACAGACTCGGACTGGCCCACAGGGGTACAGGTGAATCCCTCGATGGGTCCCTGACCAAGGTGGGCCCCTAGTCTCCCAGCCCCTGCACAAGTGGCACATAACACAGTAGACTTACTGCACTACATACATATATTCAATGTACAGCACCTCAACCAGCCTATGTTCATATAAAAACTTGTTATATTATTTATTATATTTGAATGTATCCGTATGGTGGGGCCCCAAAATAAATTTTACTGGTGGGCCCTAGGTACCCTAGTCCGACACTGAATGCGTATGTGTTATATCGATCTATAGGCCAGTTACAAGAGGTTGTAATCAAGGCCTTAATTTTTCAAAGTCAGAAACGGGAGGAACCCAGTTGTTCAGGATGTCATGGTGACAGTGTTGTAACCGGTCAACATTTCCTTGGTGAAATCCCCCAAACAGCTATGAAGGGAAGGACCCAAAAAAGATGGCACATTTATTTTTTATTTTTTTTAATAAAAGGGGATATGAACAGTGATGGACGAACTTCTGCTGGGACGGTTCGCGAACGCGATCAAATGCGAGTCCCATTCATTTTAATGGCAGGCGAACCTGAAAAACTCCAGGTCATATTTGCAGTCACAAAATACTTACTGGATGTGCACTCATAGTCCCACAACATAGAGACTGACATACCAGAAGTATTAAGCAAATCTGCGATCTACATGCATTATTTTTTTATCTGCAAAATTTCTATAAAAGTATTAATCGCAAGAGCACATGCGCCACAAAGGAGTGGCCTACAGCAACTGGTTTGCACCGATTAGCAATTAAATGGATGCGATGGTTGGAACGAAGTTCAGCGACGAAGAGGAAGAACTCCTGGTGACTGTAAGTAATCTTACATTAAAGTTGTATATTTGATTACATTTCACCTGCATGTCTGAACAATCACTTTATATGCATAAAGAGTGTTAAGAAAAATTCGAATCGCAGAAGGTCACACTGGCGATTTTTTTATAAGTGCACAAAACTTCACATTTTATAAGGTCTCACTAGATATTATTGATTTTTGCACTAAGTATTCGTGTGACATCACACCCACTATGTTAGTAGCATATTTGTATGGAAAGCATAGAAATATATTTCACATGCACATTGCACATCCATTGTCATGCCGCACACTATATTCCGCACAGACACACACTATATACCGCACACACACACAAAGTCTATAGATTATAGTTTGTATCCTGTTGGTCAGGACTCAGGAGAAGCTTTCTTTGTCAGACCGCCAGTATTTGCTGGTTCATTTAGAGTTACCCAGGGTGCATCCTGGGGAGGCGAACCAGCTGTACACCCCATACTAGTCACTTCATTAGACAGGTACATCTCTGCTTAGCTGGACAATATCTGATAACTCAGATCCCACCAACATACAGTCATAATACAATCCCATCTTCTAACCATAACAGTAAAGCTGCATGCACACGGGCGTGTTTTTTTCACAACTACGGACTGTAAAAAACCCAGGCTGATGTCCTGCAGAGTGGACGAGCGAACGGCGTCATTGGTTGCTAACTTGCTATGACGCCGTGCGCTTCTTGCCGCCACCGCTGTACAGTAATACACTTGTATAGATCATACAAGTGTATCACAGTACAGCGGTGGTGGCCGGAAGGCATGTCGTCATAGCAACCAATGACGCCGTGCGCTTAAGTAAATTATTTTCAATACTATTATTGTTAAAAATTGGGATTATATGCTTGCATTTTTATCTTGCAGCGGATGTTGGTGCGGGGATACGACCACACCCGGTCCCACGCCGAGAAGCAGCGGATTGTACGGGAGCTGGCATTTGAGATCTGGCGCCAAACTGGTGTAAAACACAGACATCTGGCCATCATTAAAAAATGGTCAGACATGAAGCGAAGACTTTATAAAAAGAATCCGGGACGAAAAATGTCCAGGTAGATGCGTAAATAACTTTTGTATGTTTTGCTAACACTCTGTAATGTATACAGTGCTAAGCAAAAATATTTACCCCCCTTGACTTCGTTATTTTTTTTGTTGCCTCACCCCCTGGAATTAACATGGATTGTTTGAGGATTTGCATCATTTAATTTGTAGAACATGCCCACAACTTAGACCTTTTTTTAAATTGGTTAATTGTAAAGCATACAACAAAAGGACAAAATAACAGAAAAGGTCAATGTGCATAACTATTTACCTCCTAAAGTCAATACTTTGTAGAGCCACCTTTTGCGGCAATCACAGCTCCAAATCGCTTTGGATAAGTCTCTATGAGCAGTTGCCACATCTTACCACTGGGATTTTTGCCCATTCCTCCTTGCAAAACTGATTCAGCTCCTTCCGCTTGTGAACAGCAATGTTTAAGTCTGACCACAGATTTTCTATTGGATTGAGATCTGGGCTTTGACTAGGCCATTCCAACACATTTAAATGTTTCCCCTTATTCCACTCAAGTGTTGCTTTAGCAGTGTGTTTGGGGGCATTTTCCCCCTGGAAGGTGAACCTCCGTCCTAGCCTCAAATCACGCACAGAGTGGGACAGGTTTTGCTCAAGAATATCCCTGTATTTAGCACAATCCATCTTTCCCTCAACTCTGACCAGTTTCCCAGTCCCAGCTGCTGAAAAACATCCCCACAGCATGATGCTGCCACCACCATGTTTCAGTGTGGGGATGGTGTTCTTTGGGTGATGTGTTGGGTTTGTGCCAGACAAGTGATGGACTAAACCATCACTGTGTCTGCAGTAGAAGCTTGAGGGCTAGCCTCCTTCCTACAGGCTATAGACCCAGGACTATGGAGACCCCCACTCTGACCTATTTGGGTTAGAGAGAATTATAAACCATGATTTTTTGGTTGAGTTTATAGGCCACATCTTTCCTATTCCCCATTAAAGTTGCATGGTGTGAATCCATAAACGTAATAAGGGTTAACTCTGCTCTGAGACTCCCAATAATTGTGTGTTAGTTTATTTGTCAATTTGTTCTATTGTGTTAGTGATGGGATTAAGAAGTAGCCGACTCTGGTGTAGAGAATTAGATCATCCTATGATTCACTCAGGAGATAATCCCATCACATGGGTCTCCTCTTGCCCTATTGTTTCATCAAGACACTGTGAAGGGGATGTCTTTTTACATGCTGTTCATTTTTGATTGAGTCATAAAGCTGGCAGCCACTGCAATTATATATAGATCCCTCCATATTGGAATTTCTTTATACCTAATGTTATTATGATTTTGGAGTTGTTTATCTAAAATCTGAACATTCTGTGATCACAGAAGTTCCTATTCCCTCCATTCGGAGAAGGCGATCGGCGGAGGCCGTGGAGGTTGAGGAGAAAGAGGAGGAGGATGCCGGACCCTGCCATCCTATTGAGCCACCCCCACCAGATGTGGGAGAAGTGAAGGAGAGGGAGGTGGAAAGTGCTGGACCCTCCAGCACCGTCCCATCTCAGGACTCGTTGGAAGAGGAGGCGATCACCAGCCCCCACCAGGAGGGTAAATATGTGCACATAGCAATATGATTATATATCCATAACATGTACATAAACATTAAAAGGGCCAACAATGAGGGGGCAACATACACTATAGTAATACAAAAAAGAACACTGGACAATTACTCTTTAATCTACATTAAAACCATTAACTTAACAAATAAATAATATTGAACTCTATAGAACTATCACTAACTAACAAAGAAAATAAAATGTTACTGTACTGAAATATCACTAACTAATAAACTATATAATCATCATAAATATCAATAACATATTGAAATTGAAATCGTCAATGTGTATAAAGACTTTAAATAAAAAAATAAAAATAAAAGGTAAAAAAATAGACAAACAGACATATTTTGTACCGCCGTATATCCTATGATCTAACCCCTCAGGTGAACACTGTAAAAATAAAAATAAAGAAACAATAAAAAAAAAATACTAATTTATTTACCTAACATCACTAAAAGTGCAACACCAAGCTATCAAAAAAGGCATATGCCCCCCAAAATAGTAACAATCGGTAATTTCATTCTGCCAAAAATGAGACCCTAACACACTGCGGGTTTGCTCACTTATGGGTTTAGATATATGTCCACCTTGGTTCCACAGCATCATCACATGTGAGATCAGGATGGATAGGGTCCAGTTCACACAGTGCGTTTCATTACTCTATATATATATATATATATATATATATATATATATATATACACACATTTGCAAGTTTAAACTAGTGCTATATTGGATTGCAACCATTCAAGTACTCATATATACTTATAGGAATTTGTGGTTTTTACGACTTTTTGATATTTATTTTTTGCACAAGGAGTAAAATAAATGTAATATGTGTGTACTAGTCACATAGGGGTTAATTCCAGCCTCAATTTGAGATCCTGGGATTATTTCAGCTGTGTGGCTGGTTCACACATGAGGTTACGAGTAAGGACTAACAAGTCCGAAACATGTCAACCTAGCTGTGGAGGGAGAAGATGTCCATGTATGTGAATTGCGACCATTATGAATAAAGAAAACATCTAGGTTTTATCCTGAATGCTGGAACTTCTCTTTTTCTTCGTCTGACGGGCAGGTGGTGTCGCCGCTGAATGTCATCAAGGCAAGGCAGGGCCGTGTAAGATCTTCTGAAATGGCCCGAGATTTTCCTGGCCTGCCGCAAGACGTCCTGGACCCCAGGGTACTTGACAACGAATTGTTGCACGACCAAGTTCAGGATGTGTGCCATGCACGGCACGGGTGTAATTTTGCCCTGTTTCAGCGCGCTTAGCAGATTGGCACCGTTGTCGCACACCACTTTACCAACTGTCAAATGTAGCGGTGTTAGCCACTGATCGGCCTGTGAACGCAAAGCTGAAAGGAGTGCAGGACCGGTGTGGCTCTTGGCTTCCAGGCACAACAGACGCAGCACAGCATGGTAACGTCTCACCTGGCATGTCGAATAGGTTCTGGGGATCTTGGGAGGCGCAGTGGAAGAGACGGTAGCCACTAATTTTCTAAAGGCCTCCGAGTCCACCAGTTTATATGGCAGTAGTTCCGACAAGCCAGCGGTCAACCGTTGGGCAAGAGGGTTATCCGGCGTCATCATTTTTTTACGGTCAAACATTTGGGCCACGGAAGCCTGCCTTTTGCCAGATAAACGTGAGGACGGCAAGATGGAAGGTGGAGTGGAGGACAATTGTGTGAGTGTGGCTTTGTTGGTTCTGATGGCATTGCTTCCACTTGGCTCGGTGATGGGAGGCCAGGTGCCTTCTTAAGGCGGTCGTCCCTACGTGAGTGTTGGGCTTACCGCGACTTATGCGTTGACTGCAAAGGCTGCAGATGGCAACACTATTGTCAGCAGCGGACACGTTAAAAAAAGCCCACACTGTGGAGCCATGTGCCCGTACATGGTAGATGGCTCGCTCCTGATACATTAGCAGTCTGGTTTTTCCCTCCTGTGCAATGTAAGTTCTGCCTGCTTCTCCTCCCTATCTGCTGGTCCATCTCTCCCTCTGAACTCCCCTCCTCTTCCTCTCTTGTGGACACCCACGTGATGTCCATAGACACGTCATCATCGACGTCACCTTCCCCACCACTAACATTAGAGATCTCGGAGTAGGCAGCAACAGGGTGGACCAACCTCCTTGAGCTGTTCTGGGTACTGTCGTCAGACTGCTGAGTGGCGCGCCCGTTGCTACTTCCTCTTCCTGATCCAATGCCAAAAATGGCTGCATATCGGAAATGTCTTGTGATGGATCGGAAAATAATTCCAGTAACTCAAGCGGAGGGTATATGATGGTGGTGGTGGTGTTGGTGTCTTTCGGGGTGCACACAGCAGAGAGTGAAGAGTGTGCAGATAGAGAGGATGAAGAGGGTGCAGAAGCGGAAGGCTGAGTGAGCCACTCAACCAAGTCTGGTGCGTCCTTTGACGTAATCAAACGCACCTTCTGCAACTTCCTACTTTGGCTCCGGCCTGGTGCTCCTGCCCTACCCCTACCACCCCTGCGGAAGGGCCTGCCTCTTCCTCTGCCTGTCATTTTTTAATTCATCCTGTGAAAAAAGTCTCTAGAGAAGCGCAGTGTTTGTGGAAGAAGGTATATAATACCCTGCTTCAATCTGTCATTTTGGGGGGCCACTGGTCTATCACACCAGTTATAATACTTTTTTCTAATTGCGTTTGTCACTCTTTGTAGTTGTAGTATCGCTGCAGAACCGCTCACCAGTCACAATGCTGCACAATACAAATCCACTATAATATGCTTTCTATGTTAGAAAGTCTATCAAAAAGTGTATTATACCCCTATATACTGCACACCAAACAATAGTACACCTATACCAGTCCTTAAAAGGACTTTTGTAGCCCTATTAGCTAGCGTTTGGTGTCCCTAACAGCCTGTCCCTGCTCCACACAACAACCTCTCCCTATACTGACAAAAGACAGAATGTAAAATGGCAGCCAGATCAGGTCTATTTATAAGATAGGGGGGATGTCCATGTGCTGAAATGTCTCAATTGGCTGTCCTGTACCACCTGATGGATGTGTTATGGGTCAAAGCTCTTCACAATGTAATAGAATAAGGCAGGCGCGAATATTGCCATATGTTCGGCGAACAGCGAACGAGCAAAGTTTGCCGCGAACCGACCGCCGGGTGAACAGCAAAATAGAAGAAAAAGTGGATTGCGCTGCAGGAGAGTGTACTAGAAATAATCAAAGTCACAGAGTTATTTTCTTCCTATGTAAATCTTCAGTCAAAAGGATTCATCCATGAACATCAAACACAAACTGGGATGTAGAATTCTGAAATAAAATAGAGACCGCACGATGGTGTAGTAACTTCAAACAGAGTGCAACCTAGATAAAGGTTATACTCACAAAACTCGGATGGTGATGAGCATAGAGAGCCGGCTCAGCGCTATCAAGGACCCAGGAGCTGCACACCTCAGCTGCAGTTCACCAGACCCGACGGATGAATAGAATCTTGAATCGTTTCCACAGGCACAGGCTGGATCTCCAGGTAAAACCACTTTAGGCAGAATGTCAAACTTTGCACTCCTCAGCGTCTCAGAAGGAAAGATATCAGCCAATGGTGAAGTATATACCACAAGGTTGAATAAAAATGGATTTATTATACTCACAAACAACAGAAGTTTTGGAGCAAATTTAAAACAGGTATAAGGTGCCCGACCCGGGTTTCACCATAATGCTTCGTCTGGGGCGAAGCATTATGGCGAAACCCGGGTCGGGCACCTTATACCTGTTTTAAATTTGCTCCAAAACTTCTGTTGTTTGTGAGTATAATAAATCCATTTTTATTCAACCTTGTGGTATATACTTCACCATTGGCTGATATCTTTCCTTCTGAGACGCTGAGGAGTGCAAAGTTTGACATTCTGCCTAAAGTGGTTTTACATGGAGATCCAGCCTGTGCCTGTGGAAACGATTCAAGATTCTATTCGTCCGTCGGGTCTGGTGAACTGCAGCTGAGGTGTGCAGCTCCTGGGTCCTTGATAGCGCTGAGCCGGCTCTCTATGCTCATCACCATCCGAGTTTTGTGAGTATAACCTGTATCTAGGTTGCACTCTGTTTGAAGTTACTACACCATCGTGCGGTCTCTATTTTATTTCAGAATTCTACATCCCAGTTTGTGTTTGATGTTCATGGATGAATCCTTTTGACTGAAGATTTACATAGGAAGAAAATAACTCTGTGACTTTGATTATTTCTAGTACACTCTCCTGCAGCGCAATCCATTTTTTCTTCTATTTCATTGTATGGACTTTTGCTCACTTGCGTCCAGGATTTTGCAGCGCTAGAGAGTTTAATACTTGAACAGAATCTGTACCTTATTTTTCCTAATCGGGTGAACAGCAAGGCCATCTCTAGATATGAAAGGACACCACTCATCACTGCAAAATTTGCCCTGATAATCCTGGCCTCTGCATAAAGGATTGATTCCTAATCTACCATTCATCCATGCAGCACTAAATGTATCCTTTATGCTCTCTTCTACTTTTTCCACCTTACATCTCTGAGATGGTCTGCATCACTTGCATATCCACTTTTCACCAACCACTACATATTCATTTCTGTGAGACACCTGTTTGCTCAAAGGTGCCCTTTCCACCCCTTAAAATGTTTGTACGTGACTGCTCTTTCCAAAATGGGGTCACTTCTAGTGTTTCCTAATTCTATGAAACAGCTTTAGGGTAAAAGTGCTCATTACACATCTTGAAAGATTTCTTGAGGGGTGTAGTTACAGGGGTGCACTTTCCAACATGTGTGATTTCTTGGGGTTTTTAATTTATGGGGACTTCAGGAATTTTTTACCTGCGCCTAAAATCCATGTCTGCCAATTCAGGACTGCAAAATCCATATTTTGCCGTTTGCCTGCTGTGCACCCATGCAGCAGGCTGCAAGCACAATTGGTGTGCAGCCATGATGAGGAGAAAATGGGTAACACATACTAGGGTCCTTTAACTCTTGTTACCCTTTGTAAAAGTGAAAAATTGGTCTCTGGTAGTAATTTTTAATTTTCAAAGCCGTGTGCTTTTAAATCCTTTGATAAGTGTTTTTGCTGTTTGTGAATCACTTGTTTAGTCAAAGATTCCCTTTCCACCCCTTAAAATGTTCGTACAGGGGGGCACTTTCCAAAATGGGGTCATTTCTTGGAGATTTCTAAATCTGGGGACCTCAGTATTTTTTTTTACATGCAACAATTATTAGGGGTACAGATAGGGCGATCTGCAACAAAGACTGGGATAGTTGAACGGTGTGTTGTCTTCCTGGCGCTCGATTTAGACACATTGCAGGTTGACAGATTACTGGGTGGGGCTGGAGAAGATCCAGCAGTCATGGTCCATATCGGAACCAATGACAAAGTTAGAGGTAGGTGGAGCGTCCTTAAAAATGATTTTAGGGATTTAGGTCATTAGTTTATTTACAAATGCCTATACAGGCGTTGAACCTATCTTGCCCCAGGAGAGAATTAATAATTCACTTTTATTGTTGCTGATTAAAATCTTAACTTGTGCTCAGTACCTTTAACTATTGAACCAAAAATCAAATAAGTTAAAAATACAGCTTACAGTGCCACTAAACACCTAATCTAAGTTGTGGGAGCGCAGAGCCGTCAACCCACTAAGACCGCAGCACACTAAGTATTGCATGTGCTGTCATGCCAATATATATATCCTATTGACAGTGGCCACTGCAAACGGACAAGGCTCAGCTTTGATGCCGTGTCTAACTGCTAACACATGCTAGCACTGAAAAGTAGGCCGGCTGGACTACTTCTAACTGTCTAACAGTGGAGTGATTTACTGGATTAAAAACAGGGTCTGCCCCCCAACATGTTTCACCAGTAAACCTGGCTTCTTCAGGGGAATGGGCAGCAATGAGTAACCTTGACCTGGTGGAAGTATATATAGGTCATGCTTTGATTGACAGACTAGGCATCCAATGAACTATGTGACACAATACCTGTCAGCAGGTAGCGTCATGGATCCCACCCCCTAAAGAGGTGTGTCACACCCATCGTACCTTACTAGCTGGTTTTCCATCCAGGGCACACCATCATGATGCAGGTCGCAGAGGTCGGACGTCATCAGTGACGTCCTGCCCAGCCGGTGGCTGCACCGGCACTCTGAGCATAGGATTCGATATTGTTGGACTACGCATGCGCACAGACTTAGACTCCAGAAGGGGGAAAGATACTGTGCGTACTGTGGCTGTGCAGGGACTTAGAACAGGAAATATCATTTTCCTGAACTTCGCATGCGTGCCGACTCGGAAAAAAACATGCATACACTATTTTAACCCCAATTTAACTAAGGCTACTTACAAACTAGCGCTCGGGGCTCTGCCCGCGAGCTCCATTTGAAGGGGCTCACAAGCGGCCCCAAACGCATCCGTACTGCCCTAATGCACTCCGAGCGGATGCGGATCCGCCCAGAATGCATCAGCCTGGCAGCGTTCAGCCTCCGCTCCGCTCAGCAGGCGGACACCCGAACGCCGCTTGCAGCATTCGGGTGTCCGCCCGGCCGCACAGAGGCTAACGGATCCGTACAGACCCACAATGCAAGTCAATGGGGACGGATCCGCCCGAACTTGACACTATATGGCTCAATTTTCAAACAGATCCGTCCCCCACCGACCCCCAACGCAAAGTCCGGACGGATCCATCTGAAGCTACTTTCACACTTAGAATTTTTCTACAATATAATGCAGACGGACCCGTTTTGAACGGATCCCAAGTCTGCACCATATGAGCGGATCCGTCTGGGCAGACCCCAGACGGATCCGCTCTGAACGGTAGTGCGAAAGTAGCCCAAGCTGCGCATGCGCGCAGTCTTTAAATCCAGCCGAAAAAGGATTCACTGCGCGATCATCTGCTGCACAGCCACTTAGACCTAGGCCCAAACAGTGCATCTGGTTTATGCCCTGTGTTAGTACTACACTGTGTGGGATTTTTGACATGCTAGTAGCTGCATATGCTGCGAAGTATGTGAATGATACTTTGCCCAGGTGACTAACATATTAAACACTACTAGGATTTTATATGACACATGCAGCCACCTTTGCCACACAATCCCTATGTATAATAACACATCCACACAGTTGAGGGCATGGCATTGTTGTTATGCATGACAGTTATTGCTAATTGTTATTGGAAGGATGCATTCATATTATTGTCACCAATACAGATGGACGCGCATTCATATTATTGTCACTAGTACAGATGGACGCGCACACTAAGTGTGCAAGAATAAGACGTATCCAATACTCTAAACCAATGTCTACGGTTCTCAGAATTTTGGCTCTATATGTATAGATGTCAGCTGACACTTGAGAAATAAGAGAATTGATGAACGTGAAATGTATGAAAATACATGATTATTACCACTTTGCAGAACACCTCTTCCTCATTTTCAGAGGAAAGAGGTAAATGCAAATCCCTCATTAAGCCCTTTTGGATTAAGGCTGTCAAGACGGTAAATCCATCTTGTTTCTTCTTTCAAAAGAATAGTATCGATATCACCTTTTCTGACGCCTAGATTTTTTTTTTGCAAATTCCCCAGAATTTGAGCACCTTATGATCTCCATTGAGGCAGGCCCTTACATGTCTAGAGATGGAGGTATCTGCCTTAGTATTAATACTACTGATGTGCTGGCAGATGCTTCTCCTAAACTCCTGTGACGTCTTTCCAACGTAGATCTTGGGACAAGAACATTGAATGGCATATACTATGCCTTTGGTTTTACAATTTATATATTGTCTTATATGGTATTCTTTTCCGTCTACAGGATTGGTGAATGACCGACATTTTTTCACAAGGGGGCAGAACACACAATCACCACACGGGTAAGTGCCCACTAGTTTAGATGTTAGCCAAGTGGTTCTTTGCGGTGTAGGATGGTAAAAACTATGGACCAGTACATCCTTCAAGTTTCTCCCTCGGCGGTAGGTGACACTGGGATTCTGCGTAATAGCAGTCCTTAGATCATTGTCTGCCCACAGGACATGCCAGTGTTTTTTCAAAATTCAGAATACTTGGTTGTTATGTGCATCAAAAGTACCAATAGGGATTTAGGCCAACAAGCTTAGGGCAGGGACCTCAAAGGTATTTTTTTCCGAAATACTACCTGTACCACGAGCCACACAAGAAAGGAAGCAGGAAAATAGGGAGGTAAACAAGTGACTCAATAAATGGTGTAGGAAGAAGGAGTTTGGGTACCTGGAGAACTGGGCCGACTTCTGTGTCGGCTACAGGCTCTATAGTAGGGATGGGCTGCACCTCAATGGGGAGGGGGCAGCTATGTTGGGGGAAAAGATGGCTAGAAGGTTGGAGGAGTGTTTAAACTAGGGACTGGGGGGAGGGTAATTACATTATAGAATGGGAAGATAATGCAGATAGAGACCAGGGGCAAGGTAATGGGACTGGGGGAGGAATGGAAGGAGGGACCAGAACAGTTCATAAGTAGAGTTGAGCGAACACCTGGATGTTCGGGTTCGAGAAGTTCGGCCGAACTTCCCGGAAATGTTCGGGTTCGGGATCTGAACCCAACCCGAAATTCGTCCCGAACCCGAACCCCATTGAAGTCAATGGGGACCCGAACTTTTCGGCACTAAAAAGGCTGTAAAACAGCCCATGAAAGGGCTAGAGGGCTGTGAAAGGCAGCAAAATGTAGTTAAATCCCCTGCAAACAAATGTGGATAGGGAAATGAATGAAAATAAAAATAAAATAAATAAAAATTAACCAATATCAATTGGAGAGAGGTCCCATAGCAGAGAATCTGGCTTCATGTCAGCAGAGAATCAGTCTTCATGTCATAGCAGAGAATCAGGCTTCACGTCACCCAACACTGGAACAGTCCATTGTCAGATATTTAGGCCCCGGCACCCAGACAGAGGAGAGAGGTCCCATAACAGAGATTCAGGCTTCATGTCAGCAGAGAATCAGTCTTCATGTCATAGCAGAGAATCATGCTTCACGTCACCCAACACTGGAACAGTCCATTGTCATATATTTAGGCCCCGGCACCCAGGCAGAGGAGAGAGGTCCCATAACAGAGATTCAGGCTTCATGTCAGCAGAGAATCAGTCTTCATGTCATAGCAGAGAATCATGCTTCACGTCACCCAACACTGGAATAGTCCATTGTCATATATTTAGGCCCCGACACCCAGGCAGAGGAGAGAGGTCCCATAACAGAGATTCAGGCTTCATGTCAGCAGAGAATCAGTCTTCATGTCATAGCAGAGAATCAGGCTTCACGTCACCCAACACTGGAACAGTCCATTGTCAGATATTTAGGCCCCGGCACCCAGACAGAGGAGAGAGGTCCCATAACAGAGATTCAGGCTTCATGTCAGCAGAGAATCAGTCTTCATGTCATAGCAGAGAATCATGCTTCACGTCACCCAACACTGGAACAGTCCATTGTCATATATTTAGGCCCCGGCACCCAGGCAGAGGAGAGAGGTCCCATAACAGAGATTCAGGCTTCATGTCAGCAGAGAATCAGTCTTCATGTCATAGCAGAGAATCATGCTTCACGTCACCCAACACTGGAACAGTCCATTGTCAGATATTTAGGCCCCGACACCCAGGCAGAGGAGAGAGGTCCCATAACAGAGATTCAGGCTTCATGTCAGCAGAGAATCAGTCTTCATGTCATAGCAGAGAATCAGGCTTCACGTCACCCAACACTGGAACAGTCCATTGTCAGATATTTAGGCCCCGGCACCCAGGCAGAGGAGAGAGGTCCCATAACAGAGATTCAGGCTTCATGTCAGCAGAGAATCAGTCTTCATGTCATAGCAGAGAATCAGGCTTCACATCACCTAACACTGGAACAGTCCATTGTCAGATATTTAGGCCCCGGCACCCAGGCAGAGGAGAGAGGTCCCATAGCAGAGATTCAGGCATGGGCATGTCTGTTTCCTGCAGCTGAGGTGGAAAGTTGTGTGTGCAGCAGCTCCTGGCAACTTCCACCTCGTTAAGGCCCCAGGGAGATTTTTCATCACCTTAATCCCCTGGGAGGGACCAGGCTTGTGGGGAGATTTTCCACCTTTCTCCCCAGCCCAGGCCCTGCCTCTCCCTAGGGAGCTGGTAAGGGCCTGGGCCATGCGCTCAGGCAAGGCCCAGGATCCTGCTTCCCGGGGTAGGCCGGCGGGGAGTAGGGGAGGTGAGTTACCGGCCTCTGCTACATCTCCTGCCCCGGGGGTCAGAAGATCCAGCAGGGGTCATGTGGATGTGTCCCCTGTGGCCCCCAGGGGCGAAGCCGTGAAGATCGCCGGCAAGTTCAGGAGAATGGAGTCTCCAAAAGGTACGCGGGGTGCTCCTGGAGGTGGGTTGGGAGCGGTGGAGCCCGACTGGGGCTGCATGGGGCCCAGGAAGCCTGTCGCCATATATAGCTCCCGTATAGCAGTCTACCTCCAGGAGTACGAGGAGGCTGGAAAAGTCTTAAAGAGGCTCAGCGGCGAGCTAAAGTCTGAAAGGCGGAAAGTGGACAAAGCCTCTAAGGTGAAGAGGCCAGAAATATTGGCTAAGATTAGAGCTCTGAAAGATGAGATATGTATATTGGAGGACAAGAGGGCCGCTATCCTCAAGAATAGTGGTCCTTTTGAGGAAAAACTGAGAAACGAGAAAAGGTTTAAAGGAGAACTGGAGGAGAAAGTATTGGACCCCTCAGATGATGAGGAGGAAAGGTCTGTGGTTGGCCTGGGGGGCCAGTCTGCAGGGCCTGCGAACTCAGGGATCCGGCCTGAGCAGGTCTGTCTCCCCCCCACGAGCTCAGAGGAGGAGGAGGATAGTGAGAGCGGTGGGGTAGGGGGGCAATTAATGGAGCAGATACGCCACCTGGAATCCCCCCGGGCTCACCTTGAAGGCTTTGTTTTCGGGAATGAGCTCCTGGAGGACGAGCCTGCAAGAAAAAAGAAAAGGAAAAAGGCAAAGAAACAAGAACAGAACAAAGAAATTAAATTGGTTTATGTTTCTCACCCACTGCCCTCTGAGCTGGCTGCAAAGTCAGTCCAGGGGGCTAACCCCACTACCCCCCCTAGCCTGGTTTCTGAAGTGAGACCAGAGCGTGGGAGTGGGGAGAATATAGCTATTAAAAAGATGAAGCAGGATGCCGTCCTTGTTTGCAGTAACAAGGGCGGTTTGATGTTTATGGGTGGAGCGGCTGAAAAGCCGAACAGTAAGGAGTCAATGACGGGGGGGAGGCGTGGCTACATCCGGTGTGGCTCCGCCCACCGTCGCATCATCTATAACACAGGGATGGGGGGATGGAGCAGGGTGTCGGGGGTGCATTGGGGGAGATCGCGTGGCCGGGGGCGTGGCCAAGAGCGGCGTCCCGGCTGGAGCAAACATGGAGCACTTGCTCACAAGAACTGTCAAGGACATGATAAAAAGTGCTGATAATACTGAGTTAAGTGAAAAAAAGCTGGCTAAGCTAGTAAAACACCAGAGGTACAAGGTTCTCAGGGCTGTGGATGCCGCTGCATCCTCTCTGTCCTCCTCTGAAGAGGGGGGGAGGGGGGTGATAGTGGCGGAGGCCATGGTCCACCACAATATAAATGATGCCAATGAAGCCAAGGAAGTGGCGACAAGGGCCACTGAGGCTGAGGAAAAGAATAAGAATGTGAATGTTAATATTAATAAGAATGTTATGGTCCCTGCTGGCCCAGCGGAGTGCTTGGGGGTGGGAGAGGAGATGGAGGTGACCACTGAAAAAGTGGTTACCCAAAAAAGTGGTTACAGAGAGAGTGTTAGGTTAGGGGTCGCTCCGGATCCTGATGGAGGGGTGGATGCCGGGGGTTGTCCTGATGCTGGGAGAGTGGCGGGGTCCCCCCGTGCGGCCCCCTCTGAGAGGTCTGGCGTGACAGTTGTGACAGGTAGGGGGGGGGGAGCCGGTTCTGCTGCCCCTCCTGCGTCCGTGGCGCCTGGCAGAAGTTATGCCAGTGTGGCTGCGGCTGTAGGGGGGGAGGGGCTGACTTCCTTGGCTTCCTCGCTCTTAGAGTCTGGTAATGGTGACTTGCAGCGGCGACTGCTGGAGGCCCTCAGAAAGGGGGAGAGCTCCTTTTCCGTAGAGGGGAAGAAGGTGGAATGTTCATTCTGGTTCAACAGACATGGCGTTCGGACCTTCCGAGAACAGAACGGAGGCGAGACCACCTGGTCTTCACCCACAACCGGCCCTGGAGCCAGACGGAATGTGGTCTGTCTCAAGTGGAGTAGCGATAAAGCTTGCCCTACTAGAAAGAGGGTAGTGGAGCTCCTGCTTGAGATGGGTTTCAAGGCAACCGACATCTTTGCCTTGATCCATCCTTTTGGCTCCAAGGAATTTGACATCAGCTTTGTCCGGCCGGAGGGGCTTGAGCTCTTCTGGTCCGGATATGAGCTGGTGAAGAACATGCCGGACTGGCGTGGTTTCGTTGCAAAAGCGATAACCCGCCAGAGTGAGGTCAAGAGAGTGACCGTGCTGACCCGTAATGAGTCGCTCTCTTGTATTGACATCATGACCTGGCTGGGAAGGTACGGAGAGGTCCAGGAAATACCAGCTAAAAACCTGGACGAGTTTGGCATTTGGTCGGGTGCCTGGACGTTTAATATCAAGCTTAAGCGTCTGGGTAGTACATTTTCCCACATTCCATCATCTGCCTTTATCGGCCGACACAGGATCTTGGTTTTCTACAGGGGGCAGCCTAAGCTCTGTCACAAGTGCGGCAGCCCCACACACTTCAGCGCCAGCTGCCAAGTGCAGAAGTGCGCGTTGTGTGGGGGGACAGGTCATCTTGCTGCATCTTGTGAGGAGATTAGATGCAACCTGTGTGGGGAGCTAGGGCACCCCTTCAGTCACTGTCCTCTCTCTAAGGCCAATGCGGCCCGAGCTCATGCAGGAGCGGGCCGGGAGGTCCCTTCAGCTGAGGCGGATACTGGCAAAGGCAGTGGAGTTAAGGGGTCAGTGAGGAACCGGAACAACCCGTCCCGGCAGAGGCGGAGAGAGAGGCGTCAGGCGGAGAGGGAGGGGGAGGAACCCCGTCCTGGGGTGATGCCCGCTCCTTCCCAAATGACTGCCCCTCCTAAATTCGAGACCCTAGGGGGCAGCGAGCTGGAGGAGGAGATTGAGAGACTCTGTCCTCGCACTACGAAAGTTCTGCAGAGGGTAGTGGGGCAGAGTCCCAAAGTAGACGGAAACGGCCTACTAAAAAAAGATCTAGCCAGACCAAAGTTGCCAGGGAAGGTGTAACCGGCTCCCCTCTGGAGCTCTCCAACCGGTTCCTCATCTTGGATGAGACCTCTGCCTCCTCTGCTGAGGAGGAGGTTGAAGGTGAGGGGCCGGGGGCGAAGGAGGGAGGGAGGGCCTTCAGGGGGCCCCGTGCCCCCCTCTGGTGGGGATGCAAGGTCCTCAGGAGGGGTGGCAAAACCGGGCCCTGAGACTGAGAAAGCCAGGAGTGGTGCGCAAAGGGAGGTGGTGGTGGCAGAGATGGATACCACTATCTCCCTCAAGAGAGGTCGTGCTGCTCTAGAAGGCAGCCCCGGGAGGGGGGAGAAGAATGGGAAGAAGGCCGTCTAATTTAACTACTCTTTATGGCGGTACCCGCTCTGCTGACTCTGGCGACCATTAATGTCGCCAGCATTAAGTCGGATGCGGCTCGTTTCACAGCCTTCGATTTTCTCAGCCGTGTTGAAGCTGACATTTTGTTTTTGCAAGAGACCAGGCTGCCAGATTTGGCAGCGATTTATAAAGCCAAGAGGGAGTGGAGACCAGGGCCCTCCTACTGGTCTCTTGCGGCTGAGCCGTATAGCGGAGTGGCAGTCCTTTTTACCGCACCGGTAGAATGCCGACGAGTAATTGAATTAGAAATGGGGAGGTGTTTGATCTTGGATGTCCTCATGAGGGGACAGGAACTGCGCCTGATTAATATCTACGGGCCCCAGTCCAGGTGGGACAGGAAATGTCTCTTTATGAGGATTAAGCCTTTCCTTTTTACAAGCTGGCAGGTGGTTTTTGGTGGGGACTTTAATACTGTCACAAGGCCCCAAGACAGGGGAGGCACCAGAAACCGGCTGACTTATGATAGTATTTTTCTGAATAGAGTAGCTAGTGAGGCTCGTCTGGAGGATGTCCACATTAGGCATACCCCAGGCCACGGGGGTTTCACTTTCTATAGAGGTAGTCAGATCAGGTCTAGAATAGCTAGGTTTTATTTGAAGGAGGAGGCTACCTTTTCACCCTTAAGGGTTGTGGAGGTGGAATTCTCCGATCACTGTTTGATTATGTTTTCTCTGAATATTTCAGAATCCCCCCAAATGGGAAGAGGTTATTGGAAGCCTAATTCGGGTGTCTTGGAGGAAGCAGAGGTGAGACAATCCTTTGAGGACTTCCTTCAGAGTCAGGTACCTTTACTGGATCTCTGTGATACTAAGTCAGAGTGGTGGGAGATATTCAAAGATCGGGCTGCAAAGTTCTTCCGCCGGCTCTCGAGCATCAGGTCCCTGGACAGCTACCGCCTGTATCAGGGTCTGAGGAGGAAACTCGAGCATCTGGTCTCGACTGGTGGTAGCCGCGTGGATATCTCCAGGGTGAAATCTTTGCTCACGAGGTGCCAGTATGATGGGCCCACATCTTTAGTTTTTGAGAGAGACTTCGGGAGGTACCGCTCGCCCGACCCCTACAGAAATTGTAAGATGTCCGTGAAGAGTAAGTTAATAACAGGACTGGTCGATAGTACGGGGTCTCTGAACAGGTCCAGATCAGGGATCCTGGAAGTCGTTAGATCCTTTTACTCGTGCCTCTTGGGGAGGAGGGATCTGGATCGGGACAGGATGTCGGCTTTCCTGGCTGGGGTCACCCCTGAGTCAGGAGCTCACCTCTCTTTTGACGGTTTGGTAGGAAGGAGGAAGTTATCCTGGCGGTGGAAGGGTTAGCTCTGAAGAAGTCGCCAGGCCCGGATGGCTTAACATTTGAGTTGAGCGAACACCTGGATGTTCGGGTTCGAGAAGTTCGGCCGAACTTCCCGGAAATGTTTGGGTTCGGGATCCGAACCCGATCCGAACTTCGTCCCGAACCCCATTGAAGTCAATGGGGACGTGAACTTTTGGGCACTAAAAAGGCTGTAAAACAGCCCAGGAAAGAGCTAGAGGGCTGCAAAAGGCAGCAACATGTAGGTAAATCCCCTGCAAACAAATGTGGATAGGGAAATGAATTAAAATTAAAATTAAAAAAATAAAAATGAACCAATATCAATTGGACAGAGGTCCCATAGCAGAGA
This sequence comes from Bufo bufo, assembly GCF_905171765.1. Classification (NCBI taxonomy): domain Eukaryota; kingdom Metazoa; phylum Chordata; class Amphibia; order Anura; family Bufonidae; genus Bufo; species Bufo bufo. Next base: position 411,527,627 of record NC_053394.1, read on the forward strand.
ATCTGGCTTCACGTCAGCAGAGAATCAGTCTCTTCATGCCATAGCAAAGAATCTGGCTTCATGTCAGCAGAGAATCAGTCTCTTCATGCCATAGCAGAGAATCTGGCTTCATGTCAGCGCAGAATCAGTCTTCATGTCATAGCAGAGAATCAGGCTTCACGTCACCCACCACTGGAACAGGCCACTGTCACACATTTAGGTCCAGGCACCCAGGCAGAGGAGAGAGGTCCCGTAACAGAGAATCTGGCCTGATGTCAGCACAGAATCTGTCTTCATGTCATAGCAGAGAATCAGACTTCACGTCACCCACCACTGGAACAGGCCACTGTCACACATTTAGGCCCAGGCACCCAGGCAGAGGAGAGAGGTCCCGTAACAGAGAATCTGGCCTTATGTCAGCGCAGAATCTGTCTTCATGTCATAGCAGAGAATCAGGCTTCACGTCACCCACCACTGGAACAGGCCACTGTCACACATTTAGGCCCAGGCACCCAGGCAGAGGAGAGAGGTCCCGTAACAGAGAATCTGGCCTTATGTCAGCGCAGAATCTGTATTCATGTCATAGCAGAGAGTCAGGCTTCACGTCACCCACCACTGGAACAGGCCACTGTCACACATTTAGGCCCCGGCACCCAGGCAGAGGAGAGAGGTCCCGTAACAGAGAATCTGGCCTGATGTCAGCACAGAATCTGTCTTCATGTCATAGCAGAGAATCAGGCTTCACGTCACCCACCACTGGAACAGGCCACTGTCACACATTTAGACCCAGGCACCCAGGCAGAGGAGAGAGGTCCCGTAACAGAGAATCTGGCCTTATGTCAGCGCAGAATCTGTCTTCATGTCATAGCAGAGAATCAGGCTTCACGTCACCCACCACTGGAACAGGCCACTGTCACACATTTAGGCCCCGGCACCCAGACAGAGGAGAGCGGTCCCGTAACAGATAATCTGGCCTTGTCAGCGCAGAATCTGTATTCATGTCATAGCAGAGAATCAGGCTTCACGTCACCAACCACTGGAACAGGCCACTGTCACACATTTAGGCCCCGGCACCCAGGCAGAGGAGAGAGGTCCCGTAACAGAGAATCTGGCCTGATGTCAGCGCAGAATCTGTCTTCATGTCATAGCAGAGAATCAGGCTTCACGTCACCCACCACTGGAACAGGCCACTGTCACACATTTAGGCCCAGGCACCCAGGCAGAGGAGAGAGGTCCCGTAACAGAGAATCTGGCCTTATGTCAGCGCAGAATCTGTCTTCATGTCATAGCAGAGAATCAGGCTTCACGTCACCCACCACTGGAACAGGCCACTGTCACACATTTAGGCCCCGGCACCCAGACAGAGGAGAGCGGTCCCGTAACAGATAATCTGGCCTTGTCAGCGCAGAATCTGTATTCATGTCATAGCAGAGAATCAGGCTTCACGTCACCAACCACTGGAACAGGCCACTGTCACACATTTAGGCCCCGGCACCCAGACAGAGGAGAGCGGTCCCGTAACAGAGAATCTGGCCTTGTCAGCGCAGAATCTGTATTCATGTCATAGCAGAGAATCAGGCTTCACGTCACCCACCACTGGAACAGGCTACTGTCACACATTTAGGCCCAGGCACCCAGGCAGAGGAAAGATGTCCCGTAACAGAGAATCTGGCCTTATGTCAGCGCAGAATCTGTCTTCATGTCATAGCAGAGAATTAGGCTTCACGTCACCCACCACTGGAACAGGCCACTGTCACACATTTAGGCCCAGGCACCCAGGCAGAGGAGAGAGGTCCCGTAACAGAGAATCTGGTCTTATGTCAGCGCAGAATCTGTCTTCATGTCATAGCAGAGAATCAGGCTTCACGTCACCCACCACTGGAACAGGCCACTGTCACACATTTAGGCCCAGGCACCCAGGCAGAGGAGAGAGGTCCCGTAACAGAGAATCTGGCCTTATGTCAGCGCAGAATCTGTCTTCATGTCATAGCAGAGAATCAGGCTTCACGTCACCCACCACTGGAACAGGCCACTGTCACACATTTAGGCCCAGGCACCCAGGCAGAGGAGAGAGGTCCCGTAACAGAGAATCTGGCCTTATGTCAGCGCAGAATCTGTCTTCATGTCATAGCAGAGAATCAGGCTTCACGTCACCCACCACTGGAACAGGCCACTGTCACACATTTAGGCCCCGGCACCCAGACAGAGGAGAGCGGTCCCGTAACAGATAATCTGGCCTTGTCAGCGCAGAATCTGTATTCATGTCATAGCAGAGAATCAGGCTACACGTCACCAACCACTGGAACAGGCCACTGTCACACATTTAGGCCCCGGCACCCAGACAGAGGAGAGCGGTCCCGTAACAGAGAATCTGGCCTTGTCAGCGCAGAATCTGTATTCATGTCATAGCAGAGAATCAGGCTTCACGTCACCCACCACTGGAACAGGCTACTGTCACACATTTAGGCCCAGGCACCCAGGCAGAGGAAAGATGTCCCGTAACAGAGAATCTGGCCTTATGTCAGCGCAGAATCTGTCTTCATGTCATAGCAGAGAATCAGGCTTCACGTCACCCACCACTGGAACAGGCCACTGTCACACATTTAGGCCCAGGCACCCAGGCAGAGGAGAGAGGTCCCGTAACAGAGAATCTGGCCTTATGTCAGCGCAGAATCTGTCTTCATGTCATAGCAGAGAATCAGGCTTCACGTCACCCACCACTGGAACAGGCCACTGTCACACATTTAGGCCCAGGCACCCAGGCAGAGGAGAGAGGTCCCGTAACAGAGAATCTGGCCTTATGTCAGCGCAGAATCTGTATTCATGTCATAGCAGAGAATCAGGCTTCACGTCACCCACCACTGGAACAGGCCACTGTCACACATTTAGGCCCAGGCACCCAGGCAGAGGAGAGAGGTCCCGTAACAGAGAATCTGGCCTTATGTCAGCGCAGAATCTGTATTCATGTCATAGCAGAGAATCAGGCTTCACGTCACCCACCACTGGAACAGGCCACTGTCACACATTTAGGCCCAGGCACCCAGGCAGAGGAGAGAGGTCCCGTAACAGAGAATCTGGCCTTATGTCAGCGCAGAATCTGTATTCATGTCATAGCAGAGAATCAGGCTTCACGTCACCCACCACTGGAACAGGCCACTGTCACATATTTAGGCCCAGGCACCCAGGCAGAGGAGAGAGGTCCCGTAACAGAGAATCTGGCCTTATGTCAGCGCAGAATCTGTCTTCATGTCATAGCAGAGAATCAGGCTTCACGTCACCCACCACTGGAACAGGCCACTGTCACACATTTAGGCCCAGGCACCCAGGCAGAGGAGAGAGGTCCCGTAACAGAGAATCTGGCCTTATGTCAGCGCAGAATCTGTCTTCATGTCATAGCAGAAAATCAGGCTTCACGTCACCCACCACTGGAACAGGCCACTGTCACACATTTAGGCCCCGGCACCCAGACAGAGGAGAGGTTCATTCAACTTTGGGTTGCCCCGCAATATAATGGTAAAATGAAATTAAAAATAGTATTGAATGAGGAAGTGCCCTGGAGTAGAATAATATATTGTTAAGGGGAGGTAGTTAATATCTAATCTGCACAAGGGATGGACAGGTCCTGTGGGATCCATGCCTGGTTCATTTTTATGAACGTCAGCTTGTCCACATTGGCTGTAGACAGGCGGCTGCGTTTGTCTGTAATGACGCCCCCTGCCGTGCTGAATACACGTTCAGACAAAACGCTGGCCGCCGGGCAGGCCAGCACCTCCGAGGCATAAAAGGCTACCTCTGGCCACGTGGACAATTTGGAGACCCAGAAGTTGAATGGGGCCGAACCATCAGTCAGTACGTGGAGGGGTGTGCACAGGTACTGTTCCACCATGTTAGTGAAATGTTGCCTCCTGCTAACACGTTCCGTATCAGGTGGTGGTGCAGTTAGCTGTGGCGTGGTGACAAAACTTTTGCACATATCTGCCATGCTAACCCTGCCCTCAGAGGAGCTGGCCGTGACACAGCTGCGTTGGCGACCTCTTGCTCCTCCTCTGCCTTCGCCTTGGGCTTCCACTGGTTCCCCTGTGACATTTGGGAATGCTCTCAGTAGCGCGTCTACCAACGTGCGCTTGTACTCGCGCATCTTCCTATCACGCTCCAGTGTAGGAAGTAAGGTGGGCACATTGTCTTTGTACCGGGGATCCAGCAGGGTGGCAACCCAGTAGTCCGCACACGTTAAAATGTGGGCAACTCTGCAGCATGTAGTCGCTCATGTGTGCCAGGCTGCCCAGAGGTAAGGACAAGCTGTCCTCTGTGGGAGGCGTATCGTCATCGTCCTGTGTTTCCCCCCAGCCACGCACCAGTGATGGGCCCGAGCTGCTTTGGGTGCCACCCCGCTGTGAACATGCTTCATCCTCATCCTCCTCCACCTCCTCCTCATCCTCGTCCTCCTCGTCCTCCAGTAGTGGGCCCTGTCTGGCCACATTTGTACCTGGCCTCTGGTGTTGCAAAAAACCTCCCTCTGAGTCACTTTGAAGAGACTGGCCTGAAAGTGCTAAAAATGACCCCTCTTCCTCCTCTTCCTCCTGGGCCACCTCCTCTTCCATCATCGCCCTAAGTGTTTTCTCAAGGAGACATAGAAGTGGTATTGTAACGCTGATAACGGCGTCATCGCCACTGGCCATGTTGGTGGAGTACTCGAAACAGCGCAACAGGGCACACAGGTCTCGCATGGAGGCCCAGTCATTGGTGGTGAAGTGGGGCTGATCCGCAGTGCGACTGACCCGTGCGTGCTGCAGCTGAAACTCCACTATGGCCTGCTGCTGCTCGCACAGTCTGTCCAGCATATGCAAGGTGGAGTTCCACCTGGTGGGCACATCGCATATGAGGCGGTGAGCGGGAAGGCCGAAGTTACGCTGTAGCGCAGACAGGCGAGCAGCGGCAGGGTGTGAACGCCGGAAGCGCGAACAGACGGCCCGCACTTTATGCAGCAGCTCTGACATGTCGGGGTAGTTGCGAATGAACTTCTGCACCACCAAATTCAGCACATGCGCCAGGCAAGGGATGTGCGTCAAACCGGCTAGTCCCAGAGCTGCAACAAGATTTCGCCCATTATCGCATACCACCAGGCCGGGCTTGAGGCTCACCTGCAGCAACCACTCGTCGGTCTGTTGTTCTATACCCCGCCACAACTCCTGTGCGGTGTGGGGCCTGTCCCCCAAACATATAAGTTTCAGAATGGCCTGCTGACGTTTACCCCGTGCTGTGCTGAAGTTGGTGGTGAAGGTGTGTGGCTGACTGGATGAGCAGGAGGAGGAAGCTGAGGAGGAGGAGGAGGAGACAGGAGGCAAAGAATGTTGCCCTGCGATCCTTGGCGGCGGAAGGACGTGCGCCAAACAGCTCTCCGCCTGGGGCCCAGCCGCCACTATATTTACCCAGTGTGCAGTTAGGGAGATATAGCGTCCCTGGCCGTGCTTACTGGTCCACGTATCTGTGGTTAGGTGGACCTTGCCACAGATGGCGTTGCGCAGTGCACACTTGATTTTATCGGACACTTGTTTGTGCAGGGAAGGCACGGCTCTCTTGGAGAAGTAGTGGCGGCTGGGAACAACATACTGTGGGACAGCAAGTGACATGAGCTGTTTGAAGCTGTGTGTGTCTACCAGCCTAAATGACAGCATTTCATAGGCCAGTAGTTTAGAAATGCTGGCATTCAGGGCCAGGGATCGAGGGTGGCTAGGTGGGAATTTACGCTTTCTCTCAAATGTTTGTGAGATGGAGAGCTGAACGCTGCTGTGTGACATGGTTGAGATGCTTGGTGACGCAGGTGGTGGTGTTGGTGGTACATCCCATGTTTGCTGGGCTGCAGGTGCCAACGTTCCTCCAGAGGCGGAGGAAGAGGCCGAGGCGGCGGCAGCAGCAGAAGAGGCCGAGGCAGCAGCAGCAGAAGAGGTAGCAGGGGGAGCCTGAGTGACTTCTTTGTTTTTAAGGTGTTTACTCCACTGCAGTTCATGCTTTGCATGCAGGTGCCTGGTCATGCAGGTTGTGCTAAGGTTCAGAACGTTAATGCCTCGCTTCAGGCTCTGATGGCACAGCGTGCAAACCACTCGGGTCTTGTCGTCAGCACATTGTTTGAAGAAGTGCCATGACAGGGAACTCCTTGAAGCTGCCTTTGGGGTGCTCGGTCCCAGATGGCGGCGGTCAGTAGCAGGCGGAGTCTCTTGGCGGCAGGTGTTCTGATTTTGCCCACTGCTCCCTCTTTTGCTACGCTGTTGGCTCGGTCTCACCACTGCCTCTTCCTCCGAACTGTGAAAGTCAGTGGCACGACCTTCATTCCATGTGGGGTCTAGGACCTCATCGTCCCCTGCATCGTCTTCCACCCAGTCTTGATCCCTGACCTCCTGTTCAGTCTGCACACTGCACAAAGACGCAGCAGTTGGCACCTGTGTTTCGTCATCATCAGAGACGTGCTGAGGTGGTATTCCCATGTCCTCATCAGCAGGAAAAATAAGTGGTTGTGCGTTAGTGCATTCTATCTCGTGGATGCCCTTGGGAAACCCTGGCAGCAGAGTCTTCAAACAGCATAAGAGACTGCTGCATAACTTGAGGCTCAGACAGTTTCCCTGATATGCATGGGGGTGATGTGACAGACCGATGGGCTTGGTTTTCATGCGCCATCTGTGCGCTTTCTGCAGAAGACTGGGTGGGAGATAATGTGAACGTGCTGGATCCACTGTCGGCCACCCAATTGACTAATGCCTGCACCTGCTCAGGCCTTACCATCCTTAGAACGGCATTGGGCCCCACCAAATATCGCTGTAAATTCTGCTGGCTACTGGGACCTGAGGTAGTTGGTTCACTAGGACGTGTGGCTGTGGCAGAACGGCCACGTCCTCTCCCAGCACCAGAGGGTCCACTAACACCACCACGACCATGTCCACGTCCGCGTCCCTTATTAGATGTTTTCCTCATTGTTCCCGTTCACCACAATTTTGAGAATGGCAAATTTGGGAATGGTTTTTCAACCCAGAAAAAAAAGTGTGCTTTTACGGTCACTACAAATAACTTGACCAGCTAAAACAGTAGAGATATGGTTAAATAGAGATGTAAAGGCCTGTTTTTTTTTTGCGCTGTGTGACAGGTATAGGTTTAATCACAGAATCAGATTTCTATCAGCACGCTAGCGTGTGTCTTAGGTTTTTCTGAATGACACTATCACTAGCTTCAATGTAAGATATTCTTTTTGGGATAGATTTCAAGTAGGCCTCAAATACCAGAAACTAGTTATTTTGAGAATGGCAAATTTGGGAATGGTTTTTCAACCCAGAAAAAAAAGTGTGCTTTTACGGTCACTACAAATAACTTGACCAGCTAAAACAGTAGAGATTTGGTTAAATAGAGATGTGAGGCCTGTTTTTTTTTGCGCTGTGTGACAGGTATAGGTTTAATCACAGAATCAGATTTCTATCAGCACGCTAGCGTGTGTCTTAGGTTTTTCTGAATGACACTATCACTAGCTTCAATGTAAGATATTCTTTTTGGGATAGATTTCAAGTAGGCCTCAAATACCAGAAACTAGTTATTTTGAGAATGGCAAATTTGGGAATGGTTTTTAACCCAGAAAAAAAAGTGTGCTTTTACGGTCACTACAAATAACTTGATCAGCTAAAACAGTACAGATTTGGTTGAATAGAAATGTCAGGTCTATTTTTTAGGCGCTGGGTGACAGGCTCAACTTGCCCCTGATGTAATATATGGCCAAAAAATAACCACACTGTCGATGGTTAAATGCACTTCGGTGACACAGGCTCAGCCTGCAGCTGATGTAGTATATGGCCAAAAAATAACCAGACTGTTGATGGTTAAATGCACTTCGGTGACACAGGCTCAGCCTGCAGCTGATGTAGGATATAGCACAAAATAACCACACTATCGATGGTTAAATACACTTGGTGATAGCTTGTGCTGGCGCACCACAAGTCACAAAATGTCCGCCGATCACCCCAGAAAAAAAGTGATCTAAAAACGCTCTGGGCAGCCTCAAAAAAGTGAGCAAGTCAATAATAGCACTTCAATGATCCACAGCTGCAGATCGATCACAGAATGAAGTCTTTTGGAGGAGTTAATCTGCCTAATCTCGCCCTAACGTCGCAGCTGCAACCTCTCCCTATACTGATCATAGCAGAGTGACGTGCGGCGCTACGTGACTCCAGCTTAAATAGAGGCTGGGTCACATGCTGCACTGGCCAATCACAGCCATGCCAATAGTAGGCAAGGCTGTGATGGCCTCTTGGGGCAAGTAGTATGACGCTTGTTGATTGGCTGCTTTGCAGCCTTTCAAAAAGCGCCAAGAAAGCGCCGAACACCGAACCCGGACTTTTACGAAAATGTTCGGGTTCGGGTCCGTGTTACGGACACCCCAAAATTCGGTACGAACCCGAACTATACAGTTCGGGTTCGCTCATCCCTACTTAACATCCGAGTTTTATAAGGCCTTTAAGGACTCTTTATGTCCCCTCTTGACTGAGTTATTCAATGAGTGTTTATCCTCGGGCACTCTGCCTCGGTCAATGAGGAGGTCAGCTCTGATCCTTCTATCAAAGGGTAAGGATCCGAGCCGTATTGAGAACTGGCGTCCCATAGCACTTCTTAATACGGACAGAAAGATTCTGGCCAAGATACTTTTTAATAGGCTGGTGAAATTTGCACCCCAGCTCCTTTCGGTGGCTCAGCATTGCTCGGTTCCAGGCCGCAGCACTTTTAGTGCTGTACTCGGTGTTCGAGAGGCAGTGGAACAGAGTAGAGCAGGCTACTGGAGGGGGTACATGCTGTCCTTAGATCAAGCAAAGGCGTTTGATCGGGTGAACCATGAGTACCTCTGGTCGGTCCTTCTGAAGTATGGCCTGCCGGGGGGGGTTTGTCGATTGGTTAAAGATCTTGTATGCAGGGGCAGAAAGTATGGATCACTTCCTGCTTCAGTGTCCCTTTAATACAGAGGTGTACAAACGGGTGGGAGCTTCCATTGGCTGGCCTAGGCTAGCCAGCCTCTCCTACGCGGAGTGGGCCTATGGAGTGCTCAGAGACATTGGTAGAAGGGACCTGTGCACATGTTTTTTAGTTAGTATAGTGGTTAGGTTCTACACGTGGAATGCACGGTGCTTAGTTTCAACGCAGCAGAAAGTCCTCCCAGTGGACGAGGTATGTAGGAACATTCTGGGTGACCTGGTGAAGGTGCATTCTTTGGAGTATGAGAGACTGGGTACCAGTAGGGCCTCTCTCCTCTGGAGAGGCTTTGCTTTTAGCGTACCCTAGCCTAGTCATAGGTTTTCTGGTGGTGGGCTGAAGCTTTCACCGTAGATTTTTGTTTTGTGGGATGTTGAGCTTTGAAGAAAGGCTTACAGAGACCGAGCTTGGGCCTTCGGGTAGTTCTGTATATTAGAATATTTTGCAGTGTGTGTTAAATAGTTATGTTGTTTATGTTGTTTATTAGGATAGGATGAGTTGGGGCTAGTTAGGTTGGGTGGGTGAGGGAAGGGGTCTTTTATTTGTGCTTTTATGTGTTTTATGTGTGTTTTGAAGTGGGGAGGCCTGCATCTAGCCCTGGACTATGCGGACATGGGAGGACATGGGGCGAGGGGCTAGATGTGGGTGGTGGAGGTAGGGCTGGCCTCGGACTATGCGGACACGAAAGAGACGTGAGGCGGAGGTCAGCCTTGGGTGATGGGTGAAGGGTGATGGAGTAGGTAGTGGGGGTTAGGGCTAGATTAGGGAGGTAAAAAGGTTTATTTTGCTTTATGTGTTATATTAGTAAAAAGGTAATATATATACAAAAAAATAATAATAATAATTTGGTGATGGGGAAAAAATATATATATATTTGTTTGTTTTGTATTATTATTATTATTATTATTATTATTATTATTGTTTTATTAGTCTTATTTGCATTTTCGTTTTATTGACGAGTAGTCAAGTTTTTCTTTTTGGGTTTTACAGCTGAACCAGCTAAGTAAGTTTCATATATTTTTTTTTTTTGCATTTGTATATAGTTTGTATATAGTTTTTATAGGGTATTGGTATGAATGTGAGTATGAGTAAGTATGAGTGAGGCTAGGCCAGCCTCATATATTTAGGCCCCGGCACCCAGGCAGAGGAGAGAGGTCCCATAACAGAGATTCAGGCTTCATGTCAGCAGAGAATCAGTCTTCATGTCATAGCAGAGAATCAGGCTTCACGTCACCCACCACTGGAACAGGCCACTGTCACATATTTAGGCCCAGGCACCCAGGCAGAGGAGAGAGGTCCCATAACAGAGATTCAGGCTTTATGTCAGCAGAGAATCAGTCTTCATGTCATAGCAGAGAATCATGTTTCACGTCACCCAACACTGGAACAGGCCACTGTCAGATATTTTTAGGCCCCGGCACCCAGACAGAGGAGAGGTTCATTCAACTTTGGGTTGCCCCGCAATATAATGGTAAAATGAAAATAAAAATAGGATTGAATGAGGAAGTGCCCTGGAGTACAATAATATATGGTTAAGGGGAGGTAGTTAATGTCTAATCTGCACAAGGGATGGACAGGTCCTGTGGGATCCATGCCTGGTTCATTTTTATGAACGTCAGCTTGTCCACATTGGCTGTAGACAGGCGGCTGCGTTTGTCTGTAATGACGCCCCCTGCCGTGCTGAATACACGTTCAGACAAAACGCTGGCCGCCGGGCAGGCCAGCACCTCCAACGCATAAAAGGTTAGCTCTGGCCACGTGGACAATTTGGAGACCCAGAAGTTGAATGGGGCCGAACCATCAGTCAGTACGTGGAGGAATGTGCACACGTACTGTTCCACCATGTTAGTGAAATGTTGCCTCCTGCTAACACGTTCCGTATCAGGTGAAGGTGCAGTTAGCTGTGGCGTGTTGACAAAACTTTTCCACATCTCTGCCATGCTAACCCTGCCCTCAGAGGAGCTGGCCGTGACACAGCTGCGTTGGCGACCTCTTGCTCCTCCTCTGCCTTCGCCTTGGGCTTCCACTTGTTCCCCTGTGACATTTGGGAATGCTCTCAGTACCGCGTCTACCAATGTGCGCTTGAACTCTGCTGTCGTTGCGCAGGCACTGCAGCATGTAGTCGCTCATGTGTGCCAGGCTGCCCAGAGGTAAGGACAAGCTGTCCTCTGTGGGAGGCGTATCGTCGCCACTACATTTACCCAGTGTGCAGTTAGGGAGATATAGCGTCCCTGGCCGTGCTTACTGGTCCACGTATCTGTGATTAGGTGGACCTTGCAACAGATGGCGTTGCACAGTGCACACTTGATTTTATCGGATACTTGGTTGTGCAGGGAAGGCACGGCTCTCTTGGAGAAGTAGTGGCGGCTGGGAACAACATACTGTGGGACAGCAAGCGACATGAGCTGTTTGAAGCTGTCTGTGTCCACCAGCCTGAATGACAGCATTTTATAGGCCAGTAGTTTAGAAATGCTGGCATTCAGGGCCAGGGATCGAGGGTGGCTAGGTGGGAATTTACGCTTTCTCTCAAATGTTTGTGAGATGGAGAGCTGAACGCTGCCGTGTGACATGGTTGAGATGCTTGGTGACGGAGGTGGTGGTGTTGGTGGTACATCCTCTGTTTGCTGGGCGGCAGGTGCCAACGTTCCTCCAGAGGCGGAGGAAGAGGCCGAGGCGGCAGCAGCAGAAGAGGTAGCAGGGGGAGCCTGAGTGAGGAAACATAAGTGGTTCTGTGTCAGTGCATTCTATGTCTTCCACCGCTGGGGAAGGGCTAGGTGGATGCCCTTGGGAAACCCTGCCAGCAGAGTCTTCAAACAGCATAAGAGACTGCTGCATAACTTGAGGCTCAGACAGTTTCCCTGATATGCATGGGGGTGATGTGACAGACTGATGGGCTTGGTTTTCAGGCGCCATCTGTGCGCTTTCTGCAGAAGACTGGGTGGGAGATAATGTGAACATGCTGGATCCACTGTCGGCCACCCAATTGACTAATGCCTGTACCTGCTCAGGCCTTACCATCCTTAGAACGGCATTGGGCCCCACCAAATATGGCTGTAAATTCTGGCGGCTACTGGGACCTGAGGTAGTTGGTTCACTAGGACGTGTGGCTGTGGCAGAACGGCCACGTCCTCTCCCAGCACCAGAGGGTCCACTAACACCACCACGACCATGTCCACGTCCGCGTCCCTTACTAGATGTTTTTCTCATTGTTACCGTTCACCACAATAAGAAAAAAATTATTTGGCCCAATGTATTGAATTCAAATTCAGGCCTTTTTTTACAGGCACCTAACACTATCTGGCTATCTATTTAGGTACCGTATTACACTAATACAGGCAGAGCAGTAACGACAGATTTAGCTGAATTTAAATTGTAGGCCTAGTATTTAGGCCCTGGATGACAGGTATCCCTTTTACGGACAGAATTAGACTTGGAAATGCACGGTAGCGTGTGAAGTTATTGAGGATGACCCTATCCACACCTTCAATGTAATATACCCTTTTATGGATAGATTTAAACTTGGCCTGATACAGCAGAAAACAATTATTTAGGGAATTGCTAAGTTGGGAATTGTATTCAACCCAGAACAAAAACTGTGCTTCGGCAGACAGCAGACAGTATTACAATTGGCTAGCCACAGCTGAAACACCAGATTTAGGGTACTGCTATTTTGGCAATTGTATTTTACCCCTCAATAAAATAGCAAGCACAGCCAAGCCCCTGATGTAGGATATAGCAAAAAACAACAACACACTATTGATAGTTAAAAATGGACTTGGTGGCAGCTTGTGCTGGCGCACCACAAGACACAAAATGGCCGCCGATCACCCCAGAAAAAAGTAACATAAAAACGCTCTGGGCAGCCTTAAAACAGTGAGCAATTGAATAGCAGAGGTAGTATGATACACAGCTGTATATCGATCACTTCAGTAAATAAATCACTGCCTAATCTCGCCCTAACAGCAGCAGCTGCATCCTATCCCTACACTGATCAGAGCAGAGTGACGTGCGGCGCTACGTGACTCCAGCTTAAATAGAGGCTGGGTCACATGCTGCACTGGCCAATCACAGCCATGCCAATAGTAGCCATGGCTGTGATGGCCTCTTGGGGCAAGTAGTATGACGCTTGTTGATTGGCTGCTTTGCAGCCTTTCAAAAAGCGCCAAGAAAGCGCCGAACACCGAACCCGAACCCAGACTTTTACGAAAATGTTCGGGTCCGTGTCACGGACACCCCAAAATTCGGTACAGTTCGGGTTCGCTCATCCCTAGTCGGGACATCTATAGGGCCCACTATGGATACCGGCCCCCACCAGGGCAAGGTATCCGGACGGGGTCGCTCCTTGTGGGGCAAGCACTCCGTATAGGTAGGCAGGGTCTACTAGCCCCTTCCCTCCTCCTATGGATACATTAGGGACTCTGTTCCTGACCTTGCTTACTACCCAGCAATCCTCTGTACGATCATCCTCAATGCATGGTTTCCAGTGATCACCACCTCAAAGAATTGGAAGTTTCCCATGATGTATTCTTGCCCTGGCACCGTCTGAAAAGACCTACCCATTCATCCATCAACTTCATCTTGGGTGAGAACGTTCCTCTCTTACACTGGTTTTCTTTTCCGTGCTCTTGTTTTTGGCCCACTTGGGCTTGTCCATTATGTGTTTTGTGATTTTCCTTTTTTGTGCCACTTATTCTAAAGCATCTATGATTAAATGTTAAGTTTTATTCCCTTTGGTCGAATTCAGGGGATCAGTCCATTTGCATGGCATAAAAATATACAAACTTTGGGAGAGTAGCTCCAGTTCAAAATTTACGAAGGGAAAGATTCCCGGTACAAAAATCTGGCCGTACACATTGTACAGATGGCAATGTGCAATGCGTACGTGCTATTTCAATCTGCAGGCCACACAGGAACTTTTCTTCAGTTCCAACAGATGGTTATCAAGGCCCTAATTTTTCAAAGACAGGCCGGGGAGGGCCCCAGTACTTCAGGAAATCATGGTGCACTTGTTGTACCAGGGTAATATTTTCCAGATCAAGTCCCCCAGAAAGCAAGGAATGGAAGGACCTAAAAGAGATGCAAGGTGTGTTACAAAAGGGGGATAAGGAAAGACACCATATACCACTGTGAAACCTGCCCTGAAAAACCTGTCCTGTGCATGCAGGAGTGTTTTAAAATCTACCACTCATCCATGGAGTATTAATTAAATTTCATCCATTATGTACCTTATAGTTTTACCACCTTATATCTCTGATTTAGTTTGCTTAGCTTACAGATCCACTTTTCCCCAACGACTACATATTCATTTCTATGAAACACCTATAAGGTCAAAAGTACCCTTTTCCCCTTAAAATGTTCGTACAGGGGTGCTCTTTCCAAAATGGAGTCAACACTTCGGGTTTTTAATTTCTGGGGACCTCAGGAATTTTTTATAAATGCGACATGGCACCTAAAATCCATGTCTGCCAATTCAGGCCTGTCAGCAAAATCCATATTTTACTGTTTGCCTGCTATGCGCTCATACAGCAGCCTACAAGCACGTATGGGGTGTTTTCTGAATGAAGAGAAAATGGGGAACACATACTGGAGTGCATTTTTTCTCAAATGTGTGCTTTGAAATCCTTTAACAAGTGTTTCTGCCTTCTGTGAGACACCTGTTTGCTGAAAAGTACCCTTCCCACCACTTAAAATGTTCGTATGGGACTGCTCTTTCCAAAATGGGGTCACTTCTTGGGGTTTTAAATTTCTGGCGACATCAGGAATTTTTTTAATGCAACATGGCACTTAAAATCCACGTCTGCCAATTCAGGCCTGTCATCAAAATCCATATTTTGCTTTTTGCCTTCTGTGCGCCCATACAGCAGGCTACAAGCACATATGGGGTGTTTTCTAAATGGTGAGAAAATGGAAAACACATACTGGGGTACTTTTTTTATTCCTTTAACCCCTTGTGGAATTTTTTTTTAGGTCTGCTAGTAATTTTATTTTTTCACAAATGTGTGCTTTATAATCATTTAACAAGTGTTTTTGCCTCATGTAAGACACCTGTTTGCTGAAAAGTACAGTATTTTTCGCCCCATAAGACGCACTTCCCCCCCCCCAAAAAATGGGAGGAAAATGCCCCTGCGTCTTATGGGGCGAATGCTGACCAGTTTAACATCGATGGCTGCGATGTGCGAGCGGAGGAGGGACTGGGAGGAGGAGCTGGGGGCCGGCAATTGCGGCGGGGCGGTGCAGTTGCTGTACTATAGCCCCGCCGCTCCAGTGCTGCACAAATATAAAATGTATTATTCAATTAAAAGTTATTAAACATGCCCCCCTCACTCCTAATAGTACCGTATATCCTAATAGCTTCTGTACAATGCCGGCAGGCAGGCCGGGCAGGCGGCAGCGTAACTCCCTGATGTCATGTGCCTGCACCGCCTACTTTATGAATGAAGCAGTCGGCGCAGGCAAGTGACGTCAGTGAGTGACCTGCCGGCATTGTACAGAAGCTATTAGGATATACGGTACTATTAGGAGTGAGGGGGGCATGTTTAATAACTTTTAATTGAATAATACATTTTATATTTGTATACTGGGGGGGGCGGGGGTGGCGGGGGACGACGACAAGGAATCTGTGGATCACATCCGTGGATGGCACAGTTAAGGGGTGGGGGGGTCTGTGGATGGCACATATATAACAGTGCCATCCACAGATCCCCCCTGTAACAGTACCAGCCACAGATCCCCCTGTAACAGTGTCCGTCATCCACAGATCCCCCCATATCAGTGTCCGTCATCCATAGATCCCCCCATATCAGTGTCCGTCATCCACAGATCCCCCATAACAGTGTCCGTCATCCACAGATCCCCCATAACAGTGTCCGTCATCCACAGATCCCCCCAAAATTGTCCGTCATCCACAGATCCCCCCATAAGTGTCCGTCATCCACAGATCCCCCCATAAGTGTCCGTCATCCACAGATCCCCCCATAAGTGTCCATCATCCACAGATCCCCCCATAAGTGTCCGTCATCCACAGATCCCCCCATAAGTGTCCGTCATCCCAGATCCCCCCATAAGTGTCCGTCATCCACAGATTCCCCCATAACAGTGGTTCTTGTCCAATCAGCCTAACAGTCAAAACTATCTCCTAGAAGCCATTAAAGTGTTCTCCACAGAGAGTCTCCCCATCAATACACAGGATATAACCCAGGCATTCAGAGAAATTAATAGAACTTATAAAAAGTACATTAGATCAATCTGGGAAATCACAAGCTTAGAAACCTACCTACAACAAAAAATTGTGTACAGGGGTATGAGAGTTAACATTATTCCCAACTCACATCAGGAAGACGTAGAATTTATTAGAGGTTGGGAGTCATTGCTAACGGAGAACTCACTCCGCATGCAAGCGTACATCTTAGAGCACGAGAAAAAACAGCTACTTAAAGTGGTAGCACAGCTTGAGAAAGAGACCCAAGAAATTCAACAACTAAGATTTTAGCCGGAATTTAGTTCCCTGGAAGTTAAACTACAAAAAAACGTGGAAAGCCTACAAACTGAGGTGAAAGAGAGGAAACACAGGAAGTTCATCAGGGATAAGCGAGACTTCGAGACAGGCCAGGTATATAACAAACCAAATAGTCAGTCACTATATACTGGTAGAACTGAGTACAAACAATATACAGATATTTCTGAATCTGAAGCGTCTGAGTCAGAAGGAAGTCTCCCCCAGATAAACAGGAGAGGCAGAGGTAGATATAGGGGGAAATACCAACAAAGGAGAAATCCACAATCAAAAAATAGTAATCGAGAATGGCAACAGAGCCAATATCGGGTCCAAAACACTCAAGGACCAAATATAAACCCACAAACATCCTCTTATTCATTACAACCTACCTCTGCGTCTAC
The DNA here is from genome assembly GCF_905171765.1 of Bufo bufo. Lineage (NCBI taxonomy): Eukaryota > Metazoa > Chordata > Amphibia > Anura > Bufonidae > Bufo > Bufo bufo. Next base: position 411,544,499 of record NC_053394.1, read on the forward strand.
AACTATGTCGCTTCCACAAACAAATATGCCCCAGCTAGTGGCACCCACTGCCCAGGTTCCTTTTTTAATGACGGGGATACAACTCAGAGACCGAGACAAATGGGGGTACAGTCAGAAAATGTAAACAGAAACACGGCAATGCAGATTATAAATAGGTCCTCCGTAGTGTTAAAACCTGAGCACGAATCATTGATACGGAAGGGACTATCGTACACCCCGACTCCAAAATTTGAGTGTTTTACGTGGGTGAAAGACATTCACCTATTTGCTCGGAAACTAGCTCTACATAAAGAGTTTAAAGACAAAGAGGAACATGGGTATGAGTCGACAAGTGGGGAAAAACAAGCCCTAGAGACCCTAGAAGAACTATCCAGGGAAGGAGCAGGCGAGACAATAAGACCTGTCGCCCCCTTCAGTAAAATGCGACCTAAATCTAGATACACTCCGTCAATAGCTAGATTTGCAAACATTCAGACATTTGTGAACCTTGTAACAGGTGATCTAGAAAAGATAGAAAAGAAGAAAAATGAAATGGGGGAAAACCTGTCTCCTGAAGAAAGAAATGCCATCAGTGAAATTACGGAACGACAGGATCTTACAATAAAACCCTCAGATAAAGGGGGAAATATTGTACTAATGAATACAGAGGAGTATATAGGGATGGTAATGAGACTACTAGGAGATAACACCACCTACAAAAAATTAGACAGCAACCCCACAGAAAGATACAATAAAGACCTGAAAAAAATATTGATGGAAGCAAGAGGGAAAGATCTGATCACAAAAGAAGAGTACAAAATCCTCTATAAACCATATCCAACAATAGCGACTTTTTACGCGTTGCCGAAAATACACAAAAAACGGGAACCAGTACCCGGAAGACCAATCGTTTCAGGGAACAACAATATATGTGAGGGCATAAGTGCCTATGTAGATGCCATTATAAAACCTTTTGTGCAGACTCTCCCCTCATATCTGAAGGATACAAGCGATACAGTTATGAAATTGTGAGAAATTCATGTGAATGACAACACTCTGATAGCAAGCCTAGACGTTGAGGCTCTATATACAAGTATTAATCACGAATTAGGGATCAAGGCAGTAGAATATTATTTAGGCACGAAAGGCACACAATTCCATGAGCACAATAATTTTGTTATCACTTTATTACGGTTTTTACTTACACACAATTATTTTATTTTTAATGGGCAATATTATTTACAGGTTACCGGCACCGCGATGGGGACTGTATGTGCACCTAGTTTTGCCAATTTATTTTTGGGGTGGTGGGAAGACAATCAGGTCTTCATTGATAAGAATGCACATCACACGGAGCATATAATGTATTGGGCTAGATACATAGATGATATTCTGATATTTTGGAATGGCACTATACCACAGTTTGAGACATTCACTAGAGACCTCAACGTGAATGACATCGGCTTGCAATTCACAAATGAGATAAATAAAAAAAGTATTAACTTCCTCGATCTAAAGATCAATATAGAAAATGAGGGTGAAGTGACGACTGAAATATATAGGAAGACCACAGCCAGCAACAATCTCCTTCACTGGGAAAGCTGCCACCCTAAACCTCTAAAAAGAGGCATACCTGTCGCACAATGTCTGAGAGCGAAAAGAAATTGTACAAACGAGACAGCTTTTGAAGAGGAATGCAAGATACTGTATCAGAGATTCCTAGAGAGGGGATATCCTAGGAAGGTGCTCTATAGAGCCTATAATAGGGTCAAGAAGATGGAGAGGGAGAGTTTGTTCAAAAGAAAGGTACCAAAAAACGACAAAACAATAAGATGTATAGGCACTTTCGATTATCAACACCAGAGAATATATGGGATACTTAAAAAGTATTGGCATATATTGACCTCAGATAAAGATCTAAAGGAGGTGCTGCCCAATAACCCATCGGTGACATACAGGAGAGGACAAAATCTAAAAGACATTATGGTTCATAGCCATTTTCAGAAATAAACGTGCACAAAAAAGAACTGGCTATCCACACAGCGGTCATACCCTTGTGGGGGATGCGTTTTTTGTAAATACATGGTACCAAAAAAAGAGTTCATAAACCCACACGATGGCAAAAAGTATACCATCAGAGAGTACATCAATTGTAAAAGTACTGGCGTCGTCTACGCGATACAATGTAGATGTCCAAAAATCTACGTTGGAAAAACGATACAGGAACTGAGGAGGAGGATTTCGAAACATCTAAGTACCCTCAACACTGATGATGACACACCCTTAGTGAGACATATAAATAAATATCACAAGGGAAACCCAGCAGGTCTAGAAATTTGGGGAATACAGAAGGTCAAAATGGGCCCTAGACAAGGAGACGTGGATAATAAACTACAGCAGGAGGAGGCAAAGTGGATTTACCAGCTGAAATCCCTGTCACCAATAGGAATAAATGAAGGATTTACCTTCCAACCTTTCTTATAAAGCAATTTAGCAGTAAAAAGAAAAAAGATAAAAACAATGAACAATAACAGATCTAAAGTATTTCCAGCTTATTAACAATAAGGCTATGTAGATAGACTAAGTAGAGGGGCAAAAGAAGGTCATCCGAGTGAATAGACAAGGCGTATATACGTATAAATAATAAAATAAAAGTGAAAAATCCAAACTTTGAAAAAAAAGAAATAAAAAAAAAAAGTAAATTTTTCAAAAAATAAAAAAATTATCAACAATAGGACAATACTTACCACACAAACGGATGAAGGGGTCCAGACCGTGGGGAGGCTCATCCTGGAGGTTCATTTTGAAGTGGGGGGAGTTGTTGGAGATGAAAGTATAGATGAGGGTTTACAGCCCTAAAAAAATATAAAATGTGCTTTGGATATGAGTAGTTAGTGAAACGAAAATAAAAAATAAAATATTATACTCTTTAAATGAAATATCTAAAAATCAGACACCAAAATAAGTCCATTACCTCCCCCTATTCCCTTCCCCCCCCCCCTGTTTATTCAAGGAAACTAATCCCAACCTTGATGAGCGTATATAGGCATAGATATAGGTATACATATACATATGTATACCATGAGAATTAAATAGTAACCCTAAGGTTCCAGAGGTCAGAGAGCTGGTTTAAAAAGAAAGAAAAAGAAAAAATAAGATGTCCAATTTACTAATAGACTCAATAAACAAAAATATATATATAATTTAAACACCCCCTATAAGGAGAAGAATGCTAAACATCAAGGAAATGAAAGTGAAATGTAACTCCGGCGTCAAGGATGATGTATACACATCGTGTATATGAGCAAATATGTATACACCATGAGATATGTCATGAGGGAAAGATAATCCTGAGTTATGACATCCAAACTGAGACCCATTTAGAAAAAGAAGGACTAACTGGAGATAAAACCCAAACCTGTAAGATCTAATTAGGAAGAATGGGGTCATATGAAGGCTTTGGCAATAAATGTATTAATATAGCACTGAAGATAAGTGCTGGATAGAAATTGAATACAGTACCAGCAGGAAGAATGAAGGACCACAGAAATGATGAAAGGCCAGGGTAATCCAGCTAAGAGTCCGCGCCTGCGTCGACAACGCAATAGTATAGAAGCGAACTGATAAAGCCTAAGTCCGCAAGCATGCGCGGATCGGGAAGGTAGAAAATCCAATGACAGAAATGTACAAGTCCTCGCGCATGCGCGAGAATAGCAGAGGTCTCGCGGTGACGCAGTGAGGGATGATCATAGTGACGTGACATGCAAATGCAAGTCACGATCACATGACGGACCGGAGCCAATTGAAAAAGAGGGCGTGAATAAATCATAATGCAGAGTAGTACGATCCTAGTGACGTGATGCGTACATGTGAGTCACCAGCACATGACGGACTGGAGCCAATCAAAAAAGAGAGTGTGAATAAAGGAAACATACGGTTATGACGTACCAGCAAGGGATTGGAGGCTGAAAACATGTGACCTAAAGCGAGCCTTCAAAGGCTGGACCCCGCCCCCAACACTCACACCTGCATCATCCCCTGAAGACGCTGTGTAACAGCGAAACATGTCGGGATGCAGGGTGTGTGAGAGCTAGTTTTTAGGCAGTGATATGCGGGAGAAGCTCTAATAACAGTGCTAATAAAGATACCTCTATAGCAGCAGCGAACCATAGGGCCTAGACCTGAATAGATGCAGTCAGCATAGAAGGCAGTGGCTATAAGGAGTGTATAGGAGATGGAGAGAGACTGATATGAAGCGAGAGGAGGAGGAACGCATCATCAAGAGAAATAATAGGTGTAACTACCAGTGCATATGCACAATACATGTCCCTATATAGAAAGGGAATGGTAATAGATAATAGATTGTGACGCTCCTCAAACATACCGTCTCCCTAGAGAGGGTAATATATAACATAACAACTTTCCCTCACCCTCCCTCCCCTCCCCCTGCCCTCCCCCCCTGTTCTTAATAGTCGTTACACACGAATAAAAGGAAAAAAGAGCCACATATTAAGAAGGTTGCAGAAATTGCTATTTACTACTATAAGAATATATATCACTAAGAGCAAAGAATATAGAGCCATTCCGCATCACTGATATTTTTAAAAACGTCTTTAGCATAGTAACAATATGAATAATTGATTAAAAGGTCAGAATTTATTAGAATAATAAAATAAAAGTGAAGTTTTAAAAAGAAAAAACAGTACTTGATCCAAGAATGTAAATAGGTCCTTAGGGACCACCAGCTAGCAAATGTACAGTTGCAGTGTCGCTCCACAAGCGGTGGGAGAGCATGTCAGGCCTTTATCCACCACACCCTCTCCCACCGCCTGTAGAGCGACAGTTGCAGTGTCGCTCCACAAGCGGTGGGAGAGAATGTCAGGCCTTTATCCACCACACCCTCTCCCACCGCCTGTAGAGCGACAGTTGCAGTGTCGCTCCACAAGCGGTGGGAGAGCATGTCAGGCCTTTATCCACCACACCCTCTCCCACCGCCTGTGGAGTGACAGTTGCAGTGTCGCTCCACAAGCGGTGGGAGAGCATGTCAGGCCTTTATCCACCACACCCTCTCCCACCGCCTGTAGAGCGACAGTTGCAGTGTCGCTCCACAAGCGGTGGGAGAGCATGTCAGGCCTTTATCCACCACACCCTCTCCCACCGCCTGTAGAGCGACAGTTGCAGTGTCGCTCCACAAGCGGTGGGAGAGCATGTCAGGCCTTTATTTTTAGATAAGTAAAAAAAAACACAAGGACACATAAAAACTTTTAAAATAACTTTTACTGAATTTTATAAAATAAAAATATATATAAATAAAACAATATTAATATAAAATTTCAAACAAAAAAAATTACAAATCCTGGTATTGAGGATTTGGAGGAGGAGGTTGGGGGGTGGAAGGCAGTGCACGGCTTGATCCCTCTCCACCTTCGTAAGTTCTGGTGGAGACTGAAATGTGCGATGTGGGAGGAGAGACAGCGGGAGTATGCAAACGGGATGGGGGATTGTGTGAAGGAGTTGTCCGAGCCAGCGAAGAAGGAGTGGTGAAAGTTGATTGTTGAAAATAGTTAGGAGGAGAGAGAGAACAGTGTTGAAAAGGCTCGGGGGTTGTAGAATGGGGAGGTGGTTGAGGTGGACGGGTTGGAGTTTGCGGAGGTTAGAAGGGGTGAGGAGGTTGGAAGGGGTGAGGAGGTTGGAAGTGGTGAGGAGGTTGTGGTGGGGGATAGGAATGGGAGGGGGGATAGGAATGGGAGGGGGGATAGGTTGGTGGTTGGGGGACGGAAGTTGTGCGGTGTCTCAAATCCCACACCGCATCCTCCACCCTACGTCTCAACTCCAACACCTGGTCGGGCGTGAAGTCCGCCACCAGCTGATTAACTGACAGCCAATAGGGTTGTAGCGGGCCCAGCAGAGAAAACTGCGCCACACACTCCCGCTGACTTCTCTGCTCGGCCTCCAAGGCTACAATCCTATTGCTGTAACCACACAAGGTCTCATACAAGAGCCTTGTGAGGTCTTCATAATCAGCTTGGCGGCTTCTACCGGCCCTCTGGCGACGCATCAACGCCTCAAAAAGTGGCGCCATAACGGCCATTGTTGCGTCACCAGAGGGCACCAGTAGAGGACGATTTGGGTCCTGACCAGGTGCTGGAACAGGTGGAGAGGGATCCGCGGGTGGCAGCTCAGCAGGGACCGCCTCTTGATGACCTTCACAAGGAGGTTCTGGCGCCCGAGTACTGCTAGTTGTTCTGTAAAAAAAACAAAAAAAGAAAAATTTGCATGTTTTTAAAATTGATTTAAACATTTTACCATTTTTTTAGGGATTTTTTTACTTACCTTCGCAGCTCTAGGGTTCTACGTAGGAACCCTAGGGCAGCCGCATAGCGGTACGGCTGCCGGCGGGTTCCGCCAGACCCACTCGGGCGATTGACCTCCTCATTGTAATCTTTTTTGTAGCGGTCCCTTATTGAGCGCCATCGCACCATGACTGCCGTCTCTGAAAAATATAAAAATAAACATTACTCTCAAATTACTGGCATTTACCAAACTGCAGCCCTACTGCTGTTGCAAAACTACTACTCCCAACATGCCTGGATAGGGCATGCTGGGAGTTGTAGTTTTGCAACAGCTGGAGGGCCGCAGTTTGGATATGACAGAACTAATCAATTTAAAAAATTTAAGGATACTTACTGCAATCTTCCTGTTTGCCTTCACTGAGGTCGTCCCAATCAGTCAGCATTTTGCCGCAAATCTCCATCCACAGACTCCGGGTCAGGTGATGGTCTGCATGGCGGCGGTCGGTATGGTCCCAGAGTGGGACGCGTTCCTCCACCAGATGGATGAGGAGTTCATTGTCTATATAGAAACCGGATAATTCCTCCTCATCCGTTCTGGCAGAGGCCCTTGAACCCTAAAAAAATTAGAAAATTTATTAATTTTAAAAAATAATTTAATAATTTACACATATGATATAACAAGATTCAATACTGAGAAATACTCACACGTCCCCGACCGCCGCGTGCTCCCCGGCGCCTTGTGGGTGGTTGCTGACGACCTCTTGAGGCAACAGTAGGATTAGACTAAAATAAAAGAATATCAATTTAATAACCATAAATTATAAGAATTATGAAAAAACACAATACATCTTTTTTTTTTTTTATTACCGATTCATGGTGTCCACCCCCGACTTCCTCCTCTTCCGCTGTCGGAGCTGGGCCGGAATACCTCTCCTCCGTTGACGATTGCTGTAAAAGAAAAAAATAATAATATTTTGGACATGGATGGGATAATAAAATAAAACTTTAAAACATGACATACCGTTTCCAAGCGAACTCGTCGCCTTGGAGGAGAGTTCCCGGACTCACTTGAATAGCCTATTGAAACAATTAAAAATAATTTAACAATTGATTTTGAATCATTATAAAAAATCCATCAAAAAAGATACTTACTGGACATTTATTTTTTGATGGATTTTTGTATTAAGTTCAGGTCTTTCTCCCAAAAAATTTAACCTAAAAGAAAAATGAGAACAAAAAGATGAAAGTTTTAACACATTAATATTAAACAACAGTACCACCTTACTACCACCCCCAACATCCACCATGCAGTCACCCCAGCCAGCTGCTGTACCAAAGAAAAAGCACTTGGGACTGAAGCTAGGGGGACTGCACGGTGGGTGCTGGGGGCAGCATTCCCCAGGGGACTACCACCCCCAGCACCCAGCATGCAGTCACCCCAGCACCCAGTCACCCCAGCACCCAGCATGCAGTCACCCCAGCACCCAGCATGCAGTCACCCCAGCATGCAGTCACCCCAGCACCCAGCATGCAGTCACCCCAGCATGCAGTCACCCCAGCACCCAGCATGAGGTCACCCCAGCACCCACCATGCAGTCACCCCAGCCAGCTGCAGTCCCAAAGAAAAAGCACTTGGGACTGAAGCTGGGGTGACTGCATGCTGGGTGCTGGGGTGACTGCATGCTGGGTGCTGGGGTGACTGCATGCTGGGTGCTGGGGTGGCTGGGTGCTGGGGTGACTGCATGCTGGGGTGACTGCATGCTGGGTGCTGGGGTGACTGCATGCTGGGGTGACTGCATGCTGGGTGCTGGGGTGACTGCATGCTGGGTGCTGGGGTGACTGGGTGCTGGGGTGGCTGGGTGCTGGGGTGACTGCATGCTGGGGTGACTGCATGCTGGGTGCTGGGGTGACTGCATGCTGGGTGCTGGGGTGACTGCATGCTGGGTGCTGGGGTGACTGGGTGCTGGGGTGACTGCATGCTGGGTGCTGGGGTGACTGCATGCTGGGTGCTGGGGGCAGCATTCCCCAGGTGACTACTACCCCCAACATCCACCATGCAGTCACCCCAGCCAGCTGCAGTCCCAAAGAAAAAGCACTTGGGACTGAAGCTGGGGTGACTGCATGCTGGGTGCTGGGGTGACTGGGTGCTGGGTGCTGGGGGAAGCATTCCCCAGGTGACTACTACCCCCAACATCCACCATGCAGTCACCCCAGCCAGCTGAAGTCCCAAAGAAAAAGCACTTGGGACTGAAGCTGGGAGACTGCATGCTGGGTGCTGGGGTGACTGGGTGCTGGGGTGACTGCATGCTGGGTGCTGGGGGCAGCATTCCCCAGGTGACTACTACCCCCAACATCCACCATGCAGTCACCCCAGCCAGCTGCAGTCCCAAAGAAAAAGCACTTGGGACTGAAGCTGGGGTGACTGCATGCTGGGTGCTGGGGTGACTGGGTGCTGGGGTGACTGCATGCTGGGTGCTGGGGGCAGCATTCCCCAGGTGACTACTACCCCCAACATCCACCATGCAGTCACCCCAGCCAGCTGCAGTCCCAAAGAAAAAGCACTTGGGACTGAAGCTGGGGTGACTGCATGCTGGTTGCTGGGGGCAGCATTCCCCTGGAGACTACTACCCCCGAAATTCATTTGCTGCCTCCTACATGCATCTACTATGTCTAGGACATAGTAGATGCATGTAGTCGATGTATTTAAAAAACAAAACACACACTGAATACTCACCTCCAGTAGCTGAAGAGACGACCTGTCCTCGACCTCTCCCGCACGGGTTGTCTGTGCAAGTTCGCGCCAGCCAAGACCTTCCTACTTCCGGATCCGTTGTTGCGTCGTTTCAACTGAAGATTTTAGGACGGATCCGGATCAATGCCTTTCAATGGGGTATTATTCTGGATCCGTCGATGCGGCAAGTGTTCCGGATTTTTGGCCGGAGCAAAAAGCGCAGCAAAAAACGTTCCGTTCCGGAACTGAAGACATCCTGATGCATCCTGAACGGATTTCTCTCCATTCAGAATGCATTAGGATAATCCTGATCAGGATTCTTCCGGCATAGAGCCCCGACGACGGAACTCTATGCCGGAAGACAATAACGCAAGTGTGAAAGAGCCCTTAGTTCCATTATTTTTAAAAATTTTAAACATCAAATGTGTCTGAAAAAAAAAAAAAGTCAACAATTGACGAGTCAGCAAAGAAATAACTAGCATGAATCTGATATAGTGTCCGTTTGTTAAACTGGACATGTCGGAGCATAGCTTTGTCAATAAAGACATCAACATGTGATGCAATGAGTAGAATCACTCACAAAATGGTGACATGGCTTCAAGATTATTATACTGTCAGCAGTTAATTTTGAAAGATTAAAATCTGGTATTATATTACACTAGCATGTGAAAATAATCATTATATAATTGTCAAGAAGTAAGATTACATATAAATGTATATATCTATATATACATGTGGCAATAACGCTCCATTACCAAAACCGGATTACCACACGGATGAGTATAACGCCAGTAACACCCAACCATGTAGAGAGGTCAACACGGAAGCCAGGCATCCTTTCCAGGACAACCGACAACACCATGTTAGAACCTAAGTCCGTATTTAAATAATAAATAAAATAAAAAACTTTTATTAGGTTTATCAATCAGTCTTGTACAATGTTAAGTGCACAAAACCTTTTGAAAATGGAAGCCCACATGCGGTCCCCACCTTGCTAAAGTAAGAACCACAACATGGACGCCAAAAAACCAATTAAAGCAAAATTAAAATTTTTAAAATAAAATAAAACAAAATAAATTATTTTGGTGAATGAAGCGTAAAACTGCATGAATTTATTAAACAAAAACGTTTTTATTCAATATTTATTCAAATTGAATTCTTGACAATATATGATGAATAGTGCACATTCGCAAATATTAAACATGAACACCATTTTATGAAAATAATAATACTCAATACTTGTCATATTACAAGGGCTAATAAGTGCTCCATGCTAGTTCTCCTTTTTTTTTTTTTATTCTTTATATTTTTATTTTGAAAGTACATAAAGTTAATACATAGACCAATTTAAAACAAATCAGTGTATATAATAAAACAATCATACATATCCTTATATCCCTCCCCCCCCCATTGGCTGTCGTTCCCCTCAATTCTTCAGATACAACAAAACAGTAAATACATTAGAGATATCTACGTGGCTCTGCGTGCTACTCTCCGCTTCCTTTCCATATCCTCATAAATTTTAATTTGTTGAAGGTATAGATCCCACTCCCTTGAAGAGGGCTGGGAGGCAGAGCCCCAGTACTTCACCAATATAGCTTTCGCCACCATCAAACCCCTCATCCAAATCCGTCTAACCTGGGGGGGGGGACTTCTGTTTCCGAACCATAATCTCCTAAGATCACTATTAAGATCCCCGGGTTATATTTCATTGAAGATTCTTTTTGTAGAGCAGAGAAAACCTCATCCCAATATTTTCTTATTTTATTGCAACTCCAGAGCAAATGGACATAGTTCGCATTAACATATCCACATTTAGGGCAACAGCAGTCCCGGCCCCTATTTTGGGGAAATTTTCCTTGAATTTGGGGCGTATAATACAACCTATGGAGGATCTTGAATTGAATTAGTCTATGTGCACTGGAAACTGTCGCCCTTCTCACGTTCCTGTAAATAGTAGACCAATGTAAAGGGGGGCAATTCAACTCTTGGTCCCATCTACTTGGGCTTTTAAAAGGCGTTACAGCTGCCAGTGCCACTCGGAGTTTAGAGTATAATCTAGATATTTTCACCTTCTCATCCTTCTGGGCATAACAGTAATAAAAAAATATATTCTCTCGTGGAAAATACGGCCCCTATTCCTAGAGGCTTCAAATAAGTGTTTCAAACGTGCATACATAAATACATCTAATGGTGAACAATGATTAAATCCAAGTTCCGAAAGTGATTTAAATTGACCTAAGTAAAAAAGGTGAGACACCGTATAGATGCCATTTCGTGTCCAGTAACCAAAATCTGTAATTTTGAAGAACTCCTCCAGCGCCCCGTTCCCCCACAGAGGAGTGAAACCAAACGGACCGGAGACTTTAAGGATCTCCTTCAGCCTGTTCCACACCCTCTGCAGTGTGCAAGGGACCAGCAAGGACCTCCTCATTCCCATAGTACCAGTTTCCAAACATACAAAAATGTTCTCTATTGGTGTGTCAATAACTTTATTCAGATATCGTGATAGTAAACTTTCTTTCCAATGACAACAGCGCTGAATCTGTGCACAAAAATAATAACCTTGAAAAAAGGGTAGTGACAGCCCACCATCTGCCTCCGACAACCATAGATATCTTTGCTTTATACGCACCCTCTTCCTACCCCAAATTAGGTCGTTAATCAGAGTCTCCAACCTTTAAATGATCTCGACAAAAAAATTCCACAGTTAGATTTTAATAATTTACTATATTTCAGACACATTACTTGGCAGCATTAGGCCAGACAGTAGCAGTAAAATAGTAACGCAACAGTAGAAGGCATACAAATCAAAGGCCCAAACAATAAAGGATAACTACTGAAACTACCATTAAAATAGAAAAATCTGTTGTCTAAAGGCCACACATAGCTAAACTAAACTCTGCAGGAACAGGGCAGACAAAAGCAGGTAAATGTAAACACCATAGTAAAAGGTCTACACCAAGTTCGCCTAACCCTGCAGGACAGGCAGCATCATAATTTAATGTTAAAATTTGAGAATAAAGAGTAATTATAACTACATGTTCAGGACAGACAGATTCAGCATCAACAAGGTCTACACATAACTTGGCACAACTCAGTAGGAAATGCATAATCAGCATTTAAATCTAATGATTCAATAGCAAATTCAATAGCAGCATCAACAGGATGGAAGATGGAAAATGTCTAGTATAAGGCCTAAACATAGCTCTGACTAACTTATCAGGACAGACAGCAGCACGTTCAAAGTTGGCAGCAGCAACGTGTACTCCTGAATGGGAAAACAACAGGCCATGGTAAGCCCATAAATAAAATATGACATGTCAGACAGCATAACGTTCAAAGTTGGCAGCAGCAATGTGTACTCCTGAATGGGAAACCAACAGGCCATGTTAAGCCCATAAATAAAATATGACATGTCAGACAGCAGCACGTTCAAAGTTGGCAGCAGCAATGTGTACTCCTGAATGGGAAACCAACAGGCCATGGTGAGCCCATAAATAAAATATGACATGTCAGACAGCAGCACGTTCAAAGTTGGCAGCAGCAATGTGTACTACTGAATGGGAAACCAACAGGCCATGGTAAGCCCATAAATAAAATATGACATGTCAGACAGCAGCACGTTCAAAGTTGGCAGCAGCAATGTGTACTCCTGAATGGGAAACCAACAGGCCATCGTAAGCCCATAACTTAAAAAAATGCAACTCTGACAGCAGCAGGTATTCAGTGTGCTGAGGAAATGCGATGACATGCATAATAATTAAAAAATTTGGCATTCTAGAATGATTATTTTGATTATATTAAGATTTTGCTTCCACACCAAAAATTATTGATAAATTAAGTAGACACGACGCATGCATCAGTAGTCAACAATTTATTCTTTAAAGCATATTGAGTCAGTATCAGAACACAGCGGCTACACAGCCAGCCTAACCGTGTGATGATTCCTACACGCCAGAGGGCACTAGTAGTGGTGGTGTTTATCAGCGGCTATCTCATCCTCCTTTTGTCTGTGAGAAGTAATGGGTACGGCCGCTCTCCACACCCATACATGATCTTCACCGCACACACGCTGTGCTCCAGGCCCATGACAGGACCTATCCATCCTGTGCCCGTATGAGCACAGAAGGCACTGATGAGGCAGCTCTCCTGGGCCAGGGTCTTGAAGTGTCCCCTGCTCATGTGCCTGGATTAGTTCACCTTCTCATTATCGAAGACTCAGCTGCGTTCCCCTGGCTGCTGTGGGTGGCAAAGGCGTTTGGGTTCAATGCGCTTCCTGGATGAACTATTGCAAGTCATAGTGCAGAATAAGACTTTAAATGCGAGGCTTGTCTACAACCCGGGGAGGGGGCGGTGAGTTCTAAGAGCCGGTGGCAGACTGCATTTTGGAGTCTCTTGCAAAGGCAATATGTTTAATGGAGTAAAATCGAACTACAATGAAACTTTCACCGCATTACAAATACAGCTGTGCCTAATTTCTTAGGTACTTTTATTGTAAATTATTATTCCTTTCAGTTCAAGAAAAACATACATTAATTTTGTCCTCTATAATGCTGATGTCTCAAGGGGGAGAAATTTTTAAGGCTTCCGTTTAGAGATGGGTTAGAGAAATATATTATAGCAGTACACACCACCGTCATATCTCTATCTACCCCATCTCTACAGGGAAGATCGGCATCATTCTACTCCTCCATACTTGAAAATTTTATAGGACATGATTCATGTATGTTTATCTTGAGTGGAAAGGAATAATAGTTGATATTAAAATGTAAAAAAAAAAGATAAACTACAAGCCGGATTCCAAAAAAGTTGGGACACTAAACAAATTGTGAATAAAAACTGAATGCAATGATGTGGAGATGGCAAATGTCAATATTTTATTTGTAATAGAACGTAGATGACAGATCAAACGTTTAATCCGAGTAAATGTATCATTTTAAAGGAAAAATAAGTTGATTCCAATTTTCACGGTGTCAACAAATCCCCAAAAAGTTAGGACAAGTAGCAATAAGAGGCTGGAAAAAGTAAATTTGAGCATAACGAAGAGCTGGAAGACCAATTAACACTAATTAGGTCAATTGGCAACATGATTGGGTATAAAAAGAGCTTCTCAGAGTGGCAGTGTCTCTCAGAAGCCAAGATGGGTAGAGGAACACCAATTCCCACAATGTTGCGCAGAAAGATAGTGGAGCAATATCAGAAAGGTGTTACCCAGCGAAAAATTGCAAAGACTTTGCATCTATCATCATCAACTGTGCATAACATCATCCGAAGATTCAGAGAATCTGGAACAATCTCTGTGCGTAAGGGTCAAGGCCGTAAAACCTTACTGGATGCCCGTGATCTCTGGGCCCTTAAACGACACTGCACCACAAACAGGAATGCTACTGTAAAGGAAATCACAGAATGGGCTCAGGAATACTTCCAGAAACCATTGTCAGTGAACACAATCCACCGTGCCATCCGCCGTTGCCAGCTGAAACTCTACAGTGCAAAGAAGAAGCCATTTCTAAGCAAGATCCACAAGCTCAGGCGTTTTCACTGGGCCAGGGATCATTTTAAATGGAGTGTGGCAAAATGGAAGACTGTTCTTTGGTCAGACGAGTCACGATTCAAAGTTCTTTTTGGAAATCTGGGACGCCATGTCATCCGGACCAAAGAGGACAAGGACAACCCAAGTTGTTATCAACGCTCAGTTCAGAAGCCTGCATCTCTGATGGTATGGGGTTGCATGAGTGCGTGTGGCATGGGCAGCTTGCATGTCTGGAAAGGCACCATCAATGCAGAAAAATATATTCAGGTTCTAGAACAACATATGCTCCCATCCAGACGTCATCTCTTTCAGGGAAGACCCTGCATTTTTCAACAAGATAATGCCAGACCACATTCTGCATCAATCACAACATCATGGCTGCGTAGGAGAAGGATCCGGGTACTGAAATGGCCAGTCTGCAGTCCAGATCTTTCACCTATAGAGAACATTTGGTGCATCATAAAGAGGAAGGTGCAACAAAGAAGGCCCAAGACGATTGAACAGTTAGAGGCCTGTATTAGACAAGAATGGGAGAGCATTCCTATTTCTAAACTTGAGAAACTGGTCTCCTCAGTCCCCAGACGTCTGTTGAGTGTTGTAAGAAGAAGGGGAGATGCCACACAGTGGTGAAAATGGCCTTGTCCCAACTTTTTGGGGATTTGTTGACACCATGAAATTATGATTCAACATATTTTTCCCTTAAAATGGTACATTTTCTCAGTTTAAACTTTTCTTCCGTGAATTATGTTCTATTCTGAATAAAATATTAGAAGTTGGCACCTCCACATCATTGCATTCAGTTTTTATTCACGATTTGTATAGTGTCCCAACTTTTTTGGAATCCGGTTTGTAATTCAATCGTAATGCGCGGTATGTTTTACGGCAGTTTTATGTTACTCTATTAAACATTGTTCCTTCTAATGACAATCAAAAATTCACTCTGCAGAATGACAGAGAAGGTGACTGACTTTCCCTGTCATCACCTTAAATGCCTCTTTCCCACGGGCGTGTGCTCCCCCTTGTCGTTCTGCGGCCCACAAAATGCAGTCCGCAGTACACGAGCCCAGTACGTGGGGCAGCCCCAGCGGATCGCAGACCAATTCACTTAAATCGGTACGCGATCTGGCCGTTACGCAAAAAGATAGCACATGATCTATATTTTAGCAGAATGGAATTCCTGGACGAAAACACAGGGAAAAATACCATAGTGCTTCCGTAGGGTTCTGTTCCGCATCTGCAAATTTGAAGACACATTGAAGTTAATGTTGTGATTTTTTTGCAACTGGCAGCAGGATAATTACCTCTCAGGATGCCAAGGTGCCGAGGTGCCACGAGAGACACAACTTCCTCGGCATCCTGAGAGGTAATTATCCTGCTGCCAGTTGCAAAAAAATCACAGCATTAACTTCAATGTGTCTTCAAATTTGCAGATGCGGAACAGAACCCTACGGGAGCACTATGGTATTTTTCCCTGTGTTTTCGTCCAGGAAGCCTCGCATTTAATTAGTTTATCTTTGATGCGGAATGACCACAGAACGGCAGCTGTGTATTTCTGTTCCACAAATGCGTTCAGCAATACGGAAAATGGGGCACACACGACAGTGGTAAACAGGCGTAACTTTATTTGTCTGCCACTGGCTGTTTGAACCCCCCCCCCCCCCCCCCCCTTTCCCGGGTTGTAGACAAGCCTCACATTTTAAGTCTTATTCTGCACCATGACGTGCAATAGTTCATCCAGGATGCGCATTGAACCCAAACGCCTGTGACACCCACAGCAGCCAGGGGAACGCAGCTGAGTCTTCGATGATGAGAAGGTGAACTAATCCAGGCGCATGAGCAGGGGACACTTCAAGACCCTGGCCCAGGAGAGCTGCCTCATTAGTGCCTTCTGTGCTCATACGGGCACAGGATGAATAGGTCCTGTCGTGGGCCTGGAGCACAGCGTGTGTGCGGTGAAGATCATGTATGGGTGTGGAGAGCGGCCATACCCATTACTTCTCACAGACAAAAGGAGGATGAGATAGCCGCTGATAAACACCACCACTACTAGTGCCCTCTGGCGTGTAGGAATCATCACACGGTTAGGCTGGCTGTGTAGCCGCAGTGTTCTGATACTGACTCAATATGCTTTAACCACCTCAGCTCCCCTACCTTAAACACCCTTAATGACCAGGCCACTTTTTACACTTCTGCACTACACTACTTTCACCGTTTATTTCTCGGTCATGCAACTTACCACCCAAATGAATTTTACCTCTTTTTCTTCTCACTAATAGAGCTTTAATTTGGTGGTATTTCATTGCTGCTGACATTTTTACTTTTTTTGTTATTAATCGAAATTTAAAAATTTTTTTGCAAAAAAATGACATTTTTCACTTTCAGTTGTAAAATTTTGCAAAAAAAACGACATCCAGATATAAATTTTTCTCAAAATTTATTGTTCTACATGTCTTTGATAAAAAAAGAATGTTTGGGTAAAAAAAAAAAATGGTTTGGGTAAAAGTTATAGCGTTTACCAACTATGGTACAAAAATGTGAATTTCCGCTTTTTGAAGCAGCTCTGACTTTCTGAGCACCTGTCATGTTTCCTGAGGTTCTACAATGGGCAGACAGTAGAAACACCCCACAAATGACCCCATTTCAGAAAGAAGACACCCTAAGGTATTCCCTGATGGGCATAGTCAGTTCATATAACTTTTTATTTTTTGTCACAAGTTAGCGGAAAATGATGATTTTTTATATATTTTTGGTCTTACAGAGTCTCATATTCCACTAACTTTTGACAAAAAATAGAAACTTCCATGAACTCACTATGCCCATCACGAAATACCTTTGGGTGTCTTCTTTCCAAAATGGGGTCACTTGTGGGGTAGTTATACTGCCCTGACATTCTAGGGGCCCTAATGTGTGGTAAGTAGTTTGAAATCAAAATGTGTAAAAAATGACCTAGGCTGCAAAAAAGTGTCACACATCTGGTATTGCCGTACTCAGGAGAAGTTGGGCAATGTGTTTTGGGGTGTCATTTTACATATACCCATGCTGGGTGAGATAAATATCTTGGTCAATTGCCAACTTTGTATACAAAAATGGGAAAAGTTGACTTTTGCCAAGATATTTCTCTCACCCAGCATGGGTATATGTAAAATGACACCCCAAAACACATTCCCCAACTTCTCCTGAGTACGGCAATACCAGATGTGTGACACTTTTTTGCAGCCTAGGTGGGCAAAGCGGCCCACATTCCAAAAAGCACCTTTCGGATTTCACCGGCCATTTTTTACAGATTTTGATTTCAAACTACTTTGCACGCATTTGGTCCCCTAAAATGCCAGAGCAGTATAACTACCCCACAAGTGACCCCATTTTAGAAAGAAGACACCCCAAGGTATTTCGTGATGGGCATAGTGAGTTCATGGAAGTTTTTATTTTTTGTCACAAGTTAGTGGAATATGAGACTTTGTAAGAAAAAAAAATAAAAAATCATCATTTTCTGCTAACTTGTGACAAAAAATAAAAAATTCTAGGAACTCGCCATGCCCCTCACGGAATACCTTGGGGTGTCTTCTTTCCAAAATGGGGTCACTTGTGGGGTAGTTATACTGCCCTGGCATTCTAGGGGCCCTAATGTGTGGTAAGTAGTTTGAAATCAAAATGTGTAAAAAATGACCTGTGAAATCCTAAAGGTGCTCTTTGGAATGTGGGCCCCTTTGCCCACCTAGGCTGCAAAAAAGTGTCACACATGTGGTATTTCCGTACTTAGGAGAAGTTGGGCAATATGATTTGGGGTGTCATTTTACATATACCTATGCTGGGTGAGATAAATATCTTGGTCAAATGCCAACTTTGTTTAAAAAAATGGGAAAAGTTGTCTTTTGCCGAGATATTTCTCTCACCCAGAATGGGTATATGTAAAATGACACCCCAAAACACATTCCCCAACTTCTCCTGAGTACGGTGATACCAGATGTGTGACACTTTTTTGCAGCCTAGATGCGCAAAGGGGCCCACATTCCTTTTAGGAGGGCATTTTTAGACATTTGGATCCCAGACTTCTTCTCACGCTTTAGGGCCCCTAAAATGCCAGGGCAGTATAAATACCCTACATGTGACCCCATTTTGGAAAGAAGACACCCCAAGGTATTCAATGAGGGGCATGGCGAGTTCATAAAATTATTTTTTTTTGCCACAAGTTAGCGGAAATTGATTTTTTATTTTTTTTCTCACAAAGTCTCCCTTTCCGCTAACTTGGGACAAAAATTTCAATCTTTCATGGACTCAATATGCCTTTCAGAGAATACCTTGGGGTGTCAACTTTCCGAAATGGGGTCACATGTGGGGTATTTATACTGCCCTGGCATTTTAGGGGCCCTAAAGCGTGAGAAGAAGTCTGGAATATAAATGTCTAAAAAAATTTATGCATTTGGATTCCGTGAGGGGTATGGTGTGTTCATGTGAGATTTTATTTTTTGACACAAGTTAGTGGAATATGAGACTTTGTAAGAAAAAAAAATAAAAAATTTCCGCTAACTTGGGCCAAAAAAATGTCTGAATGGAGCCTTACAGGGGGGTGATCAATGACAGGGGGGTGATCAGGGAGTCTATATGGGGTGATCACCCCCCTGTCACTGATCACCCCCCTGTAAGGCTCCATTCAGATGTCCATACGTGTTTTGCGGATCCGATCCATGTATCCGTGGATCCGTAAAAAACATACGGACGTCTGAATGGAGCCTTACAGGGGGGTGATCAATGACAGGGGGGTGATCACCCCATATAGACTCCCTGATCACCCCCCTGTCATTGATCACCCCCCTGTAAGGCTCCATTCAGATGTCCGTTTGTGTTTTGCGGATCCGATCCATGTATCCGTGGATCCGTAAAAAACATACAGACGTCTGAATGGAGCCTTACAGGGGGGTGATCAATGACAGGGGGGTGATCAGTGACAGGGGGGTGATCAGGGAGTCTATATGGGGTGATCACCCCCCTGTAAGGCTCCAGTCAGACATCTGTATGTGTTTTGCGGATCCAATCCATGTATCCGTGGATCTGTAAAAAACATATGGACGTCTGAATGGAGCCTTACAGGGGGGTGATCAATGACAGGGGGGTGATCAATGACAGGGGGGTGATCAGGGAGTCTATATGGGGTGATCACCCCCCCTGTCATTGATCACCCCCCTGTAAGGCTCCATTCAGATGTCCGTATGTGTTTTGCGGATCCGATCCGTGGATCCGTAAAAAACATACGGACGTCTGAATGGAGCCTTACAAGGGGGTGATCAATGACAGGGGGGTGATAAGGGAGTCTATATGGGGTGATCAGGGGTTAATAAGGGGTTATTAAGTGACAGGGGGGGTGTAGTGTAGTGGTGTTTGGTGCTACTTATTACCGAGCTGCCAGTGTCCTCTGGTGGTCGATCCAAGCAAAAGGGACCACCAGAGGACCAGGTAGCAGGTATATTAGACGCTGTTATCAAAACAGCGTCTAATATACCTGTTAGGGGTTAAAAAAAATCGCATCTCCAGCCTGCCAGCGAACGATCGCTGGAGGTCCACTCGCTTACCTTCCGATCCTGTGAACGCGCGCGTAATAAACGAAAACTAATAAACTTTTTTTTTTTTTTTATTACAGACACTAAACTAGAAAACTAAAAGAAAAAAACAACTAAAGCCTACACTATAACTAACCTACACCCTTCACTAGAAACTATCAGCTACACTATTCACTAACCTAATTAAATGATTACATTTCTCCTAACTGTACCCTACACTACACACTGCACTAGAAACTATCTGCTAACTATTCACTAACCTAAATAAATGATTAAATTTCTCCTAACTGTACCCTACACTACACACTGCACTAGAAACTATCAGCTAACTATTCACTAACCTAAATAAATTATTATATTTCTCCTAACTATGCCCTACACTACACCCTGCACTAGAAACCATCAGCTACACTATTCACTAACCTAAATAAATGATTATATTTCTCCTAACTATGCTCTACACTACACCCTGCACTAGAAACTATCAGCTAACTAATCTATTACCTAACCTAAATAAATGATTATATTTCTCCTAACACTGTACCCTAATCTTTAACCTATCATCTACACTAACCTACCCTATCTAACACTATCAGAATCAGTAATAAATTAGTGTTGATCACGAATATTCAAATTTCGAATTTGTATCGCAAATATAGGTACTTCGAAAATTAGCGAATATTTAGAATATTTTGATTTTTATTTATTTTAATTTTTTTCATTTTTTATTTTTTATCAGTAGACATGATCCCTCACTGCTTCTAGCTTGTGGGCCAATAAGAAGGCTGCAATATACTGGACTTTAGGAGTAGTAGTGTTTGCAAATTTTGCTCAATTTTCATTTTTTTCGAATATTCGCTATATTGATATATATTCTTGTTTTAGAATATTACGAATATTCCAAAAAACGAAGTTATAGCAATATAGCGAATATTCAAAAATATAGAGCAATTTAGCTAATATAGTGCTATGATCTTCTTTGTCTAATAGTTGTAATTTTTTTCTCATCTGAAGTTCAGATTGGAAAAAAATGACAACTATAAAAAAAAAGATTATAGCACTATATTAGCTAAATTGCTCTATATTCGTTTTCTTTCGAATATTCGCTATATTGCTATATATTCTTGTTTTAGAATATTACGAATATTCAAAAAAACAAAGTTATAGCAATATAGAGAATATTCGAAAAAAATCGAATATAGAGCAATTTAGCTAATATAGTGCTATAATCTTCTTTGTCTAATAGTTGTAAGTTAAAAATATTACACAAT
This sequence comes from Bufo bufo, assembly GCF_905171765.1. Classification (NCBI taxonomy): domain Eukaryota; kingdom Metazoa; phylum Chordata; class Amphibia; order Anura; family Bufonidae; genus Bufo; species Bufo bufo. Next base: position 411,565,864 of record NC_053394.1, read on the forward strand.
CATTACCTTTCAGATTTTTCGAGGTAAAAAAAATCGTGAATTTTCAAATTTGCGAATATTCGACGAATATTCTACAAAATATTCGCAAAATATCGCGAATTCGAATATGACCCCTGCCGCTCATCACTATAATAAATTCGATTTATAATTTGCTAAAAAAGCAAAGCACTGCACAGTTCCAAGCTCCTCTCTCAATCACCACCACATGAAACTGCACAAAATGGCTGCCGTGACAAAATCTTATATAGTAATGGGGTAGGAAACTTTCTGATTGGTTGCTAGGGATGTTGCTAACCTGTTTGACTCCTTCTCATTGGCCCACAATCTAAAATAAGGGAGGGATTAGTGTCCTCACGAAAAGCCGATATTCGCATGTGCGCTAACATAATCGCATTAGGAAAATTTCTGAGTTTTTGGACTTTTGGGAAAAAATCGAGATACAGTGGGGGGTGATGACAGTAGTTTACAGAGTACAGATCAATGTAATGTGTACGGTGGAAACTAAATTTAAAAAATACGAATATTCGTAAATCAAATTTTTCCAAGTTCTAAATATTTGCGAATATGGTGCTATACTATATGAATGCAAAGCCCTTTGCCTCTCCGTTCTGGGACAAGTGCCGATATTCGCCTGTGCGCTAATATAATCGCATTACGAAGATTCGCGCCTCAATCACTTTCTCGGCAATGTGAGTACGATCTGAGCTTTTGCACTTTTGGGAAACAATCGAGATACAGTGGGAAGTGATGACAGTAGTTTACAGAGTACAGATCAATGTAATCTGTACGGTGGAAACTAAAATAAAAAATACGAATATTCGTAAATCGAATTTTTCCAAGTTCTAAATATTCGCGAATATGGTGCTATACTATTTGAATGCAAAGCCCTTTGCCTCTCCGTTCTGGGACAAGTGCCGATATTCGCCTGTGCGCTAATATAATCGCCTTACGAAGATTCGCGCCTCAATCACTAATATATGAATGCAAAGCCCTTTGCCTCTCCGTTCTGGGACAAGTGCCGATATTCGCCTGTGCGCTGATATAATCGCCTTACGAAGATTCGCGCCTCAATCACTAATATATGAATGCAAAGCCCTTTGCCTCTCCGTTCTGGGACAAGTGCCGATATTTGCCTGTGCGCTAATATAATCGCATTACGAAGATTCGCGCCTCAATCACTTTCTCGGCAATGTGAGTACGATCTGAGCTTTTGCACTTTTGGGAAACAATCGAGATACAGTGGGAAGTGATGACAGTAGTTTACAGAGTACAGATCAATGTAATCTGTACGGTGGAAACTAAAATAAAAAATACGAATATTCGTAAATCGAATTTTTCCAAGTTCTAAATATTCGCGAATATGGTGCTATACTATTTGAATGCAAAGCCCTTTGCCTCTCCGTTCTGGGACAAGTGCCGATATTCGCCTGTGCGCTAATATAATCGCCTTACGAAGATTCGCGCCTCAATCACTAATATATGAATGCAAAGCCCTTTGCCTCTCCGTTCTGGGACAAGTGCCGATATTCGCCTGTGCGCTGATATAATCGCCTTACGAAGATTCGCGCCTCAATCACTAATATATGAATGCAAAGCCCTTTGCCTCTCCGTTCTGGGACAAGTGCCGATATTTGCCTGTGCGCTAATATAATCGCATTACGAAGATTCGCGCCTCAATCACTTTCTCGGCAATGTGAGTAAGATCTGAGCTTTTGCACTTTTGGGAAACAATCGAGATACAGTGGGGGGTGATGACAGTAGTTTACAGAGTACAGATCAATGTAATCTGTACGGTGGAAACTAAAATAAAAATACGAATATTCGTAAATCAAATTTTTCGAAGTTCTAAATATTCGCGAATATGGTGCTATACTATTTGAATGCAATGCCCTTTGCCTCTCCGTTCTGGGACAAGTGCCGATATTCGCCTGTGCGCTAATATAATCGCCTTACGAAGATTTGCGCCTCAATCACTAATATATGAATGCAAAGCCCTTTGCCTCTCCGTTCTGGGACAAGTGACGATATTCGCCTGTGCGCTAATATAATCGCATTACGAAGATTCGCGCCTCAATCACTTTCTCGGCAATGTGAGTAAGATCTGAGCTTTTGCACTTTTGGGAAACAATCGAGATACAGTGGGGGGTGATGACAGTAGTTTACAGAGTACAGATCAATGTAATCTGTACGGTGAAAACTAAAATAAAAAATATGAATATTCGTAAATCAAATTTTTCGAAGTTCTAAATATTCGCGAATATGGTGCTATACTATTTGAATGCAAAGCCCTTTGCCTCTCCGTTCTGGGACAAGTGCCGATATTCACCTGTGCGCTAATATAATCGCATTACGAAGATTCGCGCCTCAATCACTTTCTCGGCAATGTGAGTAAGATCTGAGCTTTTGCACTTTTGGGAAACAATCAATTATATGTGTACTGTAATTTTCTTAAAAACAAAACAAAAAAAAATATATATTTGTTTTTACGAATATATAGCACTATATTCGAAAAATATTCGCGAAATCGCGAAGTTACGATATTCGCAAAAAATATTCGCTTTTCGAATATTCGCGCTCAACACTAGTCGGGACATCTATAGGGCACACTAGGGATACCGGCCCCCACCAGGGATAGGAATCTGGACGGGGTCGCTCCTTGCAGGGCAAGCACTCCGTATAGGTAGGCAGGGTCTACTAGCCCCTTCCCTCCTCCTAGGGATTACATTAGGGACTCTGTTCCTGACCTTGCTTACTATCCAGCAATCCTCTGTACGATCATCCTCAATGCATGGTTTCCAGTGATCACCCCCTCAAAGAATTGGAAGTTTCCCATGATGTATTCTTGCCCTAGCACCGTCTGAAAAGACCTAGCCATTCATGCATCAAGTTCATCTTGGGTGAGAACGTTCCTCTCTTACACTGGTTTTCTTTTCCGTGCTCTTGTTTTTGGCCCACTTGGGCTTGACCATTATGTGTTTTGTGATTGTCCTTTTTTGTGCCACTTATTCTAAAGTATCTATGATTAAATGTTAAGTTTTATTCCCTTTGGTCCCATTCAGGGGATCAGCCCATTTGCATTTTGAAATTTGGGAGTTTTCTGGTCAAAGCTTGAAGCTAGACCTTGTGCACTATTTTTATGCCATACCTTGCCCGTTTGTTAGGCAGGTACTGGCAGAATCTAATTCTCTCTTTGAAGAGTAATAGGGACTCATCAACCCTGACATTTTTATCGGGGTTGTAAATTTCAGCAAACTTGGTGTTAAAGTGGTCAATGACAGGCCTAACTTTGAACAGATGCTCAAATGTTGGGTCGTTTTGGGGTTGGCACTGTGCATTGTCGCTGTAGTGTAGGAATTTCCTAATGGACTTAAATCGCCTCCTTGTCATGGTCTTACTATAAATTGGAGTCTGGTAGAAAATGTCCGATCTCCAATATTGTCTAACATTAGTTTTTTTTTTACAACGCCCATATGCAGCAAGAATCCCCAAAATGTCATCATCTCTGCTGCATTTACCGGGACCTAGGGGTCTAGCGTATGGCGAAGTAGGGTTATAATCAATAAATTGTTGGGCGTATAAATTGGTCTGGGCCACCATAAAATTTACAAAATCTACAAAGAAGAAGATTTTGAAAAAATCTAGTTCAGTGAAGCCCGCACTTTCTATCTGTATTCCGGATCTGCCCTCAAAATTCAAAATCCAGAATTTGGGGCTGATAATCGTCAGGAGGTGGGTTCCATAAGGGGTCACTCTGGGGGGCTGCCTCCACTGCTACCCTGGGGCGCCTTCCAGAGGTTCCCTCATCAGTGGATAATGATAATGATGAGGGGGTAGAGGAGTAGAGGACAGTGGCATCCTCTTCTCCTTCACTGGCAGACTCCATATCGGAGGCAAGCATGCTTCTTACAGCTTCCGGCGCTGCCATGTGCCGGTGTTCTTTGACTGGCCAATCGCAGCGCTTGGAGCTGCAGGGGGGCGGTGCATCACCATGCTGCCCTTACCCAGCATGGCTGCCTGCCGGTAAGAGCAGCCATGGTGCCGCGATTCCCCTGCGATCGTGCCCCAGCGCCGGGCGGACCTTGTAACGTACAGTACATGTACATCACTGGTCTTTGAGTCCCGTCCAGGTATGACGTACATGTACATCATGGGTCCTTAAGGGGTTAAAGTTATTACCACATAAACTGACACATGTCAGATTTGCAAAAAATGGTCTGGTCCTTAAGGTGAAAAATGACTGTGTCCTCAAGGGGTTAAGGGCTCCATTTAAGGCCCCTTTCACACGGGCAAGAATTCCACGCGGGTGCAATGCGTGAGGTGAACGCATTGCGCCCGCACTGAATCCGGACCCATTCACTTCAATTGGGCTGTTCAGATGAGCGGTGATTTTCACGCATCACTTGTGCGTTGCGTGAAAATCGCAGCATGTTCTATATTCTTCATTTTTCACGCAATGCAGGCCCCATAGAAATCAATGGGGATGCGTGAAAATCGCACTTGCTTGCGGATGCGGTGTGATTTTCACGCATGGTTGCTAGGTGATGATAGTGATGAACGCAACCCCGGACCCGATTAAAGTGTATTCCCTGTATTATTTTACCTTATAACATGATTATAAGGGAAAATAATAGCATTCTTAATACAGAATGCTTAGTAAAATGTAGATTGAGGTGTTAAAAAATAAAAAAAAATTACTTAGCTGTTCCAATTGATCACACAGCCAGCATCCTCTTCTTGCTTCTTCTTTCAGGACCCGCAAAATAACCTTTGGTGATGTAATCGTGCTCACCACGTAGTGAGCGTAGTGACATCAGCACAGGTCCTGCTGAATGAAGATAAAAGAATTCTATTTTCATTCTGCAGGACCTGCGCTGATGTCACCGCGCTCACCACATGGTGAGCACGATTATGTCACCAAAGGTCCTTTTGCAGGTCCTGAAAGAAGAAGCAAGAAGAGGATGCCGGCTGTGCAATCAACTGGAACAGGTAAGTAAATTTTTTTATTTTTTTTTAACACCTCAATCTACAGTTTACTAAGCATTCTGTATTAAGAATGCTATTATTTTCCCTTATAACCATGTTAGAAGGGAAAATATTAAAATCTACAGAATACCTAACCCAAACCCGAACATCAGTGAAGAAGTTCGGGTTCGGGTCTGGGTAGCACAGTCAGTTTTTTATCACACGCGTGCAAAACAAATTCCCAATGGGGGGGTATTGGGAAAAAAAAACGGAATTCTACCATAGTTTTATGTGTTTAGTTTTCACAATATTCATTTTATGGTAAAACTGACCTGGTATCTTCATTCTCTGGGTCAGTACGATTATAGCAATACCACACTTGTATAGTTTTCTTGTGTTTTAATAGTTAAAAAAAAATTAAGTTTGGAATTTTATTTCTTTTCATTACCATATTCTGACCCCCATACCCTTTTTATATTTATGTCTAAGAAGCCGTGTGAGTGCCTATTTTTGCAGGACAATCTGTTGCTTTCATTTTGGGGTGTGCTTAATCATTTTTTATTCAATTTATTAGGGAGGTGAAGCAATGAAGAGATAGGGAATCGGCTGAATAGATATTTTTATATTTATTAATTTGGCTATTTTGGAATGTGGCGATGCCTATGATGTTTTTATTAATTTTTATTATTAGGAAATGGGGTGAGTTTAATTTTTATAAATTTTTATATTTTTTCCTTTTTTTTAACACTTTTTAAAAGTTACTCTAGGGAACTTTATCAAGCGATGATAAGGTCACTTCTCGCACAGACTCCAATGTATTAGCATTATAGTCTACAGTATGTGAAATTTGCTTGTACATAGCCTGCACATAGCTATGGCTGCCTCGGATCACTCAAAGGTACCAAGGCTCCCTGATCACAGCATGGGGAGAGCTGTTCCATAGCCAGGAGTGCAGCGCTCATGGGTTTTCAGAGGGGTTAAATGTCTGTGATCGGTATTATCACTGATTGCAGACATTAGTCTCCTCTATGAAACAGCAGAAACCCAGCTGCTATGGTGCTTGCTCCGATCCTAAGGGCTCATTCACGCGACCCTATGGCTGCGTGCCTGTGTTGTGGACCGCAAATAGCGCTACGCAGTAAACGGGCACCAGTCTTGTGAATCCATAATCTGCAAAATAATGCAAAAGCTAGGACATGTCCTATCTTTTGCAGTGTGGAAGCGTGAACCCTAAAGTCCATGGAAGCGCTTCCGTGGGCTTCTGACCCGTGCCTCAGTCCCACAAAAGATAGGACATGCCCTATCTTTCCCCATTTCTTTCAGATCACGGACTCATTCAAGTCAATGAATCAGTGGCACGGAGCGCACATGGGAAGTGTCCGTATATTGCAAACCGGCTGTTTGTGGTCTGTAATATAGGCACAAAGCCCATAACGTCCATGTGTATGAGCCCTTATAGTGTGGACATCTGCTGTATATGTATGACTGATGTCCTCAAAGGGTAATATTCTCCAAAGACTTCCATGAAACACCTGGAGGTACTGTTCTTTTGCTAAAAAAATTCACCATTAGGCCTCATGCACAGACAGTTGTGCAGCCATTCCATGCATTGGGGACCGCAATTTGCGACTAACGTGCGGCAGCCGGGATATATCGAGATCCATTTCAACTTGAATGGGTCAGTGATCCGTCTGCACAGTAAAAAAATAGAACATGTTCTATTTTTTTGCGGTGCGGAGGCACGGACAAAAACACCACGGAAGCACTCTGTGCGACAATATTTTGTTGCACTGGCCTTTTTGCGTGATGCTCGCCACTTGGAAGTGGCAAACATGGTGGGGTCCGGCAAATTTTCTATTTCTAGTTATAGGGCTGAAAAGTTGCGCAACATTTTTTGTAATGATAGTCAATGGTGTCGCACTGTGACATGCAACATGCTGTGACTGCGACATTCGCCAAAAATGTTGTGCGGCAAAAATGTGTTGTACGACAAGAAGTCGTAGAACACATGTTGCTGTGTAGCTGCACACTATTTTGTCACACAACCTGCTGTCGTGTGACACGTCACTGTTTAGCCCTAGAGCTAAGGCTACATTCAGACGACTGTGGTGTTTTGCAGATCTGCAAATATTGGATCAGTAAAACACGGATACCAGCCCATGTGCGTTCCACATGCCGCCGCTATCATAGAAAAGGCCATGGTGCGCTGTCCGCATCTTTTGTGGCCCAATTATATTGAATGGGTCTCCAACCGTTCCGTAAAATTGCAGAACGGATTCGGACTCATTCTTGCAGTCGTGTGAATGAAGCCTAAATAGGTGCAAATACTGCTCCAGTCAGGGGCTAAAGTAGTTTTCACTCCAGGACTGGCGGACAGGGGCCTACATTGTAATGATGTGCACGCCTCGTCATAAATCAGGGGAAACAAGTAAAACGCTGAAGATTTTGTTGCAGAAACTTCTGTAACTGAATATTAGTTCCATTCATTTGACTGGATCTTGCAGAAATCCATGTGCTTTCTGCCAAAACATCCCCATTCAGGTGAATGAAACCTGCAGTGTGTGAAGCGCCATCACTTTCCTGGAGCGTCTCTCCATGGGTTAATATGAGGAGTGGACATAGAGCCTGGTCGGGGGGTGTCCTGAGATCCATCCACCTTCCTGACTGGTCCCTACAATTGGGTGACACCCGCAGGGAGGAGCTGACCTGTTAAGAAGCCTGGGTGTGGGCAGGTGGCTGTAACCATGTGTTAGTGCTGGGGCTCCATCTTGTGAGCAGGGACAATGAGAGATTCCATGTAAAAAGCATGAAGATGCCCTAGACATGGGGGTGCGAGAGTGTTGTGTGGGGCTCAGGAGCTGGTGCTATAGAAGAGTGTCAGGGGCCGTGTGGGAAATGAGAGGCCGAGACATCAGCTGGAGACTAATGACCTCAGGGGCAGAGCAGTGTCTGTCCGCAGACCTCCTGTGTATGAGACTGCTGGGACTGACTACATGTAGTGAAGAGACAGAGCTATGAGACTGCTGGGACCGACTACATGTAGTGAAGAGACAGAGCTATGAGACTGCTGGGACTGACTACATGTAGTGAAGAGACAGAGCTGTGAGACTGCTGGGACTGACTACATGTAGTGAAGAGACAGAGCTATGAGACTGCTGGGACTGACTACATGTAGTGAAGAGACAGAGCTATGAGACTGCTGGGACTGACTACATGTAGTGAAGAGACAGAGCTGTGAGACTGCTGGGACTGACTACATGTAGTGAAGAGACAGAGCAGACAGAACTATGAGACTGCTGGGACTGACTACATGTAGTGAAGAGACAGAGCTATGAGACTGCTGGGACTGACTACATGTAGTGAAGAGACAGAGCTATGAGACTGCTGGGACTGACTACATGTAGTGAAGAGACAGAGCTATGAGACTGCTGGGACTGACTACATGTAGTGAAGAGACAGAGCTATGAGACTGCTGGGACTGACTACATGTAGTGAAGAGACAGCTATAAGACTGCAGGGACTGACTACATGTAGTGAAGAGGCAGAGCTATGAGACTGCTGGGACTGACTGCATGTAGTGAAGAGACAGAGCTATGAGACTGCTGGGACTGACTACATGTAGTGAAGAGACAGAGCAGACAGAACTATGAGACTGCTGTGACTGACTACATGTAGTGAAGAGACAGAACTATGAGACTGCTGTGACTGACTACATGTAGTGAAGAGAAAGAACTATGAGACTGCTGTGACTGACTACATGTAGTGAAGAGACAGAGCTATGAGACTGCTGGGACTGACTACATGTAGTGAAGAGACAGAGCTATGAGACTGCTGGGACTGACTACATGTAGTGAAGAGACAGAGCTATGAGACTGCTGGGACTGACTACATGTAGTGAAGAGACAGAGCTGTGAGACTGCTGGGACTGACTACATGTAGTGAAGAGACAGAGCAGACAGAACTATGAGACTGCTGGGACTGACTACATGTAGTGAAGAGACAGAGCTATGAGACTGCTGGGACTGACTACATGTAGTGAAGAGACAGAGCTATGAGACTGCTGGGACTGACTACATGTAGTGAAGAGACAGAGCTATGAGACTGCTGGGACTGACTACATGTAGTGAAGAGACAGAGCTATGAGACTGCTGGGACTGACTACATGTAGTGAAGAGACAGCTATGAGACTGCAGGGACTGACTACATGTAGTGAAGAGGCAGAGCTATGAGACTGCTGGGACTGACTGCATGTAGTGAAGAGACAGAGCTATGAGACTGCTGGGACTGACTACATGTAGTGAAGAGACAGAGCAGACAGAACTATGAGACTGCTGTGACTGACTACATGTAGTGAAGAGACAGAACTATGAGACTGCTGTGACTGACTACATGTAGTGAAGAGAAAGAACTATGAGACTGCTGTGACTGACTACATGTAGTGAAGAGACAGAGCTATGAGACTGCTGGGACTGACTACATGTAGTGAAGAGACAGAGCTATGAGACTGCTGGGACTGACTACATGTAGTGAAGAGACTGCTGGGACTGACTACATGTAGTGAAGAGACAGAGCTATGAGACTGCTGTGACTGACTACATGTAGTGAAGAGACAGAACTATGAGACTGCTGGGACTGACTACATGTAGTGAAGAGACAGAGCTATGAGACTGCTGGGACTGACTACATGTAGTGAAGAGACAGAGCTATGAGACTGCTGGGACTGACTACATGTAGTGAAGAGACAGAGCTATGAGACTGCTGGGACTGACTACATGTAGTGAAGAGACAGAGCTATGAGACTGCTGGGACTGACTACATGTAGTGAAGAGACAGAGCTATGAGACTGCTGGGACTGACTACATGTAGTGAAGAGACAGAGCTATGAAACTGCTGGGACTGACTACATGTAGTGAAGAGACAGAGCTATGAGACTGCTGGGACTGACTACATGTAGTGAAGAGACAGAGCTATGAGACTGCTGGGACTGACTACATGTAGTGAAGAGACAGAGCTATGAGACTGCTGGGACTGACTACATGTAGTGAAGAGACAGAGCTATGAGACTGCTGGGACTGACTACATGTAGTGAAGAGACAGAGCTATGAGACTGCTGGGACTGACTACATGTAGTGAAGAGACAGAGCTATGAGACTGCTGGGACTGACTACATGTAGTGAAGAGACAGAGCTATGAGACTGCTGGGACTGACTACATGTAGTGAAGAGACAGAGCTATGAGACTGCTGGGACTGACTACATGTAGTGAAGAGACAGAGCTATGAGACTGCTGTGACTGACTACATGTAGTGAAGAGACAGAGCTATGAGACTGCTGGGACTGACTACATGTAGTGAAGAGACAGAGCTATGAGACTGCTGGGACTGACTACATGTAGTGAAGAGACAGAGCTATGAGACTGCTGGGACTGACTACATGTAGTGAAGAGACAGAGCTATGAGACTGCTGGGACTGACTACATGTAGTGAAGAGACAGAGCTATGAGACTGCTGGGACTGACTACATGTAGTGAAGAGACAGAGCTATGAGACTGCTGGGACTGACTACATGTAGTGAAGAGAAAGAACTATGAGACTGCTGTGACTGACTACATGTGGTGAAGAGACAGAGCTACGAGACTGCTGGGACTGACTACATGTAGTGAAGAGACAGAACTATGAGACTGCTGGGACTGACTACATGTAGTGAAGAGACAGAACTATGAGACTGCTGGGAATAACTGAATGGGGGTCATTACTTACAGGTTACACCTTTTCTGGGATAAAGTCAGAATCCTCACTTTTGTGGCTTTTTAAACCCTTCGGAGGTAATATTTTGATGCCGTTGCCCCCACTGTGGAGGCCCCTCCATATTCACACACATTTAGTCCTCTCTCACACAAGTGAGTTTTCCCGTACGGGTCCAATGCATGAAGTGAACGCAAAAAACCTACGTTGAATCCTGACCCATTTATTTCTATGGCTCTGTGCACATGAGGGTTGTTTTTCACACATTATTTCTGCGTTCAGGAAAAATCACAGCACGTTCTATATTCTGCGTTATAAGTGAATGGGGCTTCAGTGAAAAACGCATTACACCATTTCCAGGCATGAAAGTTTTACCAGGCGCAAAATGCCGGAGCATGCGCATAATAATTTATGACGAGGCACATCCTCCAGCAGCTCGGGGGCCATCAAAGAGCTGCATAAAAAGCATGTTTTGATATGTGACCCCCGATAAATGTAGTAAAGGGACAGAACAGACATATATATGAGACTATATGCGGGTTTTTTTCAACTCCCCAAAGAACTCCTGACTTGATTAACCTTTTTTTTACTGCATTTTTGTTATGTAGTAATTTTTTTAGATATCGCATGTGTTAGCGATTTGGCGTTTTTGCATGCCTACTGTCTGGAGAAGGCATGTGCCCTCTGGAGAGCTGCTATGGAAAAACATAGGTTACAAAAAAAAGCAATACAAAGGCCCATTAGGCTACTTTCACACCTGCGTTAGGTGCGGATCCGTCTGGTATCTGCACTGATGGATTCGCACCTATAATGCAAACGCCGGTATCCGTTCAGAACGGATCAGTTTGCATTACCATGAACTTGATAATGCAAACAAATCCGTTTTTCACTGACACAATATGGTGCAATTGAAAACGGATCCGCCTCCTATTGACTTTCAGTGTAAGTCAGGACGCATCCGTTTGGCTCCGCATCATCAGGCGAACATCAAAACGTTTTGGTGTCCGCCTCCAGAGCGGAATGGAGGCTGAACGGAGGCAAACTGATGCATTCTGAGCGGATCCTTATCCATTCAGAATGCATTGGGGCTAAACTGATCCGTTTTGGGCCGCTTGTGAGAGCCTTGAAACGGATCTCAGAAGCGGACCCAGAAACGCCAGTGTGAAAGTAGCAAAACACAGGGCACGTTGTTTTTTCTTTCAGTAGCGAAAAAACAATCCTTTAGACTTTTTACAGGAGTATTTGGTTAAGGAGTCTCAGCTTTCCCATTGAGTTCTATGAAATGTTGAATCAAATCTGCTTCCAAGAAGTAACACATCACTTCTCAAGCATTTTTTAAATCAGCTACTGAAAAACCCTACCATTTTACACTGTGTGCACAAGGTGGGGTTTTGAACATTAACCCCTTCACGCAACATCACGTACATGTACGTGGGGGATTGTGGTGCCTCACCGCATCCCCTGGTGCATGTACGTGATCGGCTTTCTCTGTCAGCGCAGGGAGCGAAGCGCTGAAGGTTCAGTGAAGCCGGCGTGCTGGGGTTGCTAGGCAACCAGAGATGCCGGCGGGAACTGCATCGGAGCTCTGACCCGCCCGCGATCGCTGTGATTGGTCCAATACTGCAGAGGGCCCAATCGCAGTGCATCTGGGCAGGTAAGGGGGGGTTATGGAGGGACTATGTGCTTCTCTCTGATCGTCCCAATTCCTGTCAGGGAAGTGATCAGAGAAGGAGAAAGTGTGAAAAGCTGCTGTACATTAATACCTACCAGATCGAATTAACCCCTTTTGTGCCGGAAAGCTGCTTCTGTGCCCCAGTCAGTGACACAGATCAGTTCTGTGCCTCATCAACAGCATGTTGTCTGTCATCTGTAGTCAGTTCTGTGCCTCATCCCCTGCTTCGTACATAATTAACCCCTAGTTAACCCCTTCAGTACCGATTTGCCACTCTTCTGTGCCTGATTTGCCCCAGTCAGTGAGATTAGTCCTGTCCAGTCCTGTCATCATCACCTCATCCAGACACCTGTCACTACTGTCCGTCCGTTAAGACAATTGTCTGCCCGTCAAGACAGCAGTCACTCCAGCCTGTCCGTCCATCAAGACAGCAGTCACTCCAGCCTGTCCGTCCATCAAGACACCTGTGACTCCAGTCTGTCTGTCAATCAAGACACCTGTCACTCCAGCCTGTCCGCCCGTCAAGACAGCAGTCACTCCAGCCTGTCCGTCCATCAAGACAGCAGTCACTCCAGCCTGTCCGTCCATCAAGACACCTGTGACTCCAGTCTGTCTGTCAATCAAGACACCTGTCACTCCAGCCTGTCCGCCCATCAAGACACCTGTCACTCCAGCCTGTCCATCCATCAAGACACCTGTGACTGTCTGTCCATCAATCAAGACACCTGTGACTCCAGTTTGTCCGTTCAATAAAGACACCTGTCACACTAGCCTGTCTGTCCGTTAAGTCACCTGTCACAAACTCCCAAGTTACATAAAAAAAAAATAATAACCGTTGTTGTGGAAATTTTATTAGGATATGTATTTAATATATTGTGTATTGTCATCATGTCTCTCAGTGTCAGGGTAAACCATTGGAGTGGATATCTTCCCGTGTATGTCGAAAGGAACGTGCGTTTGTTGTCTCTAGTGCGCCTGATCAGCAGCTGGAGATAATGACGTTGTCCTGTAAATAAACATGCATGAGGATCATAGTAATTTTATCTGGCATTGATCACTGAGCAAGGCTGGATAAAATTAGCTCCAGTGGTAATGGTAGGTTATAGTATAAATGTGTTTGTTAGCTAGCTAGGTTATAAATGTGTTTGTTAGCTAGCTAGGTTATTGTAAATGATTATGTCTTATGTCTTATATTCCTATGTCATCACTTCCTGTATCCTTGTCTTGGGCCAGCCCCTTTTTACACCTTTTGTTAGTAAATAAAAGGTGAGCAGACTGGGAAGCGCGGGGGAGTCTCTCAGGATTTTCAAGGAAGATGGTAACACGTGTGTTTGTCTCTGACTGGGGCTGAGGGAAGGGGGACTCACCTTTTTCCTTACACAAACTTTGATGCGAGCTGATTACAACTATTAATATTTACCACAACAGTTGGCGACCACGAATTAGAAAGCTAATTTTTTCCCCCGTTATCAGCAGACCTTAAAGGAGACACAGCTTAATTTTCAAAAAGCAAAAAAGGCCGGCATAAGGTAATATCCTTTTTCCTTACTCTCATTGTTGAGAAAGTTTTGCTCTTTGTGAATTTAAATCTGTGTACTCCAATCTGCTGATATCGGGAAAGAAATCTACTTAAAAAGAACCTATTGTGTATATGGTTGTTATCTGCTGCATCAGGGGGTGTGTAAGTGTTTTTCCCTTGTAAGTTGATTGTACAGAGGTTGTATGATGAGATTGTATGATCATTGATGAGTAGTACAGGGTATTGTGTTTTTTGTAACTTTTAACTTTTATGTTACTTTGATTTTGTAAGAGGCAATTTTATAGAGGTTTATAGAGGCAGCAATTGGTTTTAGTGTTTGTACATTAGAGACAGCATTTAGAGAGTATTTTTATATTGCTAACCTGTAAATCACCCACAGAGTGGAGGTTGTGCTCTGGTTTCAGGGAGTAGGGAACAGGGAATATAGAAACTGTTTTTATTGTTGGATTTTGTACACACTATCTTGATTTCCTCTGTGCTTCCATGTGCTTGGCGGCCATCTTTACCATGTGCTTGGCAGCCATCTTTACCATGTGCTTGGCGGCCATCTTTACCATGTGCTTGGCGGCCATCTTTACCATGTGCTTGGCGGCCATCTTTACCATGTGCTTGGCGGCCCATCTTAGTCAGTTTACTATGGAAAGCGATCTGATTGTTTTTGCCTGAAATGTTAGTTTTGTCAAATGATTATCTTGTCTTTTTGTAACCTTTCTATGTACAGTTTTATTTTGTTTTGATACGTTTTGTGCTGGATATCAGTGGAGTGTTCGGTTATGTTATAGCTCAGTGACCAGTCTGATACAGGAATCATTGTGTGAACATTAGTGGCAGTTTAGTGGTGAAATCGTCCTATAGTTGATGATTCTGCTTAATGTTTGTATATCTGTGGCTGTTACACTGAATTGTAGACTTGTTTGGCATAATTAAATTGCCAGAGTTATTGAAACAACCGTTGGAGAGTAATGTGTCTGGGATTGGAGGCAATGTATGGGCTGTAAGCATGGAGAAGTCTGAGGACTGTGGTTCAGATAGTGGAACCGACTCAGGGATGGAGATGGACAATGTGTCTGACCCTGGAGTTGGGCGTATTAACACAAGGCCAGAAGATTCATCAGATGAGTCCATGGTAAGTGGACTCAATATGGTTAATGTTGTGCGCAAAATCAAATCGCCATGTGCCCAGGCAAGGTATTATGCAGGGAGGCGAGGTATTCTTTGTTTTGCATGCAGGGAATACGGGCACATTGCACGATATTGTAACGTTGCTAATGGCAACAGACACAGGTTTGTTAAGTACCCCAGAACCACACCAGCACGATGGGGCAATGGTCCCAGACATGCTTCTTTGCAAAGGCAGAGACAGCAAAGGTCATTGATCAATGAAGCAGATTTTAAATCACAATATGAACGGTTAAAATATGAAAGAAACCGGTTTTGGGACCTTGTGATGTTAGATCCTGCTTCTCTGGTAAAATGAATCTGAAGCTGTTTGGGGCTGGGCAAATTAACATTTCAATTACTGGGTGGGTAGAATTTCTCCTGTACGGTTTCAGGGGAACCCCCAGGACATTGATTTGTTAATTCAGTCCTATACAATTGTATGTGTTCCTAAGGTTTTAGTTTTTGTATGCGTTTTGGGTTAAGGTAAAATTAACTTTTTACTGAATCTCAATGTATGTAGCAGGACTGTCTGTAACTGAAGTTTGTTATGTTTGTTTTTCTCTCCTGTTTACAGGTCTTCTTATTTTACTAATCCATTTATTATTATTTTTTAGGTTTTTATTGAAGTCTCTTTCAGTTTTTCCTTATTTACCAACCCATTTTTATTTTTTAGCCTATTATTAATTTTTTCCTTTTTATTAATTTTTTTAGGTTTTTCATATTTTGTTTTTTTTCTCTTTTTTCTCTTTCTTTCCCTCTCTTTTCTCTGCAGATTTGGTTAGGAGTACTGGGGGTCGCATGATATTGTGTGGGAACTACTGTCTGAATTCAAGGGTTGCTGCTGAGTGAGAGGTTTTTGATCAGTCACTGCAAAAAGGGCTTCGTGTGCTGTTCAGCTTGACTATATAGAATCATATCGGCAAAGGAAAGTGAGTTGATGAGCATTTTTTTTTAAGGAGACAAGGTGATATATATCACCCGGGCTTACCAATAGCTGTGTGTTCTCCACTACAGGTCAATTGGAAGCCCTATCCTGTGGTCAGGTCACTATTCAGAGCCAAAACCGAGGCTGGTATATCTCATTAGGAGACTCAGAGGGCCGCCGTGTGTCGGCGAGAGCCCTTTTCCTCACACTGATTACTCCTTTTCCTGAGGTCTAACTAGGGTGAACGGAGTCCGTGTGTCGGTGCCAGAAACCCTGGGGGCACCTCAGAGGCAAACGAAGGGGAGTAACAGCCGCCCAGCGTGTGTCGCAGGGCAGTCCTTGCGTAGGTCGCGGGAAACTGGAGATGGACGCATCTACTTTTAGAAGGCTCGAGCATGAGTTTAGGGTAATTTAGGGAACAGAAGGGTACCACTTCTGACTATAGGATAGCCAAGCAGTACATGAAATCCATCTATGGAGGAGGAGTTGTTAAGCCCCTCAAAGATTGGCACCAATGGACTGTAGGTTCAGAGTGGACCATCCCCAAAGAAGGGACCTTTGAGGTCTGGATTTGGGAAAAGTTTGTCCGTGAATTCCCCACTAGACTCCAAAGCCATGGTTCCCTCCAGAAGGCAGAACTGTGGCTGCACAAATCCATCGAGCTCCAGCAACAGGGCATTCAAAAGTCCCAGACAGTGCGAACTAACACTGTCATGTAATCCCGTCCCGCTAGGACTGCAGAGTCCAAGAGAAGCGTTTTTCTCTTTCTCTATCTCTCTGTCATCTCTCCATCTAACCTTGAGACGATGCACCATGTTTAATCCAGCTTCTCTTCGTCCTGGTTTTAAGGACGATGAGAAGGGGGGAAAGTGGTGCAGAAAACAACGATCTTCAAACTTTCTAACCTCTCAAATGTCAATCCTTTTCTTTGCTGGTACTTGGGTCTTATTTTTGCAAAGAAGGTAAAAATCACGGCCGATCCATGGCCTGAATGTTCCACTGTAACCCTTTTATTCCATCAGGTATGCCCCCAGGCAGCCCCACGGGTTATCACCCGATGTCCACCACCGGGTTCGGGAGTTCTCTTCCGGACCCAGACTCAATAACCAGTGTTCATTCTAGTCAACCAGGTGATTGGGTCGTGCTAAAGAAACATCCGAGGACGGGACTAGAGCCGAGATATCTTGGGCCATTCCAGGTGCTGCTGATGACGCCAACCTCTCTGAAGTTCGAAAGACGAGACAACTGGATCCACACCGGTCACTGCAAGAAGCTGCTCAACTAAGTCAAAGAATGCAGAGTATCACTTTTGTTTATTTGTTACAAGGAGGCATTTGTTGATAGACGATACATTATTAATATTAGCTCTGGCTCCTCCTCCTTGCTTATTAATCCTGTATGGGTGTCCGGGCAGCTAGGCGACCCGTAGATGTGGGATCCTCCAGTTGTGAGGAAGGTTATGCCTGGCTAGCAGACACCATTGACAAGGGTCAGGCCCATACTGACAGGAGCAGGACAGAGGCGGAGCTATGACTAGTGACGGTTAGAATCCTTTTTAAAGCTTTGGGAGGTCTTGGGGCTCACTGGTTTTCCATTGGATCCGGGTGAAAGGAAATGGGACATGTACTTATGTTTTTTGTTTCCATTCCTTCTATACGCCGGAGTGAGATGTTCCTGATGTCTAATCGTCTGAGTTACCGAAGACCGAACAGACAAGATGCCCTGAAGACCAAACCATGGACCAGATGCAGAGGATCCCAAACCAGCCGGCGACCAACGCGAAACGTCACCTCCCGAAGAAAAGAAGACGTGTCAAGATTGACTTTACAAAGATAGTTTTTTTCAAAGAAGAAGATCGAGATCCGTCGAGGGACATTGGCGAGCATATGACAAAGAGGAGGGACTGTTGTGGAAATTTTATTAGGATATGTATTTAATATATTGTGTATTGTCATCATGTCTCTCAGTGTCAGGGTAAACCATTGGAGTGGATATCTTCCCGTGTATGTCGAAAGGAACGTGCGTTTGTTGTCTCTAGTGCGCCTGATCAGCCGCTGGAGATAATGACGTTGTCCTGTAAATAAACATGCATGAGGATCATAGTAATTTTATCTGGCATTGATCACTGAGCAAGGCTGGATAAAATTAGCTCCAGTGGTAATGGTAGGTTATAGTATAAATGTGTTTGTTAGCTAGCTAGGTTATAAATGTGTTTGTTAGCTAGCTAGGTTATTGTAAATGATTATGTCTTATGTCTTATATTCCTATGTCATCACTTCCTGTATCCTTGTCTTGGGCCAGCCCCTTTTTACACCTATTGTTAGTAAATAAAAGGTGAGCAGACTGGGAAGCGCGGAGGAGTCTCTTAGAATCTTCAACCAAGATGGTAACAGATGTGTGGCTCTCTGACTGGGGTTGAGGGGGGAGACTTACCTTTTTCCTTACACAAACTTTGATGCGAGCTAATTACAACTATTAATATTTACCACAACACCGTCAATTGGTGTGCCATCCTTCTGTGTGTATAAACTCCTGTCCTGTGCTTAAGTGGCACCATTCTGTAAAATATAAGTCTCTTATGCCCCATGTGGATTTGTGCCACCTAATACTGTAAAATAATACATAAATTAACCCCTTTTCTGCCCCAGTAAGGATATTGGCACTACTCTGTGCCCAATACTAGACCCCTGTCAATAATTTCCAAGTGACTCAGGGAGTTTTTATCCTATCCTAAAGGATATACAGTATTTTAGTCTGCTGTTATATAAAAATAAAAAAAATATATAAAAAAAGACAAAAAAATCTACGTTAGTTTACAGTTTAAAATTAGAGATGTTGCAAACATAAAATTTTCCGTTCGCGAACGGCGAATGTGAGTTTTCGCAAATGTTCACGAACGGGCGAACCGCCATAGACTTCAATAGGCAGGCAAATTTTAAAACCCACAGGGACCATTTCTGGCCACAATAGTGATAGAAAAGTTGTTTAAAGGGAACTAACACCTGGACTGTTGCATGCCGGAGCGGGGTCCATGGCAAAACTCCCATGGAAAATTACGTAATTGACGAAGAGTCGGGTTTTAATCCATAAAGGGCATAAATCACCTAACATTCCTAAATTGTTTGGAATAACATGCTTTAAAACATCAGGTATGATGTTGTATCGATCAGGTAGTGTAAGGGTTACGCCCGCTTCACAAACTCCCCGTTTAACGCACCACAAAGAACCGGAAACAGTCCATTTGCACAACCGCAAACTCCACCATTAGCACAAGGTTGGATACCAAGCTAGCCATGTCCTTGTCCTCACTGATGTCATTGAAGGTCTCTTCCTCCACCCAGCCACGTACAACACCAAGGGTCCCCGAAAGGTGACAACAAGCCCCCTGGGACGCCTGCTGTGGTTGGTTTTCCACTTCCTCAAAGCCACCTTCCTCCTCTGACTCCTCTTCTTCAGACTCCTCTCTCTGCGTTATTATAAGTTGTGTTAAGTAGTACTATTCCTGTCAATTTAATCCCTGTTACGTCCCCTATCAGGGGACGTGTATGGAATAGATTTTAGGAACCGGGAGATGGAAAAAGATGCTTGGTCGATCCTCCTACTTCCAATTTTGGGCACTGCGCGTGCGCTGTGCAATGTACTGTGCCACCAGATAGGAGTGGTGTGTTAAGTAGTACTATTCCTATGAGTATAATCCCTGTTACGTCCCCTATCAGGGGACGTGTATGGAATAGATTTTAGACAACCGCAAAGAGTTGTCAATAGTTGACAAATTCATGACATAAATTTTATTCCTCTTTGCGTCAATCTTGGTGTAGTGATGACTGTGCTCGTGCGCACGTTTGGGAGATTGCAGGCGATGGGGGTTTTTCAAAGCCTATGGTCGTGCTGAGGTAGTTCAGTGACAGTTAAGTGACCCAGAAAACAATGATTCTGCAGTGTGGGCCCATTGTTGGCCTAGTAGGCTTTAATGATCACCTTAGATGATCACAAAGAAAATTTATGTTTTTTCTATGCAAAATTATCCAGCCGATCACTTTTGGTCTGTTCACAATGAATACAGACTAAGTTGTGAATATATTTGTTTATTAGTCTATCTGAGTGTAATAAGGAACGATTCCTTCTGCTGTGGTTGTTAGTATTTACCATACATGTTATTAGACATTTTTCTGTCCATTCTTCATCCGTTTATTATTTTTTATTTTCTATTGTGGAGTCAACACTTAGATTAAATTATGTACTTGTTTGTATTGTCATAGGCCGTGATCAAGGTCCCGGGTGGACCGAAACGTTGGCCCTGAATACAAGTGACTATTTATTGTAAAAGTTGGTGGTGGCTTATATTAAATACATATTTCATGCAAACTACGTGTGTGTGCCGTGGAATACTCTTTCTCTATATAGTGGCCTGACAGCCCCTTCACGAAGCACCCCACACTGGACTAAAGTTACTTTGGCGGTAGTGCCATTCAGTATATTCTCACAATGAAGCAACAACCTTATCCTCTTGGGTGTGGCAACATTGCCATTGCCAACACACTCATAGAGGTGGTCGCTTCATTGAGCTATGCAAGCCCCTTCACCACAACAAGATAACGATTACGAAGGGGAATTGACACATGTATGTGCCTTTTTTTTTTGTTTTGTTTTTGCAGCCACAGTGCAGCACCAGAGGCCAGAAAAATTAGGCATGTACACATGCCTGAAAAATTAGGTATTGTTGCATCCGCTGCTGTAGCAGCGGCCAGAAAAATTGATGTTTACCAGGCAGGCAGAAAGTGCACTAAAACATTTTGGCTTGAACGCTAGTTGGTGGCAGATAAGTCACGCAAGCCACCCGGCATGCAGAGATAAAATAAAGCAGCGTGTGGACCATTTTTAGCCCAAGGCAGCTCATCTCATCACCAGGCCTTTATTAGCCAAATGTATCGCCCACTGTCAGTCCCTTCGGGATCCATGCCTCATTCATCTTAATAAAGGTGAGGTAATCTAGACTTTTTTGACCTAGGTGACTTCTCTTCTCAGTGACAATACCTCCTGCTGCGCTGAAGGTCCTTTCTGACAGGACATTTGAAGCGGGGCAGGCCAGAAGTTCTATCGCAAATTGGGATAGCTCGGGCCACAGGTCAAGCCTGCACACCCAGTAGTCAAGGGGTTCATCGCTCCTCAGAGTGTCGATATCTGCAGTTAAGGCGAGGTAGTCTGCTACCTGTCGGTCGAGTCGTTCTCTGAGGGTTGACCCCGAAGGGCTGTGGCGATGCGTCGGACTTAAAAAGCTCTGCATGTCCTCCATCAACATCACATCTGTAAAGCGTCCTGTCCTTGCCGGCGTGGTCGTGGTAGGAGGATTACTTTCACCTCTTCCCCTGTTAGATTCCTGTTGTGCTGTGACATCACCCTTATACGCTGTGTAAAGCATACTTTTTAATTTATTTTGGAACTGCTGCATCCTTTCCGACTTGCGGTAATTCGGTAACATTTCAGGCACTTTCTGCTTATAACGGGGGTACAGGTCGTTCTCCTTCAGCCTTTTTATACAAGGGTCCCTCAACAGGCACGACAGCATGAAAGACCCCATTTGCACAAGGTTGGATGCCGAGCTACTCATGTCCCGTTCCTCGTCCTCTGAGTAATCTCACTGAAGGTATGTTCTCCCCCCCCCAGCCACGTACAACACCACGGGTCCCAGATAGGTGACAACGAGCACCCTGGGATGCCTGCTGTGGTTGGTCTTCCTCCTCCTCCTCCTCCTCAAAGCCACATTTCTCCTCTGACTCCTCTTCCTCACACTCCTCTTCCAGCGTTGCCGCAGGTCCAGCAAGCGATGCTGATAAGGCTGTTTCTGGTGGTGATAGTGACCACAACTCTTTCTCTTCACGCTCATCTACGGCCTGATCCAGCACTCTTCGCAGGCCACGCTCCAGGAAGAATACAAATGGGATGATGTCGCTGATGGTGCCTGACTAGTGCGCCTCCTCCTCAAAAGGACGCATGAGCCTACAGGCATTGGGCATGAGCGTCCAGTAACGTGGCAAAAAAATTCCCAGCTTCGCAGAGGCTGTCCTAGCACCCCGGTCATACAAATACTCGTTGAATTCCAACGTGTCGGGCTGTCACAAATCAAGCACCTCACTGGCATGTTGTTTCGCCGCTGGATATCTGAAAAGTGCGCCATGGCCGTGTAGGAACGCCTGAAATGGCCACACACCTTCCTGCCCTGCTTGAGGACGTCCTGTAAGCCTGGGTACTTATGCACAAAGCGTTGTACAATCAGATTCAACACATGTGCCATGCACGACACATGTGTCAACTTGCCCAAATTCAATGCCGCCAACAAATTGCTTCCGTAGTCACACACCACTTTGCCGATCTCCAGTTGGTGCAGAGTCAGCCACTGATCCACCTATGCGTTCAGGGTGGACAGGAGTGCTGGTCCGGTGTGACTCTCTGCTTTCAGGCAAGTCAACCCCAAGACGGCATGACACTGTCGTATCCGGGCTGTGGAATAGCCCCTGGGGAGCTGGGGGGTGCCGTTGATGTGGAGAAAGACGCAGCAGCAGAAGAGGACTCAGCCGAGGAGGTTATGGAAGAGGATGGAGTAGGAGGAGTAGAGGAGGTGGCAGCAGGCCTGCCTGCAATTCGTGGCGGTGTCACCAACTCCTCTGCAGAGCCACGCATTCCATGCTTGGCAGCCGTCAGCAGGTTTACCCAATGTGCAGTGTAGGTGATACACCTGCCCTGACCGTGCTTTGCAGACCAGGTATCAGTGGTCAGATGGACCCTTGCCCCAACACTGTGTGCCAGACATGCCATGACTTGCCTTTTGTGCAAAGAAATTTCAGCCGGGTACCTTCCACTGCGGTGTCCCAATAGTTACAAAATTTTGGAAGGCCTCAGCCCACCAGCTTTTACCATACAAGCTGGTGGAGTCTAAGAGTTCCGACAAGCCAGCTGTCAGACGCCGGGCAAGGGGGTGACTTTGAGCGTAAGAAGCCAATGTCACAAACATGTCCTTGACAGACACCTGACTGTGGGCAGATGAGCAGGAACTGCTCAAGGCGAGAGACGGAGTGGCGGATGGTTGAGAGGGGGCAAGGAAGACAGCAGTGGTTGACGTGGCTGAAGATGCTGGACCAGGAGGAGGATGGCGGCTTTGAGTTTGTGTGCTGCTTGTACTCATGTGTTGATCCCATAGGCATTTGTGATTTGAGATCATGTGCCTTCGCAAAGCAGTTGTACCTAGGTGGGTGTTGGACTTCCCACGACTCAGTTTCTTTTGGCACAGGTTGCAAATGGCATTGTGGTGTCACACAAAAAAAATGCCACACTGCTGATCTCTGCAATGATGTCATTCTGGTGGTGGCAACAGCATGCGTTGATTGGCGTGCTGTCTAGCTGACCCCGGGTGCCGATGGTACTGCAATACCAGGCTATAAACCTGGGCGATCCCCCCAGGCCGAGGGCTAGGGTACTGGTAAGCACCTCTTGGTTTATCTCCTGTATTTATTTATTTTTTAAGTTGATATTTACCCATCTAGGGGTAAAAATCGTTTATTAAAATCATTGAAATGTTACATTACATAAATATTATAAAACCATTTTTACATAGAAAACTTATTAATTTACAGGTTTTATAAAATCATACAATAGAACCCCATTCCCTTAAAAAACACTTGTGGCACATAAAAGGCGTTCTTTTTTTATCCACCAAATAATAATCATACATTTAATCTAAAACCATCTTTAAAACATTCTCTTCTGTAATAACGTCATGTTTAAAACATAAAATATTCCGGGCCGACCATAGAGCTACTTTAACACAGTTCGTGATCTTCCATGCCATAGTCTTTTTAATTCTTGAAGGGCACTCCAGACACCCATAAAAGACACCGTCCATAGTTAGCGCTTTCAATCCTGTAATTTTCTTCATCAAGGGGAGCATTTTTATCCATATTTTCTGAGCAAAGTAGCAGTACCAGAATAAGTGAAAAATGTCCTCCTCCTCTCTGCATGCTCCCCTAGGACACTCCGCGGTGCTTGTCAGTCCTCTTCGGTGCTGGAATGCCCGGCATGGAAGACACTCGTGTACGCAGCTCCAGGCCAGGTCCTTCTGTGTGTTAAAAAGATAGTTCGCATTAATATCCTTATAAATCTGTTTACATTAGCTTTCATTAAAATTCTTAATAGGAGCCATCAACTTTCCATCATTAATTTCTTTTAAAATCACTCTACTGTTCTTTAAAACCTCAACCCTCTTTTGGCCTAAATTAAAAGTATTCGTAATTTTTTCTAAAATCTTGTAAGAAATAGGTAGATTAAAAAAATACGGTGAATTTTAAATCGTTTTAAACCATCCATTCTTCCTCATAAAATACCCAGTGTTGTAACGAATAAAATACGACCAATAATTATCTTTAAAAAGGGCATTAAAACAGGAGCTAAAATACTTAATTAAAAGAAACGTTTTAAGATCAATAAAATCTTTTCCACCTTTACATTTAGGAAGCATTACCGTATCTCTTCGCAGCTTGTCCATCTTGGAACCCCAGAAGAAATTAAAACAGGCTTTGTTAATTTTTTAAAAAATACGGTCAGATGGAGGGAACACTATGCTAAGATATAATAAAATCGGTACAATTATCATTTTAATAATTAAAACCTTCCCCTCCATCGTCAGCTTCCTTAGGTTCCACATACATAGTTTCTTATTTACCTTCTCTGTAACCGTATCCCAATTCCTGAGGCCATCATTGGACTCACTGAAGGTGATTCCTAAAATTTGTATAGACTCAGACTCAGGAATGTCAATGTCATTTAAAACCATCTCTCCGACATTTAAAATGTTACTTTTGTTCAAATGAAGTTTAAAACCGGAGGCGCAACAGAAGTATTCCACTTGCTTAGTTGCTTTTTGGATTGCAAGGGTGTCCCTACAAATAACCGCAACGTCGTCCATGTACCCCACTACTTTAGCTTCTAGTCCCCCTCCGCCTGGCAGGGGGACTCCGCGTATCTGCTTGTCTTTCCTTATCATGATTAAAAGAGGCTCCATGGCGCAAATAAAAAGTAGTGGGGACAAGGGACACCCCTGTTTCACACCAGTTTTAAAATGACATCCTGATTCTCAAAACCATTGACTAAAATCTTACTTGTGCACTGGTTATAAAAAGCTCTCAAAGATTGTACAAACCCCTCTGGTATACCCATTTTCTTTAAAACCTGAAAAAGATAAAAATACGATACGCGATCAAAAGCCTTTTCAAAGTCTAAAGATAAAATGGCCAACTTCCCTTTTCTTTAGTTCGTATGGTTAATAACATCTTTTAAAAGGTTAATATTGTCCCATATACTTCTCCAGGGCACCCCACAGACCTGATTTTGGTGGATAACTTTATGTATGATTTTCTTCAGTCTATTAGCGCATAACTTTGCCATGATCTTGTAGTCACAGCAAAGTAAGGTGATAGGTCTCCAGTTTTTTTATGTGTGACTTGTCACCTTTTTTGTACAGTAGGGAGACCTCACCTTTTCTCCAGGAGCCCGGGAGAGTCTTGGACCTAAAAACTTATTTTAAAAGAGAAAACAAATCTTCTTTTGAAAAACCATAAAAAGTAATATAAAACTCAATAGGTATACCATCGGGGCCAGGCACCTTCTCCTTCTTAAAACTCCTAAAAAAAAAATTCTAAAATCTCCTGTTCGGTAATTTCCTGTAATAAAAATCTTTGAGAGTCAGGGTCTAAAACGTTCTCAATCCCCTTCAGTGAGTCTTTCATGAAGTGCTTATCTATTTTCTTTTCATTAAACAAATCGGAGTAAAATTCATGAACTTTCTTTAAAATACCATTTATATTTTTCTCACCCCCAAGCTCCTCAATCTGGGTCCGTTTATCCTGTATTTTTTTTAAAAAGTACCTGGAGCAGGTTTCGTTCTCTTCAAGATGTTTTACTTTTGAACGAAAGATTATCTCTTTACTTCTCTGCTCCAGGCACTGCAAAATTTATTTTTTTGTATTTGAAATTTCTTTTTTCACATCAATACCCAGATCGCGGAGCTTATACTGTGTCTGCAGACGGGTATTTAAATCATCATAACATTTCTTTTTTTCCTGGGCCTTACTTTTCCCGCTATTAATAAAAAAAGGTCTTAATTTTTTTCTTCATACTTTCCCACCATTCATTAATAGGTCTTCTGGGGTTCCTTACCCACCTGCAGCGCTGGTAAAACAAAATAAAATCTGATAAAATTTTGGGGTCTTTTAAAAGGGAGACATTTTTATGATTGCCACCAAGCTGCACCTTAAAAGATAACAAATTTGTAATCAGAAAATACGTTAGTTAAAAGCTTACAATTAAAAGGCAGTACTTGATAAGAGCAGAAGATAAAATCGATTCATGACTTGCAGGTTGCGTTACCCCAGGTAACGCCGGCCTCTTCAGATAAGTGACTATTAATTTTTTTTAAAACGTCAGTGAGCTTGAAATCTATGACAATATTTTGGAGCAGAGAGAAGGATCTGTCATAGTTCCTGCTCACTGCATTAGAGAGTCGGCGTTCACCACTTAAAATACAATTAAAATCTCCTGCTAAAATCAATGGCTCTGAATCATTTATAAAAAGGGGTAAAATTTCTAACATCTCAGCCCTTTCCTTTTTATCAGTAAAACCATAAAAATTTAAAAACTGCCATTTAAAACCATCAATAAAAGCTTTAACCAATAAAATTCTCCCTGGTAAAATCTCATTAATATGGTCTATAAAAACATTCCCTTTAAATAAAATAGCTACACTCCCTGACTTATTCTTATTAGAACCAGACCAAACAGATGGTCCGAGTTTCCAGTCATTTTTATATTTTTTGGAATTCTGACTGTGGGGGATGCAGCACTCTTGTAAAAAGAACACCGAAGCAGTAAAAATTGATAAATAATTAAAAAGTGCAATTCTCCTAGCTCTGGAATGCACGCTTCTGGTGTTCAAGGAAATGCCTTTTAAAATAGCCATAATAAAAGATTAAAAGGGGAGTTTTCGTTATCTTACCTCGGCACAGCTTCAGACAGCATCAGCAGGGCCAGAGTACTCGCATCTGCTCTCTTCGCCACCTAGCGCCCCAGATGTTACTGTGTTCAAAGATTCTGCAGGAGAGGAGCTACCATCGCTCAGCAGACCCCCCGCTCCGATCAGCATACCTTCCAGAGATAACTGCCACACGGGGCTCACGGGCTCCACATTAGGTCTCGGAGCCACGGCGTCACCCCTCTCCCTTCTGGGGCAGAGGTTTCACTGAATATAGTTTCGGGTACGGTATGTATTATTACCTCAGTGTCACCACTCGGGTGAGAGGAGGGACCTACCTGGTTGACTGCCTCCGGGATCCGCCACTGGTCCCCCAGTTGGCTTCCCCCTTTGGCCCTTCACCACCGATGCAAAGTCCCTCTTCATTTTGGACGCCGCGGCTCCACCTGGATCCTCTGGGTTATGCCCAGGGACCGAGTGCGGGCCAGGCCAGCTTCATTCGATCCGCCCCCAATCTCCATCTCTGGAGGGGGCTTACTCGTCGGCTGATAACTGGAATTCCTCTTATTCCGCTTTTCCCTCGGTTCACCTGATTGGGGGGGTCCACTCGTGGTGTCCATTCTCTCCGACTCCTCTCTTTGGGGCTGTGGCTCGGCTTTGTCTTTCTTTTCTGATTCCGCCTGTTCCTCTGGCTGCCTCGGACCTATTTTTAAAAGGACACTCACGATAGAGATGACCAATTCTTGTACAAGCATAACACTTCTTACATGAAGGGGGAACTCTCTGGTGTCGTGTTGAGTGCTGCCGCAGTTCTTACATGTGCTCATGCATCCCTCAGCGTAGTGTCCATATTGCTTACAGTATCTGCAGAAAGGTGGCATATTAGAAAAAATCATGTCTCCTACCATGTCTCCAAATTTAAAACGTGCTGGGGGAAGAATGAAGCCTCCAGGATGTTTTGGAATCACGGTTACAGGTAACTTTAAAACACAATTTTGAAGTCCAGATCCCGGCAGAATTAAGAATCTTCCTCACTGCAATGATTTTTTTTTAAAATAGGTGGATAAAAATGTAGTAATAGTATTAAGATCAGCAAAAGGAGAATACATTTTTATAACAACAGTGAGAGATTCATCTATTTCATGTTCATATATTTTAAGGCCTCGTACTCTATCATCATTTAAACTTTGTGGAATCTTATATTTAACACCAAAAAAGAGAAACAAGGCTAGCACAAATAGTAATGGGTATAAACTTTATTATAGTCTCAACAAGAGACAAGAATGTATTAAAATACACATAAAAAACAATACAATGGTAGGTGGGGAGCACTCAAGATCAGAATGAAGTACAATGCATGCCAAGATATAAAGTGCATAGTGCAAAACATGACAAAGTGCATAAGTATATCACATGAAAAGAGCCATAGATAAGCTATACAATAAATACCTGAGTGGTGAACCAACAGAGCCCCAACGCACGTTTCGCGTAAGCTTCTCCCCCCCTGAAGAAGCTTACGCGAAACGTGCGTTGGGGCTCTGTTAGTTCACCACTCAGGTATTTATTGTATAGCTTATCTATGGCTCTTTTCATGTGATATACTTATGCACTTTGTCATGTTTTGCACTATGCACTTTATATCTTGGCATGCATTGTACTTCATTCTGATCTAGGCCTGTTAACCTTGGCTGGGTTTTATATATTTGATATTTGGTTTTGCGCCATACGTACACACTGTAGGATATTTGTATCAGTCCTCCAGCCTTGATATGTTCTGTTATCCAGTGGTGCTCCATTATCTTGAGTGCTCCCCACCTACCATTGTATTGTTTTTTATGTGTATTTTAATACATTCTTGTCTCTTGTTGAGACTATAATAAAGTTTATACCCATTACTATTTGTGCTAGCCTTGTTTCTCTTTTTTGGTGTTACATCGTACGTGCAGGCTTAGCACGTGTACTCACATTTCCTGTGAGTCATTCTCTATTGGTGATATTTGTGGAATCTTAGCTAAAAAACTTTTAAAAATACAGTTTTGAGTAAAAGTAACGTCATATACCCGTCGTTTTGGATAGTCCTGTATGGCTAAGATCTCGTGCTTCTGTACTCTAAACACGCCATACAGGACTTTCTCTACCAAATAGTCAAGATTGTAAACATCCTTTTTACTCTCTGTAACATATAGTCTTACGATATCTATAATCTTAGCGTAATTAGCGTAAAGCTTCATTCAATCCGCCCCCTTTCTCTATCTCTGGAGGGGGCTTGCTCGTCGGCTGATCACTGGACTTCCTCTTGTTCCGCTTTTCCCTCGGTTCACCTGATTGGGGGGGTCCGCTCATGGTGTCCATTCGCTCCGGCTCCTTTCCTTGGGGCTGTGGTTCGACTTGATCTTCCTTTTCTAGTTCCATCCGTTCCTCTGGCTGCTTCTGCTGCCCTGGCTGTGCCTCGGACCTATGTTTAAAAGGACAATCACAAGAGAGATGACCGATTCTTGTGCAAGCATAACATTTTTTATCTGCGGCGCACTCTCTGGTGTCGTGTTGAGTGCTGCCACAGTTTTTACAGGTGCTCATAGATCTCTCAGCGTAATGTCCGTATTGTTTGCAGATCCTGCAGAATGGTGGCATATTGGAAAAAAACATGTCACCTACCATGTCCCCCAATTTAAAACGTGCTGGGGGGTAAGATGAAGCCTCCCGGATGTTTGGGATCACGGTTACAGATAACTTTGAACAACCATTTTGAAGTCCAGATCCCGACAGTATTCATGATTTTTCTCACTGTAATAATTTTTTTAAAATATGTGGATAAAAACACAGAAATGGTGTTAAGATTGACAAAGGGTGAATACATTTTTATAACTACAGTTAAAGACTCATCAATTTCATGCTCGTAGATTTTTAGACCTTGTACCCTTGCATCATTCATACTTTGTGGAACCTTAGCTAAAAAACTTTTAAAAGTACAGTTTTGGGTAAAAGTGACATCACAAACACGACTCTTTGGATAGTCCTGTATGGCTAAGATCTTGTGCTTCTGTACTCCAAAAACACCATACAGGACTTCCTCTACCAAATAAAGAAGATTATATATATTTTTTTTACCCTCTGTGACATATAAACAAACGGTATCTTTAATTTTAGCATACTCCGGGATCTGGTGTTCATCGTCTTCTTCTTTTCTAGGCACATTTTCTCTCAAAATTGTGGTTCCACCTCGAGATTCATCTTTCTTAGCTTCTTCTTTTCTTTGGGTTCCTTCGTCTTTAGAATTCTTTCTTGAAGCTTCTCCTTTCTTTCCGCCCTTCTTTTTCTTCTCCTTCAAAATAAATCTGTCATCTTCAATTCCTCCGGCTCCTCCGGTTCCTCCTCCTCCTATGACTCCGTCTCCTCCTCCTCCTGGGTCATCAGCCATAGATGTTTCTTTGGCGTCTTTATCTCTGTAAACAAAGATACGTGTGCTCCCCTAGCCGTCCGGAGACTTCTAGGGGTAACGGGGATCGCAACCCGATGCCCCCGGGACTAAGCCTCTCTCCCAATAGCAGCAGGGGGGTGAAGTCCAGGCAATGAACCTATGACGATCCCCCCAGGCCAAGAGAGAGGGTACCCGAGAGCTACCTTCTGACGCAGAAACAAGTGCAGCACCTCTCGATTTATTTATTTTTTTCCCTCAGTAAGTAGACATTTCTATAATCAATCAGTCCACTCCAACGTGGCTCAACACATAAAATGTCTATTTTACATCATCGGAACCCTACAAAACAAAAATTTAAATAAAACTCAACAAAAAAATCAGGATCTACTCACATATTGGCTCCATTGAGATGTTTTCCAAATTTTGTCAGCTTCTGTTTCCCCGATACTCTTTTTATCCAATAAATATATTGTAAAAATCCTAGATAAAAAAGCTTTAGAACATTTCCTTGGGTTTAGAACAACTTTTTTAAAAATCACAATTTCTAACATCCCACAACACCTCTTTAAAAACTGAGAACAAAAGCCAACACACACGTGAGTTTGATAATATCTTAAAATCCTGACCAATAAAAACTCTCTCATATCTAAAAATCTTCCATCCTGTCAGTGCAATAAAAAGGACTTTTAAAATATTAAAAACTTATTTCGCATAGTAGCACTCCCAAAACAAATGGCAAAGGTCTTCACTTTCTCTACATCCTTCCCTTGGACATCTCTCCGCCACTCTTATGCCCCTAGAGTTCATAAACATTCTGGTCGGGAGACATCCATAAAAACTAAGCCATACCACATCTTTCTGTTTGTTTGAGAGACCTAAAAAATTAAAAAGCTTCCATATTTTAGCAGACTGTGCAGAATTACAGAACGGTACATCATACAAAATTTCCTTCTTCCTTTCAGCTTTTATAATCTAATTTTTTTCAGGTTTACTTATAGAGCCTAATTCGTACTGATCATAAAAAGATCTGAGTACCACATAAAATTTCGGGATGACAATAGCAATGGGTTTACTCAGTTCTCTTTCACACCAGCCCCATTTAGTAAACAACTATCCTGCTAAAAATCTACACATATCTGCCGTCCTATTATTGCACTTTAAAATTTTAAAAATAAGTAAAAAATAAATCCTTTGGATAAAAAAAGTCTATATTTGGGAAGTCGTACCCACCCAGTTCAGTTTTGGTCATAACAGCAGCTCTTCGCATTTTCTCCATTTTTGACCCCCAAAAAAACACAAAAAGACTTCTTTCCATCCTCTTTATCCACAATTTTCCGGGTGGTAAAATAATACAAGTATATAAAAGCAAAGGTAAAATCACAGTTTTTGTTATTAAAACTTTCCCTTTCAGAGATAACTGTCTAAGCCTCCAAAAGTTCAGTTTTTTCTCCACCTTTTCTTTCAACCTTGCAAAACTCTTCTCGTTTTTACTTTTCTTCTCAAATATAATTCCTAGTATCTCCTCCTCCTCTTTAATAGGGATCCCCTCCACACTCACTTCCACTTGCTTACCATAGTTTACTAATTGACATTTATTCCAGTTTACACTCATCCCAGTCTTACTACAAAAAATCTTCATGTGTAAATTCACCCGGTTAAGGTCTGCTTGATTTTGACAGGAAAAAACTGAATCGTCCATATATCCAAAAGATTTGACTTTCTTCCCGGAACTTCCAGCTATAAAAACTCCTTGAATATATTTATCTTTTTGAATAGTTCTTAAAAGTGGTTCCATGGCGCAAATAAAAAGGATCTGGGAGAGAGGGCAGCCCTGCCGAACTCCGGACCTTACCTCAACTGCTGAGCACACCCTCCCATTAATTAAGATATGACTAAAAACATTAAAATACATGCCTCTAATCAAATCTAAAATTTTCCCTGGGACCCCCATCCTCTCCAACGTACAAAATAAAAACTCATGTGACATTTTATCATAGGCCTTCTCAAAATCCATGGTTTCAATAAATAAAGGGAGATTATTAAGATCAGCATAAAAAATCATATCTCTTAATAAAATTAAATTATCTGATATCCTTCTATCTGGGACAGCACACACTTGATATTCATCCACCATATATTTCACCACTTCACTGGCCACTACCTTTGCCACAATTTTATAATCGTAGTTGAGAAGTGTAATTGGTCTCCAATTTTTTATTTCTTTTTCATTACCTTTTTTATAAATTAGAGTAACCATCCCCTCTCTCATAGTAACAGATAAAACCCCGTTATCAAAAATAAAACGCACTACACGACAAACTTCTTCTCCAATAATATCCCAATACAATGAATAAAATTCCACAGGGAGGCCATCACTTCCGGGGGTTTTCCCACTCGCCATCCTTTGCACTGTATTTTTAATTTCATCATCCTTTAAATCACCTACCCAAAAATATTTTTCTTCATTTCGGATATTATCTGATATCACTAAACAGTATTCTTTTATCTCACTGTCAGAAGCTTTACTTTCATTTTTAAAAAGTGCGTCATAAAAACCACATATATGTTCTACCATCTTTTCACCAAATACTTCACTATCCGGGGTTAAAACCGATTTAAAAACACCCTTTGCTTTAAAACTCTTTTTTTTAAAAATATCTGGAACACTTTTCATTCTCCTCCAAATGTTTTACCTTTGAATTGTACACAA